>NC_045787.1:99920160-100223285 GCF_009873245.2 Balaenoptera musculus
GTACTATTATTTTTAACTTATTTTTCTAAAACCATTTACTTTTAAGCATATTTGTTTTTGGAAGAAACTTTATGTCAGTGTTGTAAGTAAAAAATCAATGTCACTTGCAGTAACTTCAAGGACATCATTAAAATGAATGTGATGAAAATAAAGCATTTCTGCTAACTCTTTGCTTATGAAAGTCTCTGAGCTAAAGGCCCACAGTTTCATTATTCTGAAGGGAGTTTGTAAGTTTTGGAGAGGAGTTAAAGTTACTGTAGCTCCAAACTGAGAGTCCTTTAATTAAGAGGAAGAAAGAATTGAAAGGTATATAGCTTGCTTACTCTCCAAGTCAGGGGGATTTATGGTTCTTGTGCACCATCTTAGATACTGCAGGGGTATGTGTCCCACATAGGGGAAAATACTGTTTTAGGCAGTACAAGGCCTCTTCAAGGTTTTTGAGCTAAGAAATTACAAAATCAGACTTATCTAAAGAGGGGATTAATCAGGATCAAAAGGGAAACCAAAGAAGAAAAGAAACCCTGCAGGGGCTGTGGAAGGGTCTAGTCAGTATAATAAGATGAATAGAGGGACCAGATTAAAGAAGGATTTAGGATCAGGCTACATAGGACTTGGTGCCTAAAGGATGAGGGGCAGGGATGCCTTGGAGATGTATTGCTTGGGAGGCTGCATACATGGTCATGTGATTCAGGCCAGGTATATGAGGAATACGTTTAAGGAAGACAGAGTAGAGTGTGTGTGCGCATATGCGTGTGTGTGTGTGTGTGCACATATGCGTGTGTGTGTGTTTTGGATGAGGAGGGGGAAGGCAAGAAGCAGGTGAGGGTAGGGGTGATAAGACCCCTGGATCAGAACATGCTACCTGTTACACATAACGTGCACATCCCAGGCTCACATTAAATGCTTGTTGAATAAATGATGACCTGTGGATGGTCAGCAGGCAACTGGAAATACCCTACTGGAGATCAGAGACATTCCAAATGCCAGTTAGATTGGAAGAGGGAACTGTGGTCTACAAATCAACCTCAAATGCATTTCCATTTACCTACTGACCATTTTAGAAACTTTGTGCCGTAATCAGGTAGACAGGTTTAAGGTATATTGGGCATGTTTATGTTCATAAGATGTTAAAAATGAATCCACTCACCCAAAAAAGTCACTGAGAACCTACACATGTAAAGCAATTTGCTGGGTGCTTTGAGGGATAGAGAGGTAAATTAGACACAGACTGTTCTCACAGAGTTTGTAAAGATCTCATAAAATAATCGATAAAATTTTCAGCGATCTAAAGTTTAACATGTGAAGTATTTATTCATGATTTCCGGGAAACAAATTTAGCCTCAAAATCTGCCTATAAGCCCTAGTTAGTCTGATCTTTGTTTCCATGCATTATAAGAAGTGTATCATGGGGTCGGGGTAGAACAACAGTATAAGTGGAATTTTTGGTAGACTTACAGAATCGGAAGTGAAAATCTTGCCTGCCATTAAGGGCCCTTTTACTCGTGTTGTGCTTAAAATACCCATTTTCCCAGCTTAGGAGAAATAAACTAATTGCATTTTATCTTTTATATATATATATATAAAATTGTCCTTCTCCTCAGACAGGTATATGATATAGTAAAAAATTAGAGCATTCTCACAAAAACCTGTTATCTAATCCACTTTTCATAACTGGGATTTTTTCCAGGGAGTCAAGACACAGACTGGAAAACACAGATTTCCCTCTCAGCCTAAAAAAGAGTCATAGGTTTGAATAAGGAGGACAACGAGCCTAATGTTGATGCCCCTTCTTCAGTTTCTAGGCTCTTCTGTGGAAAGAAGTGTTTTCATAAGACTCAGACAGAATTCATTTCCATAGAGCATTCTTAATGGCTCCTGTCAGAACAAAACAGCTGGGAAACATATGGTATCCATTTCCCTGTATCACTTGGAAAAAATTTCACATGTAAATAAAGCCAACATAAAAGAGTAGCCCTTTGAACCCACGACCTTATATGATACATAAATATATTGGTACAATGCTCTCGTTGTATTGGCCCACTAAGTTATGTGGCTTTAAAAATGTTTTATTGCATTCTGAGATGCACATTATCAAGAAGTTTCCAAAAAATGAAGGTAATTGGAAAATACCAGCAAATACTATCCCTAATAATAAGTATGTATCTCAGAAATGTTAAGAAATATATATATTTTTTTCCTACTATATTTTAAGGTTTTCAGAAAATTGATGGATAAAATTTAAGGCATATTTACATTTAAAAACTCTGTGTCCACTATTTTTCTGTTGGTTTAAATAAGTAAGTAACCATATATTCTTGAAAGGAAGAGAGAAAGGCTTGGCAAAAATTTCTGGCAGGCCTTAATTTTTTTTAGCTTTACATTTTGAGGGAGAAAAGGACATATAAAGGATAGAAAGACTGTTAAATTTATAATGGACCCACAGGAATTAGTCTTTGCCTTTGCCTATTTACATTTCATAAATAACTAGAAAATCTCGTTCTCATTGGTGATTACCACTCCTCTGAGTTTATTAACAGGACTTTTGTCCCCTGTGAAATTAAGCTATAAATCCCTGAGAAGGATGCTCTTTGGGCATTTAAAAAGAAATTTAATGCATTGGACAAAGTGAGATTCAAATTCAAATATAGCACTTGTTAATTGTCTGCTCTGTGCCAAGTACTGTATACAACTGAGAACCAGAGCCAGCAGAAGGCAAGAGAAGCAGCAGCTTAAGAGCATCTAGACACCTTCCTTCCCTTCTGGAACATTCTCTGTTAATACCTGTTTCTTACTGGACAGAATCCAGGCCTCCCTCCGCAGCTCACAGTATTTTCTTAGATTCCCAAAAGTCCTCAGAGAAGGACCGCTTCGTGCAGACCCTCTGAAACCACAAGCAAAATTGTGGTCCATTTGGGGGAAAGAACTCACCCACCAATAAATAGGTACATAGCATTTAGGCTTAGAACACTCACTCTCACCTCCTTATTTTGGTTCCAGAACTTATCTGAATCATTTTAGAACACATAGCAGTAGGACGAAGAATGACCAAGGGTCTAAATTTGGGGAACGTTTCATAATTTATATGCTACTTTCACCCCAAGAATCAATGGTAGCCAGGGACTGTTGCAGAAGTTACAGACCTGAGTATACCCTCGTCTTAGCTCCTTTACTTCCTGGTTGTACTCCATAGCAAAGAACAGACACATACACATGCTTTAGGGTTAAATACTTCCCACCTGCTGTTGTTCCAGAAGAGGAGAGAGCGATGGGAGATGCCTAGTTAGAGGGCATGTCCTGAAACCTCACCCCTTTGATGGGGGATGGTGTAACCTCAGTGGGAAGGGAGTAGGAATCCTTAAACTGGTGGGCTGCAAGCTACCAAGAGTGCGGGGTCATCTTCGTAGTCAAGGGAGTGTCCCAGAGAGGAGGCGGTGTCATCGAGGCTGAGGGAGGAACGGGCAGCCGGTCACACGAGGCCGCTGCACTGCGGGAGGAGGTGGTGCTTATCTTTCACCTCCCGTTACGCTCCGTCTCAGCCAGGCACTCGGACGCAGACTATACAGTCTTCATCTAAACTTTGCAAGAAATGAGAAGAAAAACAAATAGTCTGCCTACTTCACCCTCCCTTTGCACCTTCCTTCTCCTCTTGTTCATTTCCTGCTTTCCAAATGACCGAGGGCAGCAGTGACTCTTAAAGAGCACATTCCCGTGTGAAGCTAGTGCATTATGTTGATGTGTCATATGCCAGAAATTACTCTCGAATGCCTGTGAGCGATGGTTGACTGGAATACTCAGTCTGCGGTGGGATGAACTCAACCATGGCTTATCTCCCATGGTCCAGTCAGTCCTGACCAATTCATTCCTTCCTGTTCTTTCCCTAATCCACCTAACAAATCACCTAGGGAATCACGCAGTAGGTATCAGTTTAAGTTTGCCCAATATTAAACCATTTATCCCTTCTTTCTCTGAGACGTCGTCGTAAGCTTTCAGAGTATACCCGTGCGTGTGTGCACATATGCACATACATCCCTTCTCTCCCTGGATTAGTTTGGAAGTTCGTTTAACACAAAGGATCCTATCCTCCAGTTCTCTTTTTCAGGGTGATGGCAAGTATCAAAATACTATCAGGGAGGTGTCACCACCCAGGGAATAAACCTGAGTATCTGTCTGGGTTTGTTTTCTTTAGCTGTCTGCCTTCACTATTATTACTACTTGAATTAATTTTGAGCCAATATGTCATAACTTTCTTTTATCATTGACTGTTTTTCAATGGTAAGTATGAACCGTTTGTTTTATGGTATACGTTCTCTCTTAATTCGTCCCCTTTGAGCTTCGTCCTTAATTCGTCCCCGGGCTTCCTTTGAGCATTACTTGAGTGGACCATGTCTGCTTGCATGGCCACGCTATTTTCAGTGTTTCAGATAGTCCCCTATTTTAATTTATTTTAAAACAGTTTTTAATAGTCCCCTCTTTTAATTTATTTTAAAACAGTTTCTAGCTCTAGCTGGAATTGCGGTGTCTCAACTCTTATTACAAACACACAGAAGCCCACGGGAATCGCTGATGTATACAGTAAGTTCCGCCCAGTGAAGCGAGTGTCCCCACTGAAACATCAGCCAGAGACTCTGGAGAACAATGAAAGCGATGACCAAAAGAACCAGAAGGCAGAGTACCAGAAAGGGGGTGATTCTGACCCAGGCCCCCAACCTGAGGAGCTCAGCCCACGAGATGGAGAGAGCAGCCCTCCAAGTAAGAGCACGGAACCCAGCCCCTTGCTGGGCGAACTGGAGCATTATGACCTCGACATGGATGAGATTCTGGATGTGCCTTACATTAAATCCAGTCAACAGCTTGCCTCTTTTACCAAGGTGACTTCAGAAAAAAGAATTTTGGGTTTATGCACAAGCATCAATGGCCTTTCTAGCAAAGCCTGCTCTACAGGAAATGCTGAGAACTCACTGTCCAGCATGACACCATTTTGTGTTCTGTCTCCTGTGAAAAGCCCTCACTTGAGAAAAGCATCCTCTGTCGTCCGTGACCAGCAGAAGCTCTCCACTGAAGAATCCGAGAGTTCTCCTCCTCTGGTTAAATGTGGCTCTGCATATGAGCCTGAAAACCAGAGTAAGGACTTCCCAAATAAGACCTTTAGTGATCCTCATGGTCGGAAAGTTGACAAGGCGATGCCAGACTGCCAGCTCAGGGCCTTCCATCTGCAGTCCTCAGCACCAGACCCCAAACTAGAGGAGCAGATCGGTGGCATGAACTGGACCAGCTCCCAAGGCCCAGAAGAAAGGAGTGAGTACCTGAAAAAAGTAAAAAGCATCTTGAACATCGTTAAAGAAGGGCAAATATCTCTCCTGGTAAGTATGAATTAATTCCGTCTACATATTAACAATCTAGAGACTTCAGTTTTATCAGCTCCATTCATTAGTAACAGAATGATGGTGCTTCTGTCCCAATTTTTGTTTAATCTCTACTTGTGGCTTTAGTTGGGAGATGTGACTTTTGAGTTTTAAAATTAAAAGTTAGGTGGTTAGCACAAGGAAGAACAATTGGCTATAGAGGGGAGTGTTATTTCACTTGAACTTTGCCTGAATTCAACTGGAAGAAGGACACAGAGTCTAAAACATAAACAAAACGAAAAAAGCCCAGCACTTTCTTTAATATGAATCTTAATGTCTTTCTTTTTGCTTTTCAAATGGTTTCCAATGCTCTCACTCAGTTATTTGTGGGGATGTCAGTTCCTTGCTGATGGGGGACCTGCCAGACACATGAACAGAGGGTCTTCTGTTTTATCCTGATCATTATTCAGAAGGCTTGGACCAGGATGTTTGAAAGCATTTGCAGATAGAAACTTACCCTGGAGCTTGACTGCCCTCTGACCCACATGGAGTTTTTATTTAGTTCCAGGTCTGCATGTCTAGGGAGAATGAAGAAGCTTTTCCAAAGACTCTAGACACGGAGTAACATGATGTAAGAAAAGTCTGTTCTGCTTAGGCTCAGGGAAAACTAAACTGCAGTCACATTCCATCTGCCTACGTTGTTCTTTCCTGGCTTCCAGACTTGGATCAAACAGTAGTAAGCCTGAGCTGACACTGTGGTGTTAATTAAAGTCTCATTCAAGAAAATCATCACATCTTGGCAGTGTGATTCTACTTAGGGTAGAGCCATGCATAGATAAGTATAATGCGCTTGGTCTGTTATCACACATCTTAGTGTTATAATAGGATGATATGATTGAACAATTTTACTAAGTAAAGTAATATTTTTTTCATCTCCTGAAGATGTCTTTTCCATTTCTCCTGGCTCTTCCTCTCTATTTCTCCTTGGTTCATTCCTTTCTTTTGTCTTTCCCGTGTTTTTATGTTTCCCAAGTGATAACACTTCTCAGTTTACCCAATGGTCTTTATCAACGAATTTATACTCAGAGGACTGAACTTCACTAGAAGTGAGGAAACCAAAGGCCAGGTTGCCTCCAGATGCCCCAGGAGTTTGTTTAGGGATGAAAGTGTCTAGGGGTACCCGTGGGAACACTGGCTGCAGCACTTATCATGTAGCTTGCCGTCAAAGCCAGCTCTCCATAGTTCAAGGCAACGCAGATGGTTAAGACAGGTAGTTCATTCATTTAACAAACCTACAACAGGGAATAAAACACAGCCTGGCCCTCAGAACTTAGCAGGAGTGGAGGAGACAGACAGGGAACCTGCCAGTTACCGTTAAGTGTCATCGCAGTTGTTAGAAAGCCAGCTTGGAACCGCTACAGACTTGCTGACTCCTGTCTGTCACATGTCTCCCAGGAAGATAAGTCACTTGAGCATTCATGTTCTAAAGCGCAGCATAACAAAAATGTCACTGAAAATCATTAGAATTAATTAATTGCGAGGAGTTCTGACTTATTAGATCCCCATGGCTGCCACCAGAGCTTCTGGAAGCTCATCTCTTCTTCCCAGTGCCCAGAGCAAAACCCCCATAGCATCTCCTTGTGATTTATTGACTTAAGTTTTCTCCTCTTACTCTGTGTTCAGCCACACCTAGCTGCCGACAATCTAGACAAAATTCATGATGAAAGCGGAAACAATCTCTTACACGTTGCCGCAGCGCAGGGCCATGCAGAATGTCTGCAGCACCTCACGTCTTTGATGGGAGAAGATTGCCTCAACGAGCGAAATGTGGAGAAGTTGACTCCAGCGGGCCTGGCCATCAAGGTGACTGGTTGGGGGCCGGGCCCTCCACAGCTGAAAGTTGGGTTTCTATCTTTGAAGATTCCTAGTAAGCTTCAGTGTTAGAATGGAGGGAGAGAACAGTGATATACCAAGCCAACAGCAAATGAACCTATTGTATTTAAAAGGTTAATCATTTCAGTCACTAGCTGCTTTGAGATTTTGAGACTATATTCCAATTTAGGGTAAGCTTCAAATCAGCTAATAAAGAGAAAGGAAAATGATCTGTTGCCATTCTGAGAATTTTTGTTATTCTTAACCACCCCTGGATCTGTGTGAGGCTGTTTCATTTTTTCCTAATGTGAGTGTAATGAGCAAGACAAATGAGGAAAAGGTGTATTATAAGGGACGCTAGCACTCAGGAGTATTTCAGACAGTAAAGTGGACTTCTAATGGATTACATCTGAAGTTTAAACGTCTGCAGTATCAGGAGTTGTTTAGAATAGCGGTGCCGAGTTTGCATTTGGCTCTTGCAGACCACAGTATGTTATCTGTCAAAAACTCCACAAATTAATGCCGACTGGGATAGAGTTAAAACCTAGAAACTGTGGTACAGGAAAACATGGTCTTTTATAGCACTGCAGTGAGTGCCTCTGTAAAATATAACACATCACTAGAAGGTTAGCTATTAAGCTAAAATTACTTTTAAGATCTTTGGTAAATAAATATGGAATTCAGTCACATTTATTAATAAGCCAGAAGTGAAGTTTAGGGAAATATAATACATCTTGTGCTTCTGCATATGTACTTTACTTTACTTAATAGTTATGTCTTCTAAAAGCTGAATAATCATAATTTTTATAAATGGAATTATACTGAGATTTACTAGGGGAACTTGCTAGTTAAAGAAGTCTACTTGTGAATTCACTGAAGAACGTGTTATATTTGAAAAACAAGCATTTTCCTTCCCCAGTATACCTCTTATGCAAATCTGAATTTTTGTGTCTGCAATTTATGTATCATTCAGCAAAGATTAAAAAGTTGTTTTCTGTTTTATTTAATGTTACTCAGTGATTAGCTTTTTTGATCAAATAAGAAATCCATGACCCCAGTGGATATCATTTTCCTTTAGTTGTAAATGACGCTATGTCAGATTAAGAGCTGAACTGCAGGCAGCCATAAAGAAGAAGGAGAAATGAAATGTGAAGTCAAAGTCAAGCATAGTGGAGTTCAGCAATGTGTACGAGCCCACCAGGTACTGTGTTAAGCTGCTGGCAACACAAATTTAAATGAGACATAGTCCCTTTTCTTAAGGAACTGATAGCCTGGTGGATAAGGCAGGTAAATTATCAGTAATACAAGTGCAGGATGGCGAATTCAGGATCTAGTCCCATGTCAGAATCCTGTGGGAAGGCAGGAGTTGGGTTTGGTAATCAGTGGGCATGTGTCAGTGATGACTAAAATATTCTTGCAATGCCAGTGATTGTTGACATTCGCCTTGCCGTTTTAGTATTTATAAAATACAGTTCTCATTAGTTTTCCTGACTAATGGTGCATTTTGAATATATTCTAACTACATAGTTGGATGAAATTTTTTTGTTAATTTATATGCCCGAGTGCTTGTTCTGATAGGGTAAGGATCTTCAGAGTAGGAAGGTATATAAGAAATTTAGTGGTCATTAAGCCAACCCTGGGTAAACTCCTTCTGTGGTATCCATATTAAGTGTTAATTCATTCTTAAACTGCTCCAGTCAACATAGGATCCCCATCATACAATCAGCATGCAAACTTAAACAATAAATTTTTCTTTGCTTTAATGAAGAACATACATCAAGCCCACAGGACTCAAAAGCTCTTAGAGTTTTGCAGTCTCAGGCTTTTCATACTTTACTTCTGGACAATGATCTGAGAAATGGAAGTATTCTTTTATTCCTTTATTTAATCTAGAATTTACAAAAGCAGTAAATACAAATATTTTATAATGTATGCCACCCTCTTTGGCAGTCTGTCCTGACACATGTCCTGCCTCAGTCCATTAGTGTATTGTGATGGACATTGATGAAACTCAGGGAGTGCTGAGAAGTCATCATTCTTCTGTTTTAGGACCTTGTTTTCAACACTAGTAACTAACTGGTGGTATTTCACCTCCTTAAGCACAGTTCTGAGAACCCTGCTGTCATTAAAGAAAACAAACTTGGTACGAATGGGCAGAAGTTGCTCAGATAATATGTCTCGGCTGACAGGAAGCAGAATCAGAGACAAGGTATCAAATAAAAAGATTACATTAGAAAAGGGGCTCTGAAGTCATACCAAGGCTTAAGAACATCTCCCCACACTGTTAAACTCCTTAAATATGGAACATCATAAGTTCTTGCCAGCTACATGCAGCATTTATTGAGTGCTTTCTGGGAACCCAACACTAGATACTGTGGGAGTTCAACAGGCATTATTAAGTGCGCTTTGGGAACAGTTAAGCAAAATAATTGTAAAGAAAGATTTCTAAAAGGTGAGAACAGTCTGTTTTCTAAAATGGAGCCAGCACAAGAAATTACTTTAGAATCTAAACGGATTTGGAATGAAGTAACCTTGATTCTCTTTTTATTTCTGAGTAAGCCCAAAGACAAAATGCTGGTCTGGTGAGAAAACATATAACCTACTGATATTCCTTTTTAACATACAGTGAGTGACCCAAGGCTCAGGGACTTCAACAGGCAAAAATCTCCCACTAGAATTTACTAACATTTTTTGTTTTCTTGGTATTTCTATTAATGGCAAGTGATACTGCTTTCAAACTCATAGTAGTGATATAATATTTCCTTTTCCCTCTCTAGCAACTTTTTATTTGTTTAAATGTTTCCTTGAGTAACTAAACCTAACACACATCTAACAGAGCGTTCTCCCCAGCAGCAAGTGCACATGAAATAGTGCATTTTTCTCAAGTGCACATGAAATAGTCTCCATGATAGACCATATGCTAGGTCATAAGACAGATCTCAATAAATTTAAAAGGATTAAGAACATACAAAGTATGTCCTTCCACCATAATGATAACATTATTATTATTATTAATATATATTATATATATATATATATATTATATATATATATATAATATAATATATATTATTAATAACAGAAGGGAATTTAAGATATTCACAAGTATATAGAATTAACACACCTCAAAATAATAATTGTATCAAAAGAGAAATTACAATGGAAATTGTAAGATATTTAGAGATGATGAACATGCAACATACCAACATTTAAGCATGCAGCTAAAGCAATGCTTAGAGGGAAATTTATAGTTGTAAATGCATATGTTTAAAAAAGAAGGAGGAGGACGAGGAGGAGGAGGAAGATCTCAAATTATTAGCCTAATCTACCTCAAGAAACTAGAAAAATAAAGCAAACTAAATTCAAAGCAAGCAGAAGGAAGAAAATTAAAATTTTTTCAAGCAAAAATAAATGAAATAGAGAATAGAAAAATACTAGAGAAAATCAACAAAAGCAAATTTGGTCTCATAAAAAGATTTTTGAAAATTAGCAAGCCTTTAGTTAGACTGACCAAAAAAGAGAGAGAGAGAAAGAAAGAGAGAGAAGACTCAGATTACTAAAATCAGAACTATTGCCTCATATTTTTGTGTTCTGTGTAAATACCCATTGATGTAAATTGTCTTGCCTCATAGACGCTCAGTATGGTTCCTACACCTTTCTTTATTCAGAGGGAATGAAGCACGTTGTGTCAGTGCGGTTTTTTAAATTCTCCTAGGAAACACTGCATGCTCAAATTGTGTAATTTAAGGAAAGTCTGCAATGAATGATTTATATACAAAAGGAGGGTGGGTGGACAGGGTCTAGGGATCCCATGAAGGAAAGTGCAGTATATTAGGGTCAATAACAACCAGAGCACAGTTACCACCCCAGAGCCTGAAAGGGCAGGGGAAGGACCTTGAGCTGGAGAGGGTTGAGTAGAACTGTTGACTTTTGACCTTTGAATGGTGGCAGGACTCAGCAGACCAGTGGCACCTCCATAAAGGGGGAGTTGAGAACAAAGGGGACCTCACACTCACTCTCTTTTCCTGGTCTCCTGTTACTGCTTTCCATTAGCCAAACCCAGTCAGAAGGCAGGGGGCAAGGGAGCCAACCCATACAGATCAGCCTCCCTGGGCAGGAAGGAGGGCAGAAACAGGAGGAGATAGATCTGAATGGGGCACCTGGAAGCTATTCAGCACACACCTGATCGTGCTAGATGCCCCAGTCAGAGAGAACTATTCTGCGTGTGAATAGTTGGAAGTTGACTACTTGAAATTCCATTATCCAAATAGGAGTAAATGAAGAATGAGCAGATTACCCGCCCTGTCTTGTTTTTAGAATAGGCTTCCCTGACTTCATGCCCACAGTAGTTCTTTTCTCCTGTGCTAAGGTCCCACACCATGCAAACCAGGAAAGCAGTTGAATGTCTCATCTGTCTTATGGAGTTATCGTGAGGATCTAAGAGAGCGTTCTAATACAGTGTAAGGTGACGTATTATGTGCTTAGTAAGCTGACATGCATCGCCTCATTTGATCTTTACAGTAACTCCATGAGGTAGCTGCTACTAACCCCTGCTATTTCATAGATGACAAAATTGAGTATCAGAGAGGTGAGGTAAGTTGTTCAAAGTCTCGTAACTAAGTGGTGGATTAAGGGTTTAAATCCATTCCAAAGTCTGGGTCTTAATCGCTAGGTTACATATGTCACGACTGCCTTCCTGGTTTGCACAGTGTGGGATCCGAGCACAGGAGAACAGGGCTACTGTGGGCATGAAATCAGAGAAGGCTTCAGCGAAAGTAGCATTTGAGCCAGTGTAATGGGATTATTTTCCTTTTCTTTATTTTGGACTCCTAACATGCTAACTTATCAAGAGAAAAAGCAGAGTTAATGGATAAACAAATTGTGATATATTTATACAATGGAATACTTCTCAGCAATAAAAAGGAATAAACTATTTCCAAGCACTAACTTGGGTGAATCTCAGAAGCATTATGTTGGGTGAAAGAAGCCAGATGCAAAAGAGTACATACTCTATTCTGCTGTGATAGGAATCATAGTGGTCGCCTGGGTAAAGGTGAGGGATATGAGAGCAAAGGAGTACTAGAAATGTGGGCGTGCGGTGGAAATGTTCTACATCTTGATTGGAGTTGTAGTTAACAAGAGAATATATTTGTCAAAATTCATGAAACTGTACTCTAAAAAGAGTATATTTTATAGTTCGCAAATTATACCTCAATAAATTGATTTTAAAATAACTGATGAAATTACGAAAATGTATTAAGTAAAAATTATGCAGTTGATTTATAGTCAAAATTACTGATCAGAAATATAATAGGTGATATACATTTATTGTAAATGAATTAAGCCAGATATAAAAGCCAGAATTCATGTAATTTTTCTTTTGGTAAAATTACCATCTGTGAGGTATTTTTTCAAACCTGAATTACCTTAAATTTCTTTTTTTTTTCTTTTTAATCTAGAATGGTCAATTGGAGTGTGTACGCTGGATGGTGAGTGAAACAGAAGCCATTGCTGAATTGAGTTGTTCTAAGGATTTTCCAAGCCTTATTCATTACGCAGGTTGCTTCGGCCAGGTATGAAGAAATTTTTAATTATCTTCTATTTGCATGCTATGTAATCTATCTCTTTTTAAATTTTTAGTCCATCAAAATCGAAACATGAAAAATCATCAAAAATGTATTCAAAGATTTATAAGCAGTGATATTCATTGCAGCATTTTTTATATGAAAGAAATGTTTTAAACAACCTAAATATTCCAGATAGGATATTGGATAAATAATGAAGCAACATCCATATGATGGAATTTTACAGAAAAATATTCATTATATAATATTGAATTAAAATGTATGATACAAAACTGTTCCTGTAATTTGGTACCAACTTTGAATTTTGGAGAGAGAGAAAGAGAAATGGATAACAAAACTAGAAAAAACTATGTCACAACTTGTTTTTATAGCAATTATCACTCAGGGTAGAATTATAAGTGGCTTTTATTTTCTTTTTTATATTTTTCACTTTTTTCCAAATTTCCTACAATAAACAAATTTAACTTTTGTCAAAAGGAAAAAATGATAGATTTACTTGAAACCAAAATTAAGAAGAAAATCTTTAGTATGACATTAATCGAGGAAGTCTCCGTCCATTAAAGATAAGCAATCACACTAACTAAATGAGTCTCAGTTACAACCAGTTTCTGCGTTAGGAAATCCCAGTGTGAGTCATTGATGTACACAGATCACAATCCAGTGTATGCAGTAAAAAATCATCATTAACTCCCTTTGAGAAGGGTGAGTATAAATTATCTTTTTTAAAAAAATTGGAACCACAAAATGCCAATCTCAGTCTTAAAAAAATATAAATAAAGTCAGCACTGTATTAAAATAGATTTAATCACATTTGTTTGTGGCAAAGAAAATTGCTTCTCATGCATATAACCTTATCCCTTTGGCTTCATAAACTTTCCCAGTGGCAGTAAATTGCGGTATTGTCAACAAGAGATTATGCTTTTTCAAGCATGACAATCTCAAATTTTAAAAATAGACTCCTAGAATATTACCACAGCCTTTCTTCAGGGGGAGTCATGTTAGGTGATAGTTTATTTTGTGCCATGGTAACTTCAATTAATATATATGTAATGTTTCCTATATGTACCAAGCACCATGCCATTGGATTTTGTGTACATTATCTGGCTTATGCCTTAAAACAACCTTATTGGATTCTGTTGTTTTTATCCCCATTCTATAGATGAGGAGACTGAAAAAAGAAATCTTAAGTGGCTTGCATGTGGTCTAATGGCTAGTAAGAGCAAAGGCTGGATCTCAGCTCAGGTCCTTTGGCTTTGGGACCAGATTCTGTTTTTTCTCCATTTGTGTAGATAATTTGTATAGCTTGTTTACAGTGGCACTGATACAGCTGCAGAAGTCTTTTTTTACAATTTTATCTAACAATACGTTGTGATATTTGGAGTATCTTAACACAGCTCGTACGAAATTTATGGAATGAAGAAAGGAGCAGGAAGAACATTTAAAATTTGTAAAAGCCACTGTCTTTGAAACAATGACTCCATTTTCTTTGTGTATTGCACTTATGAGCCCCAGTCATGGTGCTCTACAAACAACCGTAAGAATTAATGAGATTTGTTAAAATGCCCTTATTTTGCTTAGACTGGCAAAGGGGAGAATAGTATTTTCAAATGACCAAAAGAATCATTAAGACAATAGTCTTCATAAATCATTCTCAGTATACAACAAAATTTTATTTATTCTCAAATTGTCTGAGTAAGTGTTTCATACCCCTGATTTCATTTGCTCATGTAAAGCCTAAAGAGGAATTTCAGATATCAGTGAGAAGGCTGACTGCACTTTTGGAAGAGCTTGCCAAAGAAAAGGAGGAAAGGATTGCATTGCTGTTCTGACACTTTAAGTCAATAATTGGGCATCCGGCCTTCTTTGTCCTGAGCAATGTTGCTTATATGTGCCAGTTTCTCTCTTCAGTTCTCACAGCAGGCTTCTCATAATTTTGAAGCTATTGGGACAGAACAAAAGAAAGTGCCATTTCTGGGACTGGTTGGGTGATAGTGTAGTTTGCTTGGCTGGCCTAGAGGAAAATATGGTAATTGGTGACCTATGTGAAGAGCCACGTCAAACATTTGCTTCATGCTAGTATCAGTCTTCAGATTGTTATTTCAAGCTGATAAGCATTTTTAATGACCTCAAGTACAGCTTTGAGCAAGGCACTCCAGCAGTGCCTTCAGGAGAGCATTCCTAACTACGTAGAAAATGTAGAAGCCCATTAGGACTGCAAATTCTGCCCAGCCATCCTACATCCGCCGCGACCACTTATGTAACAGATAACCTGTGGAGATGCTGAACTTGGAAGCATTACAAGGCTAATATTTTCACAAGGAAGACTGTTACTGAACAGTTTTCTGATGGATTCAGCACATGCAGGTTTTTCTACAGCAAGCAGGCACTTGAGTGTGTTCTGGTTTTGTTTCTTCAGTAAATACCTTTGGAAAGGATAGTACAGAGGAAAATTCCTCTCTTGGTTTATTTTAGTTGCCCTCTGCCCCTCCTATAGATTCTTAAAGAATGAGCTCCATTTGACTCGCAATTTGTGTCCTTTTTCTGGTTAAAATTACCTTTAAGGGCTCCAGAACCACAGGGTAGCCAGCAGTTTTTAGTGGTCTCCTAGAGTGATAGATCTTTGGGTGATAGGAATTGATTTTCCTCCTCTTGACACACCAGGTCTCGGAGGGTGCAGTTATTTCATTCCCTGATTGTACCTAGCAGAACCGGCCACAGGGAGCATGAAGGTGAAAGCGTGAGGGACGCTCAGGGAACGAGCAGGGGTGTCCTCGGATGGGCCTGCTTTGCTGTCCCTTGAGAGAGATGCTTGCTGGCGAAACAATTGAGACAGAATTGTCTCAAGTCAAAGTCACCGCCTGTGTAACTTGGGCAGTTTTATTCGAACATGAAGGTTCAGATGGTCTCGTCCAGGATCCCAGCAAAGCTCTAGCCCTCAGGTTCTTGGGGGCTCCGGCCTGTTTTGCATTGGTCACTGGTTCAGTGGGCTCTCTGATACTTTCAACATCAAACTTATCATTTTGTTTCTGAATCTTTCATGTGACTTTTGGTCAAGGAGTTTTGCTACAGAAACAATAGGAATCATAGCATTAAGCATTTACCAAGAAAGAACACATTTGCCTACACTATGTTCATTCTCCATTTTAAATGTTTGCCCTGATACGGATCAAAAAAAAAAAAAAAGACACTTTTTCAAGAAAGAAAAAGCTCAGCAGTTCCTACGAATGGTCATGAACAGTGATAGGCATGCTGGTGAGGGGGTTCCTTCCACAAGCTGTGTTATTGTTTTTCCACGGTTTACTTTAAAAAGGGGAAATATTCTGTTGACTTTATTGTTTCATTGTCATGGGGTAGAAATAAGTAAACAACACTGAAATGGTTACGATAGCAGATGAAAGCAAACTGAAAAATCTTTGAATGGCACAAGCATTCATCTGCTCTCCAAGGACCTTTGAAAAAGCTTAACCAACACAGAGCTCCACAACCCACAGACTGACAGTTAATGTGATTTCTGTGACCCAAGGGTTGGAAAGGGAGTGTTTCCTTTATGGAGTCAGGGGTCATGGGGCTACGAGCCATGGTGGATATTCATAGTCAGAAGACAGAGAACATTAGCTCCTGAGTCTGAGTTTAAATCCTAGTCCTACTCTTACTAGCTCAGTAGCCTTGCATACGTTTACTTTTTTAAAAAAAGGAAAAGATCTCCCTGGACCTCAGTTTCCTCATCTTTGCAATGGAGATAATAGAACCTTCTTTACAGGGTTGCTCTGAGGTCCAAATGAGAAAAGCCACATGAAGCACTGCCCGCTGCCAGCACATATTAGACACTAGGTAAATGTTGGCTATTATGGTTATTGGATACCTTCCACTTTATTATTTTTGTTTCTATAAATATTATTTAATATATTTATTTCACTATGAGTGAAGTGTCAGAGAAATTTGGCAAAGAATTGTTTAGGCCTTAACCTGTTTAATCAATTCTTAGATGTATTTTTTTTTTTTACATTTTACTATCTCTAGATTCTACATTTATCTTACAGTAAATGACAATATGAGATTATTGCTGGCCATCTTTTTACATTTGAACATGTCAAAAACTGGAGTGAATCTTATAATTGATGGCACGTTAGATTTGATAACCTATGATCACAGACAAAGCTGCTTCCTTTAGAACTTATGGTTGTAACAAAAGCGTAGACATTTTATTGATATCAGTAATAAACCTGTGGCATACTTTTCAATTACATTTTTAATTAGACTGTCCAGCAAATCTCATAAATTACATGCATTAATTGCCACTTTAAATAAATTGCATTGCCTTTAAGAACATGCAAAATACAACATTAAAACAGGTTACCAAAAGAGCAGAAAATCTCGAGAAGAGGAAACTAGTACATGAAGTAAGTTTCAAGTCGTTAGATGTAAGTTGAATGAGTAGGTGGGTGTGTGGGTGATTGGCTGGAATGTCAGTTGGAGAGGCATTCTGTAAAACAGAAATAATACAGAAGAGCCACCCCATCCATGGGACTGCATTGGATGGTCTCTGAAAGCAATACCTATGGGAAAATGAAGATCTGAAGTTACATTCTTCCTTTAACATCTTCTTCCTGACACACACACACCCACACTGGTGGGGGGCAGAGGAGAGAACCCGCGGAATGTCTAAAAGATAAAAGAAGAGGTGGGCATCATTGCATATATATCTATAACACGTATGCATTTACAAGGGCCTTCTTAATTGGAGAAAATAGCTGTATTTGTTCTGTTCTCCTTACTAGATATTTGTCAAATAAGTCACTGTTTAAATTGTAGGAATGTGGATCTCTGCTGGAAAGTTCTCCAGAATCAGAGCAGAAAGCATTTCTTAGAGACTGGATGCTAAACATGCTTTTACCCAAACCAAGGGATTCTAGCCATCTCCATGTCCCTCTCAGAAATCCTAAATCCTAAGTGGACAGCCA
This sequence comes from Balaenoptera musculus, assembly GCF_009873245.2. Taxonomy (NCBI): domain Eukaryota; kingdom Metazoa; phylum Chordata; class Mammalia; order Artiodactyla; family Balaenopteridae; genus Balaenoptera; species Balaenoptera musculus. The sequence continues at coordinate 99,937,921 of NC_045787.1, forward strand.
GCCCATCCCTTTGAGCAGGGCTTCTCTGCACCGTAGCGTAGGGGAGATTGTCATTTCCATCGATTTCTCAGTGAACAGGCCAATTGCATAGCTTCTTATTAAAGTAAATTGTCCACTGCAGAACACAAAACTGAATTGGAGGGGCTGGGCAAAGACGTGCCTTGTTCTGAACAATAGGATAAGCATTCTTCCTTTATGTAAGTCTTGCATGTTGAATTGGGTGAGAGCCTTAATTATAGGAAAGAATTATCCATGCCATCGTAAGAAAAGCAGGCAGGTTATCGTAACAGTATGGACTGCACCTGACTGGGAGAGTCAGGAGCCAAGGCAACTCCTGCCTCACACAGACCTTGTCCTGTTCTCCCAGGTCATCAAGCCCCTGCAAAGTCCAGGTCTCTAGATTCTTCCCAGATTTCTACAGAGGGAAAATTCCTAGTCTTATGAATAGTATTCTATTTCCTATAACTCCATTACTAAAAGTTATTCAGTTATATTCAGTTATTCGAAACACTGAATTATAATAAAGGGCATTTTCTGTGCATGTGGAATAGACATATCCACTATAATATTTAATTGAGTCTGAAAAGCGTGAAAGTATGCCTGACAAGAAGGTACATATAAAACGTTTCTGAGTATCTTGAACTCCTCTGAACTTTACTTGCTAAAGAGAGAAGCTGCTAGAGTGTCAGAGAATATCCAGTTGTCTTCTTCAGCTTTCTGATTTGTAAAATAATTGAATTGGATAATTCCCTAAAATCTCTCCCACTCCGCATTTTTAACATTTAATATCATGGAGCAAGCCAGGTCACCACAAGCTTGACAATGACCATTGAAGATGGCAGGACTGTCCTTTTCACCAGTAGGGGCACAGCAACCTGCCCTCTTGATGTTTCTGTGTCTTAGGCATTGAATTCTAACCAGTTGGTCATGTCATTGATCTTGAGATACACCCACTCATCCAGATCTTTTCAGGAGTTAAGATCACATGGTTCGATCATCTGTCTCCAGATAAAAATATTTCGGTTTTTTCCCTACCTAATCAGGAAAAATAAAGGAAGTTGTTGTACCTTATGCATTCGAAACATCACTTGCTCTGGTCCAAATGTCAGTCCCAGCTTCCTCCAAGTTTGCCTGTGAAGGAGAGGATTAAACATATCAGCCTATCTTATCCCACTCCTACCTCCCAACCCTGGCCTCCAGGCTTTGCTCCACCTCATTCTCTAGGGACGTGGAGGGTTTCACTTCCTACAAGGTCTGTCTGCTTTTGCAACTAACACTCACCCTGCTTTCCCGGGGTGCATTCTTGGTCGGTTGTAGGTATTGATTACATTTTCTCTTCTTGCTCTTTAGAGGGCTTACGCCCTGCTTGCTCATGTGAAAAAGGTGTGGTGCAAATATTCAGTCTCTCCCTGATGTCACAGATGCCTTTATAAACAGTGCCCTGTTCCCCACATGAGGGGAGAAACATGAAAAGAGTTGGCTGTTTTTATCCAGCATTCCTTTAGCAGATTAGTTGGCATGTTCAGAAGGTGAAGGCAAATTTAATCCAGAAAAATATAAAAGTTCATGACCAGTCCAAGCAAATAACTGGAAAAGAAAATCCTTTAAAAGGCTAAGGAGAGGTTCAAGCCTATTTCAAACGCATGATCATCTTTTTAAATGTCAAATTCCACCCACTAAACTTCATGCTGTTGTTTTTACCACTCTCATATTTTTTTAACATTATATTTAATTTTTCTATTTTAAAACAGTGAATTCCCATCCTCCTGCTTTCTCCTGAGGCCAAACATAACATGTAAATACCACGAAAGACTCAGTGGGTAAAATGCAAACAGATTACGACAACACACACTGACTGTTCTGTGTCTTTGCTTTTGAAAGATTGTGTTCAAAGCTTTGGGTCCCCTTCCTTTAACATAGAAGAAGAGAAAGATTTATCTGTTTTAAAAAAAAAAAAAAAAAAAACCAACATTTGGTCAGAAAAATCAAGAGGGTCCCAGTTTTATTTCAGTGTGGTTATCTTATACTTAGCAACTTAAGATGTTGCCTCTTTTTTGTAAGCCTATTGATTGTACAGTATGGGATTAGGAAGGCATGGTTGAAGCATGATAAACTTAAAGTAGAAGCTAGGTATCTCAATAGTCCAAGGTTTTATAATAATATTCTTGAAGCCTCCAGATAATATAACAAAGTAAGAAAAACATTGCCTTGGACTCAAAAGACTTGGACTGGTTCCAACGTTGACTGTCTCACTGTGTGACTCTGAGGAGGTACTCAAACTTTCTGTGAATCATTTTTCCCACCTGTAGAATAAGTAAGCAAAACAAGAGCATTTCTGAGATAACTTTCTGCTCTTCGAATTCTCAGAGCATTCTTCTTTCATTAACTTTAGTCAGAGATGCATGAATTTTCAGTTCATACTGAATGGAAATGTTCTCCTCATAAGGTAAGCTTGGCTATATCTAAGCTTCACATGTTGGAGTTTTGTTTTCCTCTGTCCTTATATTAGACTTCACTACATGACAGTCTGTTAATTCCAGCCTGTCCTTGTGTTTACTAGGAAAAGATTCTGCTGTGGCTTCTTCAGTTCATGCAAGAGCAGGGTATCTCACTGGATGAAGTGGACCAGGAGGGCAACAGCGCCGTTCATGTGGCTTCCCAGCATGGCTACCTCGGGTGCATACAGGTACACAGGCCCTGCTGCTCTGGAGAGAGAAATGAGTGCATCAAGTAATAAAACAAAACATGGGAATTTTGTTCACTGGGAGAATGTCTGGATTAAATCAGCTTTTCCTCTTATAGTGGATAATGAGGAGTCAAATTGATATATTTGTATTTCCAGAAATGCACACAAACATTGGCATAAGTAGCTGTCTGGGTTTCTCCTGGAGTGTCACAGGATGTTGAAGGGGACACTTCTTGCCCTTGCAGCATTACCTTAAAACCCCAATGCTGAGGACAATAGAAATGAAGTACCCCCATGTTCTCAAGACAGCAGGAGACCACTACCAGACTGCCATCGCTGAGTCCGTCACATGGAGGGTGCACCGTCCCTGCTGTCATTAGCACACTTCGCCTTCCCAAATGTCTGAAACACAGGACCGAATTTTTAAGAAAGAATTAGAAGAATTCCTCCGAGTAGCGAGCAGGAGGCTTAGGAGAGAGAGTGGTGTGTGGTTTTCTTCTCCCGTTCTCTGTAGTAGGACTGAGTTTCCCAAAAGCATTCAAGAAGTCCCAGAACTGATTACAGGAGGCCCTCGATATTGGTCCCGTCTGCCCGTGGGCAGGCTCAGCAGGGCCTCAGCTGGCCAGCCGCTCCACCCAAGAGCCTCCGGTGGCCTCATCCTTTTAGCCCAACATACCTTGCGAATATTACCATGTCCTTTGTGTGCAGTGATGTAGAGAGGCTGGGGAGCAGAGCCACAGGAGGTGGGGAGGCCCTTCCCCCTGCCCCAGGCCACCTGAAGGTACATCCAGGAGGGCTGCTTAGAGAACACAGGGTTCCTACAGGAGGAGGAGTTGGCCTCTCGTCCCACAGCTGAATGCAGAGCTGCACAAAGCTGAGCCACAGCCAGTGCCGCCATCCTAACAGCACATAGTGGGAGGCCCTGTGAGAGTCCTCAGAAGCTTGGGGCACACATGAATGTGAAAACTGGGTACTTATTATATATAATAGTTTACATCTGCTAATCCCAAACTCCCAGTCCTTCCCTCTCCCACCCCCCCGGTATAGCACAGGGAACTATATTCCATATCCTGTGATAAACCATAATGGAAAAGAATAGTAAATAAAAAATGTCTCTACGTGTATAACTGAGTCACTTTGCTGTACAGCAGAGATTGGCACAGCATTGCCAATCAATTGTAAATCAGCTATACTTCAATTAAAAAATTTTTTTTTAAAAACTGGATAGGCTTTTTTACCTAGAAAATGTAAGGCCCTGACTGACAAAACAAAGAGAGAAGAGAGCTGAAGAGAAGGAGGGAGAGTGACAGTGTGAGGAGAGGAAAAGCTTTGAATTGGAAACAAAGTTTAGAATTGACCTGGAATTTAATTTATGAACATAAATCATAATTACCAGAGTCCAACCAATCAACCCATTCTCATCATTGAAAATGACCCAGCATCTATGGATTTGTTCCCACATCTGCCTGAGACGTAGGAAAAGGCGATTGACAATGTATGGCTGAAGGCCATGATTAAAGAAAATACTTTTACCTCACCAGATTTATACAGTTCAAAATATGTGTATGTAAGAACTCTAAGAAAACAACACTCTTTTTCAGCCTTATTAGGTATTGTATCTTTTATTCCAAACTCAACAGGTACTTACTGAGGTCCTACTGTGAGCAAGGTAGACTGTATCTCAGAAAGAAAACTGGGAAGTGAGAACTTGCTCGGGAAGGTAGAGAGGACTCAGGGAATTCAGACGATATGGAAAAGCAGTAAATGTAAGAGGCAAAAGATTCATAAAACCGGAAAGCAGAGGTCACAGCAAAAAGCTCTCTGCAGCGTCTCCTCACATGCAACCACTCTGTGGAAAGCCACGCTGATAGGAAATATTTCAAGTGTCTGGGAAGTTTCCCCACTATTGTTGGCAAAGCATGCGTCTTCTAATTTAAGACACCAACTTGTAAAAGGAGTGATGAGAAAAGAGAGAAATTTAAATTATTACCAGGATCTGCAGAAAGATGAAAGGAGTAGCATTAGTTTTTGTGGAGGAAAAATAATTGAATGAAGACTGAAAACTTCATTTTTCCATTTGACAAAACACTATCATATTTAATAGTATTGAAGTAGACTGTTTTTATCAGCCAATAAATGACTGCAACCCAAAGAAAACCAGCTGATATCACTAGTTCTGTTTGAGATCTTAGTTATTTTCCTTCTTAATATGTGAGGAGAGGCGGTCTGTCTTTTCAGAGTGTTCTTCTCTCCACTTAACACAAATGATATTTTTGGCGCTAGACACCATGGATGTGGAAACTTGAATAATCTTGGAAGCGGGTCTATCCACTGGGTGTGAGAATAAAAAAAAATAGGTACAAAGAGATTGAAAGTAGAAAAGGGGGTGAGCGAGGACCTTTATGAAGTGAAGAGGGGACTGAGTATGGAAAACATTGGAAAGATAACTGCAGAGGCCAGAGTCAAGGGGAGTGATAACAGTGTGTTTATGCTGAGTCTCTGAGAGCTCAGGGTGAGGTGATCTCTGGGACACCCTGTGACATGGGTGGCAGTGGCCTTATGGCACCTTTCGTGGTAGTGATCCTAAACTGAGAGGAAAATGAAGGTCCTTAATGACTTCTGAGTCTAAGTAGTCTAGGAATTTAAAAATTACAAGTATTTCTTGTGGAAAAAACATTTTCTATTACTAAAATAAATCCAGAGGTCTACAGACTGATCTTGATAGTGTCAAAAAATACGGCAGACTATGACAGTTGATTAATATTGATGTAACAGCTTTTTGTGGGGTCTGTTGTCATCACAGCATAAAAACAAGAGAGTTTTGATTTTTTTTTAATTAACAATGTCAGGGAATTCCCTGGCGGTCCAATGGTTAGGACTCCGGGCTTTCATTGCCAAGGGCAAGGATTCAGTCCCTGGTCAGGGAACTAAGATCCCACAAGCCGAGGTGCAGCCGGAAAAAATAATAATAATAATTAACGATGTCAAGCATGCTCCATCAAATCTCTCTCCCCTCTGCTAACGGTACCCTGGCCAGATTCCTTAACTTTTTGCTTTTGTTTGACTATTAACAGTTACTTCAAACCAGTTTAAAAATCTCAGTCTTATTTCTGGTTCAAAGCATTCTCCTCCCCAACCCAGATCAGACTCAGGGTGAAAGGGACTTGGTATGGGACTGAGGCATGACTGGCTTTTTACACACCACCTTAGCTCCTATTCCCCTCTCTCTTCTGGGCTCCAGTGTTGGGGACAAAGAGAAGGTATGGAGAGAAAAAGTCAACTGTCTCTTTGCTTTACTGGCAGAGGTCATGGCATCTCCCTGAAAGTTGTCTTGCTTCTTTAGCTCACTATGGTTTGCCACTGATGCCCTCTGGGGAAGCCTTCAGAGGCTGAATCTCTGGTGGGCACGGTGGGTGGGGACTTCAGAGGGTCCTCTAGAGCCTTCCCACATACCTGAGACAGGAGATCTGGCCCCGACCTCACACCCTCCTCCGCCATACAGTCCCCTCCACCTGTGTTGCACCCCACTGCCTCCTGTTGCTAAAGAGCCCTCTCCTTTTTTTCTTTTTAATTTTAAAATTTATTTTATTTATTTATTCTTTTGGTTGCATTGGGTCTTCGTTGCTGTGCGCGGGCTTTCTCTAGTTGCATCGAGCAGGGGCTACTCTTCGTTGCGGTGCTCAGGCTTCTCATTGTGGTGGCTTCTCTTGTTGCAGAGCATGGGCTCTAGGTGTGCGGGCTTCAGTAGTTGTGGCTTGCGAGTTCTAGAGCGCAGGCTCGGTAGTTGTGGTGCATGGGGCTTAGTTGCTCTGCAGCATGTGGGATCTTCCCGGACCAGGGAATCGAACCCATGTCCCCTGCATTGGCAGGCGGGTTCTTAACCACTGCGCCACCAGGGAAGTCACCCAAGAACCCTCTCCTTTTAAATTGGGTGATAACAAGCTCACAGCAAGCTCCCTTCTACAACATCTGCTCAATATATGGGACACACCCTTGCCATGGCACGTGGTGGGAATGTGGGCCCTGCCATGACAATTCTCTCCTGTTCTTTTTATTCCTGATTGAGTAGGTTCAGCAACAGATCATGTGCGCTGCCCAAGTAAATAGGAAAAAGTAAACAAAATTCCTTCTTTTTCTTATGGGCATCCCCAACTTCAAGGGCCCACCCACTGAAAGGGACAAAGCCTCTCACCACAGACACTGCCCTGCAAACCTCATAAAGGAAAGGACTCTAAGGAGGAAGGAACCTCCACCCCTTCCCAGTCTCCTTCTGAGGCTGGTGTGAGATTGATAGTAGTGGGATCAGTTGGCTGCATCGTTGTAGGCTCCGAAAAGAGGCATCTGATACTGACCACTGAAAGCTCACCAGAGGCTGTCCTTTGTGTGTGATGGTACGCCTCACCCCGACCCTGTCCCGCTGTGGGCTCTGGTGACTGGTTTTGGAACAACAGGAAAAGTTCCATTCAACCTTCTGTAACAGTCATTAAAAAATACGGATGTTTACAGATGGACCTAGAGAATATCATACTAAGTTAAGTCAGACAGAGAAAGACAAATACTATATGGTATCACTCGTATGTGGAATCTGAAAAATAATACAAATGAATCTATATACAAAACAGAAACAGACTCACAGACATAGGAAACAAATTTATGGTTACCAAAGGGGAGAGGGAGGCGGGGGGAGGGATAAATTAGGAGCATGGGATTAACAGATACTAACTACGGCACATCAAATAGATAAACAACAGAGACCTGCTGTATAGCATGGGGAACTATATTCAGTATCTTGTAATAACCTACGATGAAAAAGAATCTGAAAAAAATGTATATAAATACAACTGAATCATTTTGCCGCACACCTGAAACTAGCAATACTGTAAATCAGCTATACTTCAATTCAAAAAAATTTAAAATAATAAATAAATAATGTTTACAGGGAGGTTCTGATACGATCACATGTCTCTGCATTCTCTGACAGACCCTGGTTGAATATGGAGCAAATGTCACCATGCAGAACCATGCGGGGGAAAAGCCCTCCCAGAGCGCTGAGCGCCACGGACACACCCTGTGCTCCCGGTACCTGGTGGTGGTGGAGACCTGCATGTCGCTGGCCTCCCAGGTGGTGAAGCTAACCAAGCAGCTGAAGGAGTGAGTGACCTGTTCGTTCCATGAGAACCAAGTCTGGCTGCTCAAGTCTGTTGTGCTTAGGTTTCAGCCAGGTCTTTGGAAGGCTCCCTCATGCTGGTCTTACAGGAATTCCCTAGTATCCTCCTCATCTTCTTTTCTTCCTCCGTCCCAAGTCCTCATGGCCAGCATTCATGCCATTTCTGCAGAGGCAAAATGCTATTTAAACAAAAAAAAATGCAGAGCTAGCTTCCTAAGCAGAGAACTTAAGCCACAGTGGACAAGGGGAGGGAGCCTCTCTCTGTGTTCACATCTCAGGGTCAGATGACGTAGCAGGCGCAGAAAGCACACGTGGGCATCATTCCAAACTTCTGTCCTTAACAGTCTAGCAAATCATCAAAAGCAAGAGAGAGATAGAAGGGCTAGAGGTGGGCCAGTTTCTCAGTTTTCTCAAAAAGAAAAATGTATATTTGGGAAATTACAGACAGGTCACCTGGTAAATATCACTGGCAAATTTATTATAAAAATTAAGCAGACGATTGATGAATCCTCAGAATTTAAAATCCTCAGAATGTAAACTTAGCGTGATGTTACTTAAAACACTCTTTGTCTAGCTAAAATCAGTTCTTTTTTGATGAGATGATTCAGCTGGTACACACTGCATACCTAGATGCCAGGGAAGCATTTCTGGGAGGCTGCCATGATATGCTTGAAGAAAGGAGGACCAGATGAGAGGCCGTCCGAGGGGTCTCCAGCAGGTTGAAGGATTAAGGAGCTGATGCTCGTCTGAGGGGACCGAGGTCAGCCCTTGGAAAACACATCAGCCAAATGACAGCTGCCATACTAGGAAGGGAATCACTGAACATCAAAAATAGTACTCAAAGTAATGCTGACAGATTAGGAGGACAAACCTTAAAAATTAAATTTTAAGGAAAAAAAATGAAGTTTTACTTTAAAATTATAAAAAATTTTTTTTTTTCATTCTTTCCTTGTGAAAAAAGACCTGTGGTTGGTAGGAGGCCTTAACTGATTAGAAGTGTAGTTCATGCAACAATATGACAAGTCCTTAGATCCCCTGGCTCCTCGTTAAGCTCGGGGAATTGTTTTCTCTCTCTGCTTCTAGTCTCTTGCCTTAGAGGTAAGAGTCTCTGTACTCCTCTGCTCCTCCCCCTGCCAGTACCTAGAATACTCTCTTTAATGAATTTAGGCTTTTACTAGGAAAAAAAATAAAATAAAATTTAAACTTAAAAATTAGAACGGTTCCTTTCCCTCCAAGAATCCTCTGCCCAGTTACACAAGACTCCCCCGGGGCAGGTGAGCTAAGCGAGCTTGAAGGTCTGGGGAAAATGCACACAGATTTATAACTCAGTAAGTTATCTTGCCACAGCGAACATACTTGTACACATGTCTTTATGTACATGTATTGGTGTTTCTGAAAAGAAGTTCCTAGAAAGGGAATTGCCAGAACAAAGTGCATACGTATTTAAAATGTGGATAGATGTTGCCTACTGTCCTTCCAGAACTGTTGTACCAGTGGACACTCCCCCTAGTAGTATATGGACATATCCATCAAGAGGAACTTCAAAATGGTCCAATGGAGTGTTTTTTCTTAAGGTTCGCACTCAGAGAAAAGATCACAAAACCTTCCCCTGTCTCTTACCATGGAGTCAGAGAAGCTTTCGTGAGTTATAGTATCTGTTTTATTGGTAGAACTCTTCAAGATCAGGGTCTTGGCTCCTCTCTCTGTTGATGATCCTGGGATAAAACACACATGTATGCTAATAGACAGCAGTTCTTCCACTGTCTCCAAACTGAATGCTGTAGACAGTTGTAGTTAGGCCAATGACAAGATGAAATATGAGAGGTTACATTGTAGACCCTAGTCTTGTACTTACTCTGTGTCTCAGTGAGGTTGGCAAAACTAGAAATGAACAGAGAAATTCACTTAGTCTAGCCTCAGTGCAATGTACCCTTCAGGCTCTAGGGCATCAATAACATCGAAAGGTGCAGGAAGAAGGATGGAAAACACTAGTTTTTCAGCCCAAAATTGTGAGTGGGAGACAGTCTTGAGTGCCTTTTCCTACTAGAATATTCACCAACCCTTTAGAGTTAATAAACATAGCTATTATTTAGAAATGGCAAGCTTCAGCTCTCTTAGAGATCCTGATCTACAGGCGTAGGTATTATGGGTTGAATTGTGGCCGCATAAAATGATGTGTTGGGGTCCTAACTGCTAGTACCTCGGAATGTGAGCTTATTTGGAGATACGGTCTTTACAAAAGTAATCAAGTTAAAATGAAGTCACACACACACACACACACACACACACACACACAGAGTGTATTTTACTTTCCTTAAGTAAAAAAAGAAAATTACAAAATACAGTGTGCAGTATAATCTCATTATCTCATTTCTAAGAAATCCCTCTCTCTCCCCACCGCTCTCCCTGCCGCCCCAAGCTGGTATGATACACTCCAAAATGTTACTCACTCTTTCTAAATGGTTTGAATTTTTTAAGTAATTGTATTAATTTAGCCATCAGAAAAAAACTAAATTAAACAAAGCAAGCAAACTCTTTCCATGTTGGGTAAAAACAATTAAATAACTTGGTATTTTTTCAATAAAGAGAAAACAATGTATGGTAACACTCGATTTACTCTGTACATAGAAGCATATTATCAGAATGTACGTTAAAGTTAAGAAAACAGGTTAAAAGCCATAGGTTACAGAAAGTGAAATCTGTTTAGAAAACACATTAATTATTACAGAACTTGGAAAAAGGAAAACTGATTCTGATTTTAGAGGAGTAAGCAGTATTTACCGAACTCTGCAGTATTAGTGTGGTACCCACCCCCCCACCCCCTGCCCCACAAACTGTCCCCCAAAGATGTCTATCACATCCTAATCCCTGGAAGGTATGAATATGTTACCTTACATGACAAAAAGGGAATTAAGGTTGCAGATGGAGTTAAGGACACCCTGAATTATTGGGGTTGATCCAGTCTCATCACAGGAGTAACAGTAAAGAGAAGGCAGAAAAGGAGATAGAGAGACTCAAAGTGTGAGAAGGACTCAATCTGCTCTTGCAGACTTTGATGAGGGAGGAAGGGGCTGTGAGCCAAGAAGTGCAGTAACCTCTAGGAGCTGGCAATGACCCTCAACTGACGGTCAGCAAGAAAACAGAGACCTCAGTCCTACAACTGCAAGGAACCGATTCTGTGCCTGATTTCAATAAGCAGGACATAGACTTTCATCCTAGAGCCTCCAGAAAGGAATGTAGACTGTGGATACCTCGATTTTAATCTGGAGAGACCCATTCTGGTCTTCTGACCTACAGAACTGTAAGATACACATGTGTTGTTTTAAATCACTAAGCATGTAATAATTTGTTAACAGGAGTAGAAAACTAATACACTTAGCATCGAAACTGGTAGCAGCTCTCGTGAGCAGGGATGAGGAACTAAACAAATGAGTTACAAGCGTTCTTAAAAGGACTGCCGAGTCTTAGATCCTGGCTTGAGGAAGCCCAGTCTTCTCCTTGCCAAATGTCATTGCATATACTCAACAGCTGTTGGCTGCCTAAATTTAATTCTGTGAGAACAGATTTGTATAATAACCTTCCATCAGCCCCAAATACTCTCCTTTTCTCAGAAGTGGTCAGTCTTAGTCCTAACATTTCATCCCTAAGACCTAAGAAGTCTGTGATCTCATTTTATCTCACGCATTCTGTGACTCACATACTGAAAACTTAATTGTCTAAAGGAGGAGCCAGCAATCTTTTCCCTAAAAGGTCAGATAGTAAATATTTTAGGCTTGTGCACCACATGTTCTGTGTCATAATTACTCAACTCTGCTTTTGTAGCATGAAATCAGCACTCGATAATATGTAAATGAATGTGTATGGCTCTGTTTCAATAAAACTTTATTTACAAAAACAGGTGATGGGCTGGATTTGGCCCACAGTCTGTAGTCTATAGTTTGCTGACCCTAGTCTAAAGAATGAATAAAAAATAAAAATACGTAAGAGCACTCTACTTTTCCCACTTTGAAATTTGGAACTGCGTGTCAAGTTTTTTAGAAAAACATTTAGTGAGGGGTTAAAACAGATGAAGAAAGATTAAAAGGAGATTAAACTCCTTTTATAGGGTTTTTAGGTGTCGGAGTGAATTATGACACAGTCAAGAAAACTATTTGGAGGCAGTTAGATTGACTGATGACAGAAATCCCAAGTATGAATGGAGAAAAAAAGGACTCTATTCTCTAGATTCTAAAAAAGCCCTCAGAAAGGACTAATCAACTTTAAGTATAATATATGAGCATGTGAAATATGAATATATAAAAATATGTGAGCATATGTCTAGTATACTAGTCTGCTAGGGCTGCTGTAACAAAGTACCACAAACTGCCTGGCTTAAACAACAGAAATTTATTTTCTCACAGTTCTGGAGGCTAGAAGTCTGAAATCAAGGTGTTGACAGGGTTGGTTCCTTCTGAGGGCTGTGAGGGAGAATCTATTCTGTGCCTCCCTCCTAGTTTTTGGTGGTTTGCTGCCAATCTTTGGCATTCTTTGGCTTGTAAATGAATTACCCTGATCTTTGCCTTCATGCTCACGTGATGCTCTCCCTGTGTGTGTCTGTCTCTGTGTCCAAATTTTCCCTTTTCACAAGGACATCTCATACTGTATACTTTCTACTTATATACACATATATTAGGGAAACTTTTTCTATGTCATAGATATTCAAATATATTATTCTTAATAGCTGCCTTTATAGAAATAATTCTAAATTATTTACTCAGTCTTATTGATGATCATTTAGGTTATAGTTTTTTTTACTAATGTGAATAATAAATATCTTTTTGGGTACTTTTGATTGCATCCTCAGGAAAATTTCTGAATTATAAGGATGAAGGTTATGCACATTTGTAAGATTTTTAGATTTACTGCAACTTACCACAAATTATCATGAAAAAAATTTATACCTGTTAATTTATGATAGTGGCCATGTGTCAGAGAGCTTATATATTTTGGTTTGTTTTTCCCAGACAGACAATGCAACGTGTCACACTGCAGAACCAGCTCCAACAACTTCTAGAAGCCCAGAAATCAGAGGGCAAATCACTCCTTTCTTCGCCCAGGTAATAAATACCAGGAACATTGGTGGTTAGAATTCTTAACTGTCTTTAATGTGTGAGCCTTCTTTTGGACTTTCTTTTAATATCTTTTAAGAAGGTAACAGAAAACATTTTATTCTTATAAAGAGGAATAAAAATGAGCTATCACATGGAAAAAGGCACTGGACCTAGGGTCAGAAGACTTGAGTTTATCTCTGGCTGTGCCATTTCTTCTTTCCAGGACTATAAACAAGGCACTTACTCTTTCAGAGTCTTTTATTTCTTCATCTATGAAATGGAAATAAGGGTATGTAGGTTCATAAGGTTGTTGAAGATGGGATTAATTGAGAAAATTTGTGCAAAATTAATGTATATACAATAAAACAGTAGATAAATTTTGTAGTCAAAGCATAAGGTATGAGGCACACTATACTGGTTATGGTTGCCACCATGGAATGTTTGTAGATTGCTTGAAACAGATATTCATTATCCTTATTTCAGTCTTAGTGATTTGTAAGTTATTAGTGGCATTTAAGCCACGCAGTGATTTGTGGCTGAGTTATTTTAACCCAGTAGGAAGTCATCTCGTATGTCCTTCATCCTCTTTCAGTTCACCGTCCTCCCCAGCTTCCAGAAAGTCCCAATGGAAATCCCCAGATGCAGATGATGAGCCTATAGGCAAAAGCAAACCAGGAATCCAAGAGGGGATTCAAGTTCTTGGAAGCCTGTCCGCATCCAGCCGGGCTAGGGCCAAAGCTAAAGACGAAGATTCGGATAAAATCCTACGCCAGTTATTAGGAAAAGATATTTCAGAGAATGTCTGCACCCAGGAAAAGCTGTCCTTGGAATTCCAGGATGCTCAGGCTTCTTCTAGAAATGCAAAAAAGACCCCACTGGAGAAGAGGGAACTGAAGTTAGCCAGGCTGAAGCAGCTGATGCAGCGGTCGCTGAGTGAGTCCGACACAGACTCTAATAACTCTGAGGAGCCCAAGGGCACGCCCGTGAGAAAGGCCGACAGGCCCAGACCACAGCCTGTCGTGGAAAGCGTGGAGAGTATGGACGGCGCAGAGAGCTTACACTTGATGATAAAGAAGCACAGCTTGGCATCGGGACGCAGGTTTCCTTTCAGTATCAAGGCCTCCAAATCTCTGGAGGGCCACAGCCCATCCCCCACCTCAGAGAGCAGCGAGCCAGACTCGGAATCCCAGGGGCCAGGCTCGGGAACCACTCCCCCAAGCCAGCCCTCTGGAGAACCCCCTCAGCCCAGCCCCGACAGCACAGCTGCCCAGAAAGTGGCCACGAGTCCCAAGAGCGCCCTCAAGTCCCCATCTTCCAAGCGCCGGACGTCACAGAACCTGAAACTCAGAGTTACCTTTGAGGAACCTGTGGTGCAGATGGAGCAAAGTAGCCTTGAACTGAACGGCGAGAAGGACCGAGATAAGGGCAGGACCCTCCAGCGGACCTCCGCAAGCGGCGAGCCAGGGGATCAACTGAAAAGGCCTTTTGGAACCTTCCGATCCATCATGGAGACGCTAAGTGGCAACCAGAACAATAATAATAACTATCAGGCATCCAACCAGCTGAAGACCTCCACCCTGCCCTTAACCTCACTTGGGAGGAAGACCACAGACGGTAAGGGAAATGCCGGGAGCTCTGCTAGCAAAGGAAAGAATAAGGCGGTGAGTGCTATTTGGAGAATATCCCTTTTATTCCTTTAAATTAATTATATTGTTCCTAACACTACAGATTGTTGCCCTTGGCCACCTTGAGGGGATCCCCAGGAGAATTCCAAAGGATTCATGAAAAGCCAAATCCATGCGTTTCTAATGAGATATGTCGTGTTAGAGTACATTCTGAAAATGCTCTAAGAGAGAAAGATTAAACAAATCACAGGAGATTGTATTCTGGTCCCTAAATTTCCCTAAGTAGTTTTTGGTTTTTTTTTTCTAAGATCTTTATTGGAGTATAATTGCTTTACAATGGTGTGTTAGTTTCTGCTAAGTAGTTTTGATCCTTGAGAATTAGGAGTCATAGACCGGGAGGCATTTCTACAAGATTAGACTACTAATTGTTGTGAAATCAGGCCCTTCTTTGGCACTGACTCTGCCTCAGGAAGAGTTAGTTCTCCTCATGTGACTGGATAGTTTATTCTCCAGCCCAATTAAACAACACATAAATAGAAACTCTGTTTCTAAACTACTCAACTTTGGAAGGACCTTTAGAGTGAATACACCACGGGGACCCCCACGTTGGCGTTTTACGACACAAGCCCCTAAGGAAGCTCTAGTGGTGTGAAGTGCTTGCCAGCGCCCAGGGGACAGCAGAGTATGCCATGAACTACATTGTGTAATTGCATTTGTTGTAAAACCATGCACTATAATCTGGATTTAAATCCAGTGAATAAGAGATACAAACATCTTTTTAGGCAACATTTCCTGCATGCTCTGTGCATGCCATGCCCTTAAAAAACATGGTATAGCAGCCAAAATGTGAAACTCTCTGAGGAACAGAAGCATCCAGAATATCCATCCTGCTAACCAGAGAGTCACACCTGCATCATTTATTATTTGCTATAAGGTAAAATCCCATTCCACTGAGGTCTAAGAACTGTGCAAATTCTTTTTTGCAATACCAAAATCAAGTTTTAGTTAATATCACTCAAATTAACTGAACACAAATTTTAATTACACTGATTTCCACCGAGTTGTCTTTGTTATAAAAGACGTTAGCATGTATTTGCTTCAGCTAGAAAAGTCACACTTGTGCCCCAAACACCAGACCTTTTGGATTAAATATGTCCAAACTTAACATTGCTGGAATAAAACTTTTCCAGGTGACTTAAGGGTTCCTCTCGCTCAAGTCAAAGATCTCAGCAGTTCCCCAGGCTCCTTAAAGTATGTCTGAAGCTTCTACCCTTTAATCTGTCTCCTGCATGCCTCCTGTTTATTGAGACTTGTGCATGTGCTGAGCTTGTTGCATGTGTTCAGATGATTTTTAATCGCACCTCTCTAGGAGATGTACGACAGCTGCCTCAATCTTTCCTCTAACACGCTGATTGAAGAGCATCTGTGTGACTATGCACGGTACGTGGTGCTAGGGGTGTATTGCTCAGCAGTGCCATGCCTTCACTGTGAATTGCATGATCTTTTACGTGGCAGTCCTGGAGCACCTTTCCCAGGGGCTGACACCAAGGAAGTAGAGAATTACAACTCTTTCCCCAAATAGAAGAAGGCAGACTTGTAACTGGGCCTTAGAAAGGGAGCAAGTACCCTATTGGAGGGGCTTCAGTCCAGCAGCAGAGGGCAGAGGAATCTACTCAGATCACAAATATGCTGTGCTTCCCAACTGACCTTGGCTTTCAGTCTTTGTTTTAATGGAGTCAAGTACCAAGTAAGTATAGAAATGAAATTTCCTGCCATGGGTAGAATGAGTCAACCTCTGATCAGAATCAGAACTTTGAAACAGAGCTGAGGTTTTCCTTCATTGCTGGTTATAGACTGAAAGCTCCTTTAGTCAGCAGTCTGCTGCCCTCAGGAGAAGTGAGGTCCTGCCACGCTGTAGTTCCTCTACCTCAGCGTTTGGAACCGCAATGCTCGTCCATAAGCCGGTCTCTGAGCTCCCACCAACAAAACAATGGCCTTTCTCAGACAGAATGTTTGTGATTCAAAATGTACGGAGGGTGTATATAAAAGGATCATCTCCAAGGTCCCCAGTGGCTCAGTCTCCTCCTTGAGCAAAGTCCTTCTTCAGCATAGCTTTCCTTCTTCCCCCAGGGATACATACAACTCCCTAACAGAGCAGGGAAGAGGAGAGGACTAAGAAGAGGGCAGTTGATGGGGAGTTAAGTCAGTCAGTGCCTCTTGACAGGTTTATTTCAGAAGAGTTAAACCCCCAACACCCTTTTAAAAGAGACTAATCATTTAAATTAAAAGAAAGCTGTGGCACACCTTTCAGCACCCTTCCAAAATCCTCCAAAACATTTGTGTGGATGTGTGTGTGTGTGTGTGTATGTATATAATAATTACAGGTACACAAATACAAGTGAATGTGTTGTGAGTGTAAATGTTAGTTCAGAATTCTAAGGTGTAAGAAATGTCACTCTCCTTTTTTTCCCCTCTAAATCACGTTTAATCTGCTCCAGGTCTCCATTCAGGCTAGAGGAAAAGTAAATCTCAGTCATTTTAGGGGGTTCCCCTGGGGTCTCATTAATTCCATGAGTTGAAGGAAGCACCTTGGAGCTTCGGTATTTACTGCTCACCAGCATTCTGCTTGGGTCAGGCTCAACATGCTGCCTAAGTCTCGGCTGCTTCCTGCCACACTGGGGCAGGGCATCTTGGCCAGTGCTAAAAGCCCAATGCCTGGGGTGGGAAGGAGATAGAAAAAAATAACCCTTGCCTTCCCAGACATTGGTATAGGTCCACTTCTATTTCTTCCAACCTATCTTCCCCACCCCTCTGCGTCCCCATCTTAGGTTCTGTCTTCTGGTGCCTGGAAAATTCTGCTTTTGTCCTTAAGCAGAAGTCACCAAAAATACCCTGAGGTAAGGAAGCACAAAGGCTTGGCAAACTCCTTGGGAGGGGGAAGGAGAAAAACTCTCATTTCTTCCAGGTTCCTACAGCACCTGGAAACAAGACAATTAGTATCCCAGTAGATTCTCCTGCCAGATATATTTCATCCTGTCTTCTTACAAGTAAGGAAGGGAACCAAGCTAACAATCTACTGTAATAGGATTACAAAAATCAGAACACAAAAGGAGGTTATGAGGCTACTCAGACATCCTACAACTGGGTTAACACTTTCCTACTCAGTTTAAGGAACAGTCCTTCTGAAGGCTCAGTTTTGAACCTGTCAGGTTCACTGGCTTTATGTATTAACAGAGTTTTCCTTCAGTGAAAAACAGAAACCCCAAAATTATGATATTCGATGTAGTTAAATAAACATCCAGACCCCTTCCCCTCCCTACCTTATAAATTAACTTATCCCTTATCGTGGCTGTAGTTTGGCATGTGTTCTATGGAAAGTGAAAACCCACTAGTTTGTTCATGGCATATGGGGAAGGTTTCTCTGATTCATCATCACACAGAGGCAGGGAGAACCAGCTCAGTCCACTCCTTAGATAAAGCAAGGGTAGATGTATCTAGTTGAGATAAAGATTCCTCAGAGAGATGAACTAACATGGGAATGTGGACATGAAAAATACCTAAGTGATTCTGGTGCCTGCTTCATTTTGCCTGTGGGACCCATAGAAAGGGCATCCCACAGAAAGATGCAAGAAAGAAAGGAACCCAAGTGTCCATCTGTCTTTAAATCAGTGATGCCTTTAAATCTTGGCCTAAGAATTTGCTTGAAGGCCACATGGTTCCTCTTGGGAGCAGGGACTGCCCAGGATCATATAACTTTGGAAAGCAATGGCAGTCATTGGGTTGGAGTTGGCTCTAAGCATTATGCTGCTGGTGGCCCTATCAGTATAGCCCTGGGAGAAAGAGTGAGGCAGTGGACCCTTGTTCCAGGTCTATACTGGAATCACATTTTAGTTCCTAGGATTTTTTTTTTCCCTAGTAAAGGAAAAATAGGGACAATAAATACAACATTTAAAAGAATGTCAGCTGTGTGAGGGGGTTCTGCTTGCTATTTATTTTTCCAAATTGGTCACAGCTTGATAGCAAAGAATCTAAATTTCTTTTCAATGCCCTATAAAATTAGATTCAACTCTATTACTCTGAATAGCTTTTCCAGTGTGTTTCAACTGCGGAGGATGACTTTGTTTATAATAAGCAGATTTATCTTTCCTTTTTCTTATAAAGGACAAGTTGGTCTTGAATTATTACAACTCCAAAGGAATGTTTGCAGTTACTTATTTTAAAATGCCAGTAAGACATTCATTTCCCAGAGTTTAAGTCTATCCAAGATCTGTAACACTTGAAGTGAGCATTGATTCTAGTTACTGATAGGCAGAGGGCATTAACCCCTGGCCACCACTGGTCACATCGCCTTTGACCACAGAGGCACTGTAGCCTGAGGGGCTAGCATCAGGAAACCCCTAATCCTAGCGCCAACATGCGAGTAGACTCCTCAAAAAGACATTAAGCGATAAACACCATTAGTGCAGGTTTTACTGCCAAGGAATTAGCCACACTGGGAATTATACATCCGGACCCAAGAGCTAGTAGCCCATATTTTACATAGATGTCAAGATTGTTCAACAGCCACTTCAAAGAGAGTGGTAAGTTTGGCCTGAGTTGATGTGAGGGTATGTCAGTGGTCATCTGCTGTGCCCAATTGGAGGTCAGAGTTCAGGGCACCCCTACCACCAGCGCGCGCGCACACACGCACACACACACACACACGCACACGCACACACACACATTTCTGTCCTTATTGTCAGGACATATTACTAAACAGAAAAATGAGCAAAGACAGGGAAGACATTGGGAAGGTAGAGGTGAGGCCCTGGCTGAAACCTGTCCTGAGTAGAGCATACCCTCAGCCCCACTGAACAGCATTTCCAGAATCATGATGGAAAATGCAGTCAGCACAAAAAGGAATCCTTGGTAAACAAAGGCATCTTTGCCATCATTTCTCTGGATATAATCAAATAACCACATTTTAATCTTAAATTTTTGATCTCAAAGTATTTTCATAGGCTTTTTAAGGATCTTGAAGGGATAATTATATAATTACCTAGTCATAGGTATGTTACCAAGGTAGCTGAGAGTATGTTGATTGCATAGTTCTAGAGTGAATCCCCTCGAGCAGACTGAATCTTACCAATGTAACAGTTCAGAAAAGTTTGTTAGAATCCTAGTACTAAAAGGGCACTGAGTAACACTATAGACATTAGAGTTTCTGCCCCAAAACTGTACTTTCAAGTTCTAATCTCTGATCGGAAGTATGTTTTTCTGTGTTTTCGTGTCTAATATACTAGCTCTGGGGTCCAGAGCCAATGAGTCAGGAGGAGTACCATGGTGTACCTGGGGTGACCACCTCTGCTCCAGAAACCCCTAGAGCCTGTCTGGTCTCCTTCCCCTGCCCCCCTTCCCATGTTTCCCCAGTGTTCTCTGTTTCTCCTGCCCAAATCTTGTCCCGCCCACCCCACCTCTGCCTCCCTAGGGTTCACATTCATTTCAGAGAGAAAACCCTTATTTCATATGGAAGCTTTGTCCCTATGACGTGGAGGAAGGAGATCCCAATCTTGAACCATTTCTCCAGATTACATTCATTAAGTGACAGCTTCTCCTTTGAAACGGGTCACAATTTTGCATTGTCCTTGGCTGTTGCATAGGAGGATCTTGTGTGTGGAGAAAAATGCCCATGTTATGGGGGATTGTTAAAATATTCAGATATTTCCAGTGTCTGGGCACAACTTAGCAAATTTTATAAAAGCTGCCAGAGTTTGCAAGATTCATGAGAGCATAATTCACAAATGGATTTTCTATTCATAAATTCCTTATACCCTCTGGGGAAAGGAGAAAGCGTGTTCCATCACAGGAAGACAGTAGAACAAGGTTTAGTATCAAAATATAATGAGTTGAGACATAGAAAAAGCTATTGCAACTAAGACCCCATGTTCTACCTTAAAGCACTGCCCTTGGAAGGCAAGAAATAAACGTGTAGAACACCCATGAGCTATAGGTAGGAGGGTACAGGGGGGAGATCTGCCTTGGAAACCAAAATTATCCCACTAGAAATACATTCCTTCCGCATGCTAATCCTGGTTTAAGTGTAGTCGCAAAAGTTATGAACAAAGAACTCCCTTCTTCCACCTCCAGCTTCCTTTCCTCCCCCTCCCCAGTCTGGTTTTGAATTGTGTAATTCCAAAGGGGATGAATATAGAACCCGTGTCATATTTGCACCACATGTCTGCCACCACTAGAGTGTCTGCACATTAAAAGAGCTGGGTCTGTCTATAAACTTTCTTAAGGCTGGACTTTTAAAGAAGCAGCAAGTCATTTGAGGTTTAAAAGTATCGGGTAGAGACTTTACCCAAACGCCTTCCAGTACCTTCACTGAGAATCTCTGCTCCAACCACAGCCAGTTGGGATTTTCCTTCCCACGCTGAGAACAGTGCAGCTATATGACTCTCCTGGATGTCAGATCCCTGGATTGCCAGTGCCCTTGTTTCAGTGATGTCCTTAGCAATAAGCCACGCATTTTGCTGTGCCAGAATAAGGCATGTCCCTTCATTCAGCAAGATCATAATCAAGAGAAAATTAAGAGAGGATACAGTTAAAACATGGTCTACTCGATGAAAGGTATAACTTCCTGACACCGGTGACCCGTGGTGGCGCTATCATATCCAAGTCTGTACCCCAATGTCTAGCTTGGTGCCTGGCACATGGTAAGGATTTCAGAATATTTGGAGAGAGAGGGAGAGCTAGAGACAGGAAAAGGAGGAAGAAGAGGGAAAAGAAAACTAAAAAGGACCAAGCCTGTCATCCCACAGAAAGAATGGTATGCTCTGTAGAAATCTAGGCCTTTTGTTTACAAGTCTACCCTCCTACAGTGAGTTTCATATTGGGTATTTCAAGTATACGTTTTTATTCTTTGAACCAGAATCTCATTTTTTTTAGTAGATGGGATTTATAGATATGCTGTCAGTGAAGCTCTGAAGGAGATCACAAAAGTAGCTAAGTAAGTCTACCTGTTTTGGCTATCAGTGGAAAATGTAGTGCCTACCCGTGGGCCATTTTAGGCAGAGTCTCTAAAATAACTTGCCATCTGGTCACCCTGGTCTGTAGAAATATGGAATCCATGCCTAGATGAGTCAGCAAGTTAGATTACTTGAAAAACTGTTATTTAAATTTAAGCCTTCTTTCCAATTTTGGTCACAGAGAATGTGATTTCATATCCAAAAATGAAATCAAGGAGCAGCAAATTATCTGACTAATTCATGCCAGAATTACCCAAACACTTTTGCCTTTTTTCTTTTTTTTTTTTGAATACTGGTAATTCAGGGCTAAGTAATTGAAGGGTTCAGGGAGACTTGAATCATCCTGATATTATTCAGATAAATGCCTCAAATTAACATTTTACTTGGTATTGACTCAACTCTAATCATGCTGGGTTTTGTCCTGCAGAAAGTGATTTTAGTGTTTTTGAGCACAGCACCCCTTATATTAAAGTAGAAATACTCCATCCATGTCTAAATGATGATGATATTCTTAGACTACAACCTAAGTTTGTTTAAGTTTTATTTATTTGTAGTTTAATTTTTTGTCAAAGTGCTATAGGTACATGTGATAGTAATGTAGTCTTATGACAAAAACTGGCTGTCCCTGTGCCCAACCTACTCTGTTCTCTATTCCTACTCTCCTGAGTCAACTGCTTGCTTGTCTTTAGGTGTCTTCTCTAGTATTCTGTTATTTCTTTTTCTTTTTCTTTTTTTTTAATTTATTTTTGGCTGCGATGGGTGTTTGTTGCTGCACGTGGGCTTTCTCTAGTTGCAGCGAGCGGGGGCTACTCTTCATCACGGTGCTTGTGCTTCTCATTGCGGTGGCTTCTCTTGTTGTGGAGCACGGGCTCTAGGCGTGTGGGCTTCAGTAGTTGTGGCACGAGGGCTCAGCAGTTGTGGCTCACAGGCTCTAGAGCACAGGCTCAGTAGTTGTGGCGCATGGGCTTAGTTGCTCCGTGGCACGTGGGATCTTCCCGGACCAGGGCTCAAACCCGTGTACCCTGCGTTGGCAGGCGGATTCTTAACCACTGTGCCAGCAGGGAATTCCCTGTATTTCTAAATAACATGCTCATACAGACTTTCAATTTTAGATATTATCTCTACTGCCTATTGGCATCCTACTATAGAAGATAAAAATGATAGCTACCACTTATAAAGCACTTACCATGTACCAAAGAATATTCCAGGTTCTTCATGCATATTGACTGTTTTAATTTTCACAATGAATGACACAATATGGTAGATACTATTATTATCCAAATTTTGCAGATTGGAAACCAAGGCACAGAGAGATTATATATCTTGCCCAAGGTTACACAGTAACAGTGGTAATAAATTATGTAGCCAGGGTTTCAACTCAGTCAGTCTGGTTCCAAAATCCATGTTCTCAACAATGAACCAAATTTATCCAGCTCTATTTTGGCAACCAACACTGCCCCCCACTCCAACACACACACACACACACACACACACACACACACACACACACACCTGCTTCATCTTCCCACCATCAATATAGTTGTATCACTTTTTGGGGTTATAAATTAGTATTTGGTGTTTATTATTATTATGACTATCTAAATATTCATCACAGTGGATCCATGCAGCATACTATTGTTACATTTCCTTATTCATGTAACTTTATGTTTTTCCTTGGAGATAATAATTTTGATTTTTAAGTTTACAGTTTATTTCCAAACACTCTGCTGGAGACAGAACCCTTCTTTCGGTGCATTCAGACAAATCAGGTACCTCTGGTGTTTCAGTCTGTTCACAGAGACACCGTCTTTCCTCTTACCCAACTCTGGACTGCGGCTATCTGGCAGTGCCACACAGCTGTCATCTGCAGTTTCCCACATACATCATTCTGGGAATTCCTTTTGCTTCTCTCCTGTGTAGAGCCCTACTTCCTGAATCTATCTTTTCCCCTTTTTTTGGTTTATTCTCTTACTTTGGTAAATATATCTTCCCATCCTATGGAGGTGAAGGGGGTGCTAAAATTTTTGAGGCCTTGCCTGGCTGAAATATCTTTGGTTTGCCCTCATATGGATTAAGAATATTTGGCTGGGTATAGAATTCTGAGTAGGAAACTATTTTCCCTTAGAATCTTGAACACATTGTTTCATTTTCCTCAATGTGTCTGTCAAGAAGCTCAATTCCTCTGTAATTGCTAATCCCTTGAAAGCTTTTACGATTTTCTCTTTATCCCCACTGTTTTGATTTCATGATATTTTGCCATGATTCCATTCTCATTCCTGGGGTGTGGGCACTCAGCCCGCTTTTTAAATCTGGAAACATACACACTTCAACTCTGGGAAGTGTTTTGTACAATATCTTTGAAAATTTTATCCCCTCCAATTTCTCTGTTCACTTTTCTGGAAATACTATTATTCTAATGTTCAACCCATTGGACTAATCCTTTTCTAACTATTTTTTTCTACTTTTCTAACGATTTTCTAACCATTCTTCTGTATTTATCCATACTTTGGCTTTCCCTAAAAGTTCTTTCTAGAATATTTACTGAACTTTACCTTCCAACCTTTCTAATTTTTTATTTCGGCTATTATAGTGTTAATTTCTAATAGGACTTTGTTGGTTTTCTCTTTGTTCCTTGTTCATGGCATTATATATGCAGAATTTATTTAAATTTTACAATCAAATACAAGTGTATATTTTTATCTTTTCTTCCTTTTTACAATAAAGGCATACTGTACAAACAGTCTGTCTTTTTGCTTTTTTCCACCTAACACATTGGAGGTCTTTATGTATTAGTATAGAGAGAGCTTCTTTATTCTTTTACATAGCTACATATTATTTCATTGTATGAATGTACTATTTTTAATCCTTTCTATGTTTTTATTGAGAGTCTGGTCTCGTTGATTTGTAGCAGCTCTTTATATATTACACATTATAAAAACTGACCCTTTGTGATATGAATTGCAAACATTTTCCCTGGTTTTTCTTTTCTTCTTGTTACAACTTTTTGAAGTTCTCATCACCTCCCTATATTACCTTTATTCACTTTGAATTCTGTTTCTCTGTTTATTTTGGATTTTGTCTGTCATAGTAGCACTTCCCTCAAAAGTCTGGTGATCCCTGACTCATTCATATTTAGGAACAAGACACTAAAGTTCAATTAGAAGCTCTGACTTTATGGGTGAGGCTTGTTGACTGGTAGATGTTTCTTCACACAGACTGATTAAGTACTAGGCTCTTTTGTTGGGAAACTCCCTAATTGTCAGTATTTGTAGGACTTTTCTTTTGGAAGTTGATTTCTCAAGATAAGGAAACTCCAGTCTCCTTCTAGGGCCTATTAACCTGATTGCCAGGAATCTGTAGGTCAGACCAGCAGGAGATGGGTTAATAATTGTGTTCTATAGGGACTTTCACTTAATCCCATGGTTTCCAGCCCCTTTAGCTGAAATCAGAGTCTCTCTGGTCCATGCCTTGCAAACTGTAACCTCCAGTCTTTCTTCACATTGGGAAAGGGACAGTCACCTGGCTGCACTGGGTCAGGAAGGTAATCTGGGGTATGAACTACTACTTCCAAAAAGTTTCAAATAATCTTTTCATTTTCAGCACTCACACAGCCCCACTGTCACTTTCAGAAATTCATGGCACTTCTAGTTCCCGAGTCTTGCAGCGCACATCAGTTTACTGGGTTCCCTGACTATAGGCTTAGATTTCTGCTTTTCCTGCCTGCTCTGCTAAGTCAGTTCCACATATCGATCCATCCTCCTGTTTCTGAAATATTGTTGGCATTTTGTGTGTTATCATCTCCTCTCTCATTTCCCTTTATTCATTTAGGTTGATGCTTTTTTCTTTCTTTACTTTCATTTTAGTGTTGTTTTGTAAGAAAGGGATGATAAATCTATGTTTTTAATCCATCGTGTTTAATTGGATGTTCCTAAAACATTTTTTAACCAACCAGGTTTTTCTTCCACCCTCTTCCCTTCCTTGCCCATGAACAACTCTCTGAAGTTCTATTCAGATGAATAAATAAAAATAAGAATTAATAGACTACATGGTCTTTGTAAGCAAGTACGATTTTGAGGCCATAAAAACCCCAAGCCACGTGCGGTTCTCCATCCAAATGTGTCTTCACGTGAGCGAGTACCATTCCCAGAAATAGTTTGTTTTTGTCTGGTATAGCAACAAGAAGGAATTTAGTAATATGTAAGCTTGCTCAAACTCAGAAGATAACTCCTCTCTGGAAGATTTTATGCTCAGAATGGGACTAATATCTCATGAAGATGAATGCTTCTACCCAGAGGGTAATTCACTTAAAAAGCAAAACTGTTCCTAGGCTTGAGCTGGTACTTCTTTCCATAGGCTTATGAGGTATCAAGTATTGAGGGAAAACAGCATTATTTTTCCCTAGGTTCTTCTTTTTCCCATAGATTTACCTACTTGTGGTCATCCAACATGCTACTACTCAGTAATCACACACCCAAAGAAAAAGCATTTCCTTTAAATTACTAACACTCAAGCTTACTGGAGAATAAAAGGTGTCACCAGTGGATCCAGTGAATAAAATATAAAAATCTCTTGTTTCCACTCAACCAGCAGTACTATGCTTCCTATTTTGTTTGACTCTGATAAAATTCACTTGACTGTAGAATTTTGCCTGGATTCCAATCAGCATAATTGAGAAATTACTTCCAGGGCCAAATGTAAAGGTGTCCACAAAGTATGTTATTACATGACTATTTATTGGTTAAAGAGTGGTTTATATGAAAAGAGAATAATTTGCCTACTGGAATGAAGTATTCTTCAGTATGGTTTGTATGAGGATAATTTCCATTTTGGGTGAGCTCTTTAGTGGCATTGTATTGTAACTTGACCATAGTTTTATCTAATTTTGGCCTATGGTTTTTCTTCCGCTTAGGCATGATGACATCAACAGAAAAATGAAGAAATCCTGCAACATAAAGCACATCGCTGAGCTAGAGTCAAAAGAATTCTTCTTATAAATCACTTTTTTCTTATCTCTCATTGCTGCCCTTTGGACACCATTGGAAACGTCTGGACTGTCCTCTGCAGAAATAGAATCACGAGAACAGTGCATCACCAGCAGAAGAATAGACTATCGGGATGCCTTAAATTTATAGCACTAGAGTATATAAGACACATTTTTGGGTGATATTTGTATATATAACTTGTTTTTAAAGAGATGCTGTTTAAAAGCATGGTTGGGCAAATGTATGTTTTTTAAGATTGATTCAGCCTCCCCACAGGACATTCACCAAGCCACTGTCACCATTTTGTATTTCATCAACCGCATGGGTGTTTGCTGATGTTGGTTGAACTTCCCTTTCCCCATAACATGGGCAGTTTGGGCTCAGCTTCTCAATGAGACCAGGTCAGTGCTATTGTTTTCTGTTAAGAGTGTTTTTTCTGTCATTTCTACCTTTTGTGTAAAGGAAATAAAACAATGTTAACAGCCACCTATAAGCTTGGGCCACTTACCTTCTAATAAATCTGTGATGTTCTAATTTCTAAGGGGCTTTAAGAGTATTTTGACTGCTGATATTTTATTTCAGGAACAAACTGCCCAGTTGAGCTGCTTTCCCATAGGGGTCAAATAAAACATTCTAGTTTTCACTAAGTACTAAAGGATCAGACAAGTATATAAAGTAAGTCAGTTCCTTCTGTCTTCTCAGATCGCAGCGTTGACATGAGAAAATACTAATGACAGCTAAGGATTTAGCCCCTTTCCTGGGTCACTTTTTTCTGCCTCTAACACATGACGAGGCCTGTCTGATTCCTTTAGGAGACAGTGTGGAGCCTGAGTTCATAACAGCTCTATTGTTGATGCAGCTCTTTGAATCCATGTAAGAGTAAGTTCCAGATGGTTTTGTCCTATCATGTAAAAATATATTTCTGTTGCAACTTCAAGAGTTTTATTTTCAAAGGGTTGCCATGGCCTGTAAGAGGCCTGTCAAATTTTAGTTTGAAAGTAGAATGTATTCTTATCAGTAGGAGGGAGCAGTGTATGCTATTAACAGTTACTAGCAATGTTACTGCAGTCAAACGTGGGCCATTCTGTATCCTGGTGGACAAAATAGGTGAAGGTACTGAATTAGGAGGCGATCTTGCATAGGTGGATCATTTGACAAACTTAGGCTTGATGAAATGCAGTGACGTATAGATGAAGGAGCTAATATTAAAGTGCCTTTTATGTACCAGCCATGCTTATTTGTAGGTATTATTACTTCCATTGTATAGATTAGAAAATTAAACTTCAGAAAGTGTAAATCCTGTGTCCAAGGTACTACCACTAGCAATAGCAGAATTGGCTTTGGTACAAGTTTGCTCGTTATCCTCACGACACTATCCATCTGTCCTGCACGACACTATCTCCTTAGTGTGTAGACTAGCACACAGGAAGGGGGGGTTGTGGTGTTGGCTCTACTCCTGGACAACTCTTTGGTCTTAGGCAAGGGACACTGCCTCTTTGATAAATCTGGGAAATGGGGAGGCTGGCTTGCCTACACATCTAGGAGGTAGGTTCCTTCCAACTTACAGAGCAACGTGTCTATGAATTTCGGCCACGTTGCTCTGTCCTTGTTCAGGTCCTGTGAGTTCCTGTCATCAGAGCCTGGTGCCGTGTGAGGTTCTGCGTTTCTCACATTGTCTTTTCCTCCAATGAGATGCCCTATTCTGATTGTGGCGCCTTGGCTTCCTGTGCCCTCTTTGATTGCTTCCTCACATCTCACTGCTCTGTCCTAGTGTTTGAGATTCTAATAGAGACTATATGGCAAGCATATGTGAAATGTGGATTCCTGTGTTTCTTGCTTGGTGCAGAGGAGGTTACACAGGAGTCACATGTGAGCCAGCCTTTGGAACTTAGCCCTAGAATGGGGTCTGCAAAGGACGGAGGCCCAGAGAGTGCTCTCTCTGTCCCCCAGAGGCCCCAGTTTTGTTCTTCGACAGGCTGTGTTTTTAAACTTGAAAGTTGAAGGGAGCTGGGCATTCTGCAGGGATTTTATGAGCCAGACACAGAATTCCCAATTAAACACAGCAAAGAAAATGTGAAGAGTTTGAAAGAAAGAGATGTGCCTTGACCTAGAAAACTCTGGCAATTTGTTTATTGACACTATCATTTTAGATACCACAGTACTAAGCACAGAAGAACAAAGAATTTTTTAAAAAGGTAAAATAGGGAAGTCGAGCGGATTCAGATGAGCCAGACCACATGACAATGCATTCTATGTTTAATGATGTTGCTAGGACACTAAAAATGCTGGTTCTTAAATCACACATGTACATCTTTACCGTCCAAGTTCCTTATGACATGGATAAATTATATGTGCTTGAAATTAATAGAAATGATGTTTTCCTTACCACAAACTTAGTTTTGTACAGAATTTTAAAAATGAAAACACAAACTCTTACTTCTTTATAGAAATCAAGACTCATTTACATGTTAAAGAAAGAGTATGTTTCCTTTTAGTAAGCCCAGCTTTGGGGTCCCGGCCCTCACTCCCTCCCATCGGCCTAGTAAAACGAGTGAAGCTCTATCTGCATGCCTAATTACATGCAGCAGAGCAGGGAACTCAGCTCCGCTACAAAAAACTATCACAACATCTGTCAGCATCTTTTAAAGTCTGGCTGTTTTTATGTCACTAAAGGGACTTGTATTGCCAAAGTTCAACACATCAAATTAAGAATGTTTCTTAAAAAAGATAAGATACAAAACCTTCACCGCTATGAATGGTTTTAATTCCCATTATTAGTATCAAGACCTCAACCCTAATAAGAAAGTTCTAGAGGTACATCATGGGGTCGGGAGTGTGGATGAGACTCTGAAAGGTACCTTCAAGAAGCAAATTTTTACAAGTTTTTTTTTTTTTCTCTCAAAGTGTATATTCATAAGCCACATACTGAAACGTACAAGCTGGAGGAAATGACCATAAAAGAAATATTTGAATAATTCCCTGAAAGACTCCTTGACACAAAATGGGTTAAATGTTATTTCTTCAGTAGCCTCCTATGTGCTTAATGTTAAGTTGATAAAGCAAAGTAAGAATAAGGAATTCATTACAACAGGGTTGATACCATTTCCCCAGATAAAAATGGACTTCATGCTGTCTATTGCCCATAACTCTGATTTGTTGATCTATCTATGTGTCCTATGTTATCTCTGGTAACACATTATTCTTTAACTATTGCATAGTTTTATATAACTTTTCAAGCACTTGATTCGTGTCTCCTAATGAGACCATAAGTTTGTTGATCTCAACAGTCTTTGTTGTTGATCTCAATAGAACCACCTCTCATAGATGGTGGTTAATGAATATCTACTAGCAATTTTTTCAATATTCTTATATCCATCTCGTTTTCTTCTCATTTCTTCCCCATTCATCTTCTTCCACCCCTTCTTCTTCCTCTTTTTCTCTCCGTTTCCTCCCTTGCTCTCTCTCCTTCCTGTTTGCTGTCATCTTCTCTCCCTTTTCTTCTCTCTTGTCTACTCTCAATTCTCAAGATCTCTAAGCCCTTTATATGGATCTGCCTTGGAAGAAACCTGGCAAAGGAATTGCAGTAAGTAGAAATGTGTTGGACCCATGTTTTCAATGAAAAGTAAATCACCTCTCCCTTCTTGCCAAAGCATGTCAATAGAACACTGATTTTTCTATAAGCGGATGTGGTCAATAACCCATGATTGATCCATGCCAAGAATCAAGCCCTGTGCTAGGTACTCTCCTTGAAAAAAAGAGACCCAGAAGTCAGTATCAACGGTAGAGGGGCATACAAGGAGAGAGAGGTCTACCAAATTGTGTATTTGGAGGGACTTATGGAAAAAAAAAGTCTTCTAATTGGTTTATAGCAGTGGTTCTCAAATTTTGCTGCACATTAGAATCACCTGGGGAATCTTTTCCAAATCCAATGCCCAAGCCAAACCTCATAACAAATAAATCCAACTTTCTGGATAAAACCAACATCAGCATTTATAAAAACTGCCCCTGGACTCCAATGCACAGTCAAGTTTTAAAACCAGTGCCTCAAAGTGTGTTCGGGCACTGTCAGCATTGGCCTCAGCTGGGAGTGTATTAGAAATGCAAAATCTTCCTTCTGGCAGTTACCGTAGCCTCTATTTTTAATTTTGTGATGCTATGATCTATTGAGACAATATTTGAGAAGATAGCGTGACAGAAAAACACCCTTCCTCAAGGAGAGGGGAAGAATGATGTACCTCTTAAACCTGGGATAGGGTATGGAGAAAAGACTACTAGGTGTTCTAGGGAAGTGTCATTGGGAAGTGTCACATAATACTCTTATGTATAATGTGCCTATAAACTGAAAATCATATTCAATACTATAGTTTCATATGTAGGAAATTTATAAATCATATAATTATAGAAAGTGAGGCTTCTTTTCTGGATGGGATAGAAGACAGAACAATAATTTTTCCATAAAGGATGGGGTCACTGCACTTTTATGTTTAATCATAATGGGGCTAGCTTTTCAATTGTTATTTCCCCAAGTTTCCTAAAATCCATAGAAGTCAAGTCATCAGAAAACTACCCATCAGTCAGTGGCAATAACCAAGATAAAGCACACCGAAACAAAGACTAAAACCCACTCCCCAAACACCACTGCAGGGGCTCCCCATAATATGCCAGCAAGATGCACAATGTATTTTATGACCTCATTACACAGTACAGTGCTATACTGTGTGCCAGATATGTTCCTTTGTTTACATGACACACACACACACACACACACACACACACACACAGTGAATGCCTATCACGTGCACAACTCTGTCCCTAGTGGTGGAAATACAACTGAAAATCTATGGTAATGAGAGCATAGTGCTTTTGATGGAATGTGGAAAGTGTGAGTTAAAATAAATTTGAAAAGTATAGCAGTCTGTTGTGATGTTGTGGTCTTACTTATATTTGTATTTTATAAATATATTTTATCTATTCTTTCTGTGGAATGCGTTCTTGGAGTTGTTCAGCCAGTTAGGAACAAGGAAGGAAGGAGTTAAATTCTATCATTTGTGGTAGGCAGTGCTATTCCCTTCTCAATACCCTTTCTTCCTTTCTTCCTAATTGAGAGAAGTCAGTTAAATGTTCTCAGGTAAAATTACTTTCCCAGATGCTCTTGAAATTAGGAATGCCCATGTGACTCAGTTCTGGCGAATGAAAAGTCAGTTGAAATCATGAAGTGGTGCTTTAGAGAATTTTGTAGAGGAAGAAGCTTACCTAGCACTTGTCTTTGCCCCTGTACTTTTCCCTCTGGGGTAGAGCAGTGCCTCTTGCAGCCATGAGAACAAAGCCACATGCTGAAAAAGGAAGAAAAGGAAAGAGAAGGCAACTGGTTCCATAAGCAGCTGCTGTGTAAGCCCTGGACTGTCCTGCATATTATCTAAGTGAGTAAAATAAGTTCTTTTCATTGACCAAGTCACTGATACCCTGCTTCTGGTAGGAGTAGCCAAATATAAAACCTAATTGATGTACTCATCATACAGAATGAGTAGTGCACATCCCATAGTTCATTGGGATAAAGGTACATTTCACAAATTGTGTTCCATCCACCAGTGGCTCTAGATGTTTGGCTGTGCTTTACGATTAAAGTAGGTTTTGCTATTTTAGTAAACAGTGCATACAGAATCCCATAGCGCATTGTGATGTACCACCTTCAGAAACAAAGGACTTAACTCTCCCAGCTGCTGGCAGGGCTTCTAGCCCCAGAACCCCCAGTGTTAGCCTTCTCCAGGTATTGCCCTTGGCTGGAGAGAGGCGCCTTGCCTAAGAGCATGCCCCTTCCCAGGGCAGCCTGTATCCAACGACTGGTCAGTGTAGGGGGTTGACACGTTCCGCCCCTCACCCAACTCGAGACAACTCCAGAAAGCCATCCTAGCTCCAGAGCTCCCCCTGGGCTTGGCCCAACTTCTTCCTCTGCCTTATCCTGCTTCCCTCCCCTCCCCTCCCCTCCCCTGTTGATCCCAGGAACCGTTTATAATAAACTTCCTGTACACTAATCTCCAGGTCAGAGCCCACTTACCAGGGAACTCAAACTAGGACAGCATATTAGCATGCTCAAGTCTTGAACAATCTCAGAGCACGAAAGAAACGTTTAATTGTGTTAGGTGTTTAAACTGATTTGTAAACCAGAGGACTTTTAGAACACTTTTCACATCCCCCAGAGTGGTTTCCCTTAATATGAGTTTGGGAGCTACTGGAATCAATTTTAGATCATTGTACAAATATGGAATTTAGACTATTACGACAAAGGTCCAGTGTCAAATCAAAATGCATGTGGCCACGGCAGAACTATTTAGCCAAACTTCAAAGAAATGCAACCAAAGTTATACTCTATTGGAATACAACTTTGTTTGCTAATAATATCAAATTGATACTTAATGTAGTAGCCTGTGGTCATTATTATTGTAACACACCTTTCTCAGGGTCCTTCCATAGGCTATAGACCCAGATGTAATCCATCAACCTCATTTCACTGCTGATGGCTGAACTACATCCTAAGTCCCCAAAGAAATGTCATCTCTGAACTATGGAATTTCTCGAAAATCAATATAAGAATAGCCATAAAGAAAAAAAGTTTCTATATATTTTTTATAAAACTCTTATTGGAACCATCATATGTTTAAAAAGCCAATGGCTCTATTAGGAGCCATAAAATAAATTCTTCTTAGAGTTAGTGCTAGGAAAAAATCTGCTTCTATAGAAAAACTGGCATGCTTCTTTTTATTAGCTAATAAGAACCTTATATAACTCGTGTTTTCCTTTTTGTCTTGCCTGCTAGGAAAAGGTCAAAAGTAAAGTTTGCGTTCCACCTCAGTAGCAATCCTTAGCTTAGTTTTTTCTAGTACGTTCTTTCGTGGGTATCCATTTAGGATTGGTTACTGGACCCGCCACGGATACCAAAGTCCAAAATGCTAAAGTCCCATAGTTGGCCCTCTATGTCCTTGGGCTCCACATTTGCAGATTCATTCAACCGTAATGGTAACAGAATACACGAGCTGCAGTTGACAGGATCCGCGGATACGGAGGGCTGGCTGTATACCAGTCTTTCTCACCTTCACCCCCTTTCTTTATTCTTACTTCTTTATGCTTTTTCAATAGTTGTGCCACATCTGTATTATAAGCCACTCCTAGACCTTCTGAAAATAAGTAGGCTGAAATAAATATAAATGATCCTATTATCTTTTCCCCACCTTACCCCCTGCCTCCCCAATCCTGTCCATTCATTTCATCTAACTGATGTTGAAACTCACAACCGTGTGTGCAAGGCAATGTTGATTCAAAGTGTAAGAGAACTGCTACCTCGAGTTGCTCACTGTCTATCCGGGATGGGAGAGATCACATACACACGTATATAAAGTGCAAGACAAGGAGCAGTGTGTGTGGTGTGGACTTCAGGGCCAGTGTTGTTGACAGGAGGGGGAACTCACTCTTGGTCTGGCTGAGGCCAGGCATGTGCCCTGTGAGTTTCCCATTTAATAAAGGCAAACAAATATCCTCAGACACGGTGACTGGCTACCCAGTCCCCATGGAGTGTAACCCAGTGTCCAAGTGAGGATCACATCTGAACACGGAGCTGCGTGTCCGCAGACAAATGGCCTTAACTGGTAGATTGTCCAACTCACAGACTCTTGGCAAATGTTCAGTCAGCCTTAACTTGGCCAAGCAATGCGTATTTTCTAACACAGAGACAGGTAGGAAGAGATTCAGAAATGGGTTCTCTATTTTATTCACCTGCCAGGGCCTTAGTCCTAGCCTCTCAGAGGCTTCATCGCAAGCCCTCCGGGGCCAGCCCCGTGGACTCCCGCTCGTGTTGACTGTGCAGATAACCCTGCCCGGCTCCACTGAAGATGACCTGCAGTGGGGGGCACCCTCAACTCTGCTGTGACCCACTTCCCTGAGCTTTCTTAGCTGCTGACTGAGCACAGCAGAGGCATCAGAGTCAGGGCATATCTTCCTGCCAGGGAACTCCTCTCAGGGCAGGTGGTGGCCCAGGACTCCCCTCACCTGGCCGAATCTTTCTCCAAAAGGTGCTGCAGTCTGAAGCTCTTCCCCCCCTACCTCCCTGCACAGGTGTCGGCCCTGTGTGCCAGTCTGAAGGCTCTTCATGATACTCCTGCTCCCTCCCCCTTCATCCTTCCCAACGCCTGTCCCTCAATAGCTCTCTTGCACCTCTAGTCCCATGTTGACGGCTGCTTGTCAGATGACCTTAACTGACACACTCCTTGACCTTCATCCTTGGACCCGCCTTCTTTTAGTCTTTCACCTTCTTCAAGGTTCAGCCTCCTCTTGGGGTAAGCATTCAGCATGGGTTATCCTTTTCTCTCTACTTTCCTTAGAAAGTATAGGCTGGGTGGGAGGCTCTACTTCCCACCCAGCCTTGCCCCCAGGTGGGCGGCTAGGGTCAGGATGGTGCTTAGGATCCTGTGGGTGGAGGTGGGTAGGGGTATGGGTCTTCTCCTGGCAAAGATGAACTTGGTGCTAGTGTGTATGTCTCCTGTAACTTGTGCCAAAAGAATCTATTTCCTTCCCCACCTTGAGTTATATCACAAAAAGCCATATTCTGTTCCCTTAAGCTGGTGGGGCAGGGAGAGGCAGTATGTGATTGAGAAAAACTCACCCTGTAACACAGGTAAAACATGCCACCTGAGTTCAAAGAAAAACATGCTCAATAAGAGATGGAAAAAAAAAAAAAAAAAAGAGATGGAAGGGAGCTTTCATTCTACATTAAGCTCCACCCACCCCCTCCCCTTTTTTGCATTTCTTGTCCCTTATGCAAAAACTTTGCTGCTCACAGGTGAATAATTCACACTTCCCTTCTCTCACCCCAGGTCTCTCCTTCATATTTTCCATATTTGACTTAATACATTAAGAACATGTTAACAAATTACTCAAGTTATCTCTTGTTATTTGTAGCATTTATTTCCCTTATATTCATCTTTTTTGAAAGAGATGTACTTTTAAATATAAAGATATTTTAAATTTTCATAAATTTGTTACAGGCAATGAGTAGCAGGTACAGGGAATAAATAACAAGTTAGATTGAAATTACTTGTCATTATGTTATTAATGGTGGTTGCTTTTGGGGAGGCCCACCTTTTTTGTGCAGGATTTATTGTCACAGCCAATTTCTAAAACCTTCAAGGAGAAAGGAACCATTCTATTGTAGCCTGTCTGAATGGATTCCTGACATCATGGCTGCAAACCTCCCTGTTTATCTGGATCTGCAGACACATCTGCAAGAAGAATCCCATGATTTCATATTCTGAACAATTGCTGGGTTGTAACGATGTCCCCAGGAGGAAGCAATTCATCCTTAAGCTTCAGAGCGATCAGAAGGGAATGGAAAGTGTTTCTTTCTGCCTGTATGTCCAAAAGCAGCATTCCAAGTGAATCCCTGGCCATTGTTTCTTCCCGGACTTAAACTCTGACAGCGAAGCAAAATCACACCTCTGATTTTAGGACCATTTTACCAGAATATATCTTGGCACTTAAAATTCTTACTTTATTTGCATATCCTTCAGCCTCCTCCTAGACATTCTAAGCAGCTGAGCATCCCCTTGTGTGCCCCTTTTGTTTTCCAGACGCACCACAAACCATAAGGAGCACATCGACTGCAGGATACTAAGTGCTCAGTCACAGGGTTTCTTGATTGGCTACCTAATTAAGTAAATCTCCTTGCCTGGAGGAAACTAAGTCAAAATAGCACTGAGGTCCGTCCCTAAGCCCGCAAGAGAGAAGAAAATTTAAAAACAGGGCTGAAAATTTCCTCTGTTGTGCAATGAGTATTGCAGAATGGCTGTCAGATGGAGTTTCAAATACGTATTAACATTTTCCTAAACATGAGTTCAGACCCCACAGTCTCCTAAATGTTGCAGGTTTGGCTGACATTAGTTCCTGGAGGATTACCCTGTTGGAAACCGTCAGCCATGAGGTGACTCTACCCACTCCGCCTGCTGTTAGATCTTCTTATTGTAAGGTAAGAGAGCACTTTCTCCTGCTTTTCAGTAATAAACACATCAAAAAGAAAAGCATGGTATGCTGGGCAGAGACCTGAGAGATCCGTTGCCTCTCATAGGTTGCAAGGAGTAGCACATGGGTCCCATTCCAGATAGAGGAAAGCATGTACTTTCTTTAATAAACCTCCAGAGAATGAGATTCCACATTTTTTAGGTTGGGACGACCATTAATGCCAGGCCTTTCTTCCTCCAAGCCTACTCGTTTCTGTGGGCCCACCTTCTCAGAAATGCTCGTTTTAGGACTAACCCTGTTGACCATGACAAGAATTCAATCCAGTACAAATATAGAAAGAGGGCAGAAGAGTCAGCTCCCGAAGCAGATAATAGTAAAAGAGGGATTAGATAGCACGTCAAGTGCTAAGAGTAAGAACTGGCACTTTACTTTTTAACCATAAAAGTGTAGATCCCTTCATAAAGCCGTGTTTTATTGGTATGTATGTGGTTTAATAAGACGAGAACCACTTTAAAGGTAAGAAATTGCTCATATTTCCCTTGACCTATGGAATAAAGACTCATGAAGGACAGACTTCCTGGGGTTATATCATCTTGTCGGTGTATTTGTAATAATTCGACATTTAAGGTATCACACCAACATAGCCAATTCTTAATGACAAATTCATACCCGAAAGCCAGCACTATCAGACCACTGGTGACAGAAAGCCCAGAATGAATTTACTACAGTACATCTAAAATCTATTTTAGGTACACCTCTCTTCCCCCACAACCTCTGCAAAAATCTGTTATTACCTTGGAACTACCTGGTTTATTTCCATGTTAGTGTGTGATACCTAATACGACTTGTTAACATGGCTTACCGTATTTTCTAGGCATTAGCGTTTATGAGAAAAACTTCAGATTTATACAAGGTTTTGCACATGTGACTCATATAAACTGGAATAAGAGCATTGTTGCTAAAACCTGGGGCTTGCTTTGAAGCCTCATCGTACTGTTCTTGTGAAACCATTAAGCAGAATGCCCTGAAGGGTAGGAAAAATTGCACTGAGCAATAAAATGTCAACAAACTGCAGAATGTGAACATCAAGCACTTTCATCTAAACATGCCCTTCTCTCCTTTCACTTGGCAGGGGTTTTGTTTTTAAAAAGTAATAAACTCTAGCACTCTAGTTGACCTGGGATGTGTTTAAGAAATTAAACCCTAGAGCCAGAAGCATTATGACCTTTAATGTGGACTCCCTATCTCAGAAAAACCATAGAATGAAAAATATAAACAGAAAAGGAGAACAGAAATTTATGTCTCAATTGTCTTGGTCTTGGATTTTTTTTTTTAAAGAGAGTACACAACAAAACTATTGGCCAGAAGGGACAATCTTAAATCTGTTTAAACAGGTGTCCAGTACTTACCATCTCATGAACAGCAAATTAATACAATCATACCACAATTTTAGAAGGATATGAACAAGAAAAACCTATTCATAAGCCTGTATAACCTTTATAAACCTGGAGCAGACACAGTTTGGTCTCAGAGCAGGGTTGCAGTCAAGAAATATATTCCCACAGCCAAAAGTAATTTCAAAAGAACTCAAACCCTTATGTTTCTTAAAAACCATAAAGGGTATCCAAATTCAAAGACCATGACAATAGTTATTAAAACTCCCTTTCTTCTACCCCTCCCCCTCATACTTACTGCCAATCCAGAGCATTTCAATCCACAATTCCCCATAACGTCTCTCAACACTTCATTCTCCTTTCTCTGGCTTTCCTCACCCTCTCTTTTCTGCATCACTTTATGATGTAGATTGACCTTACCTCTCTCCTAGCAGAAAAGAATCCCTATTAGTAGGAATAAAAGTATAGGGAAATTGATCTGGTAGAGAATTCTCTTTGGCTGGGTAGGGTATGGAAATAGAGAACATCCCACATTAATCATTTGATCCTAACATAATTGTATCATGAGTGAAAAAGTACTGAGAAGTGAGAGCTGTATCTTCAATATACCCTTAAAACTGAGACCTAAAAAATCTGAGCGACATTATATAGATACATTATGTTTGTATAGTTCTAGAGAAAGTAGAAGAACCTAGAAAAACTTGTTTATTAAAGCACAGAGAAAATCTCTGTTCTGTATCTCAGAAGAGTGGAGTTTCCTTTTGGAAGTATAAATCTGATAGGTTACCAGATGGAGGTCTAGAATTTCTTGGAGAAGGAAGCAGGAGACAAAATATTAGTCATAGACACTGGGAAATTTCAATGTCTGCATGCAGAGACCACGTGACAATGGTTTGGGGTAGTAAATCAGGGTATGCCTATACGTGGCTAGCATTAGTTTTCTAATAGGTTCTATCCTACCAAATCAGGGGTTGTGAATCCAAATACCTATAAGAGTCAAGCTGTGTCCTAATCAAGTGACACTGGCTGAGTGAGAACTATGACAAAATAGAAAGGGGATGTTCTATCTGAAGTAATTACCCCCTTCCCACTAATTCCTATCATGTAGGAATGCTGGCCCAAATTCCCAGTTTTCCAAGAGAGCCTGAAAATCCATATGCTATCTGGGATACCCCCCAAATTTTAGATGTTGGCAGTTTAATATTTTTCATCACTATGAATGACAAATAGCCATGCATATGGGCTGATACAGCCCACAGACCACATCAACTCTGAAAATAAAATTAACCAAGAAGCAACAAATATACCAACAAATATAATATTTGGTGTCTTTACCTGATTCAATATGAATATTTAATAGAATTTTCTGCAAAATATATCCACCAACAGATTAAAAACACACTTAGAGGAAATCAAACAAGTGGCAATTTTGCCAAATAAATTGGTTCAACCATGTAAAAACCTGTAGGCTTAGGCCCAAGAAGAAGTCATTATGAAAACAGGAAGCTGCCTTGAAAGAGGACACCCTTACCCAACAGTTCCACTTGCAGAAAATTATACAAAGAAAAAAATTCTTAGTTGCACAAAGATTAATATATGAGAATATCACAACAATTTTTAACTGAAAAATGTGAAACAACCAAGTTATCCAATAATAGGAGCTTGGTTTAAATAAATTTTGTATGATATATCCATAATGTGCAAAACTATGCACATTAAAAATAATTTAAGGGACTTTTCTGGTAGTGCAGTGGTTAAGAATCTGCCTGCCAATGCAGGGGACACGGGTTCAAGCCCTGGTCCGGGAAGATCCCACATACCGTGGAGCAACTAAGCCCGTGCACCACAACTACTGAGCCTGCGCTCTAGAGCCCATGAGCCACAACTACTGAAGCCTGTGTGACTAGAGCCCATGCTCCACAACAAGAGAAGCCACCTCAATGAGAAGCCCGTGCACCGCAACAAAGAGTAACCCCCGCTCACCACAACTAGAGAAAGTCCATGCGCAGCAACGAAGACCCAACACAGCCAAAAATAAATAAATTAAATTTAAAAAATTAATTTAAAAAATAATTTAAAATAATGTTGCAGGGGCTTCCCCGGTGGCGCAGTGGTTGAGAATCTGCCTGCTAATGCAGGGGACATGGGTTCGAGCCCTGGTCTGGGAAGATCCCACATGCTGCAGAGCAGCTGGGCCCGTGAGCCACAATTACTGAGCCTGCGCGTTTGGAGCCTGTGCTCCGCAACAAGAGAGGCCGCGATAGTGAGAGGCCCGCGCACCGCGATGAAGAGTGGCCCCCGCTTGCCACAACTAGAGAAAGCCCTCGCACAGAAAGGAAGACCCAACACAGCCATAAATAAATTAATTAATTAATTAATTAATTAAAAAAAATAATAATAATGTTGCAGAAATTATTTAATAGAAAGATGTTCTTGATATTTTTGTTAAAAAGCAGGAAATGTATGCAAATAAAGTATAATTCCATTTTCTTATGTTATCACTGAGAGAAA
The DNA here is from genome assembly GCF_009873245.2 of Balaenoptera musculus. Lineage (NCBI taxonomy): Eukaryota > Metazoa > Chordata > Mammalia > Artiodactyla > Balaenopteridae > Balaenoptera > Balaenoptera musculus. The sequence continues at coordinate 99,978,388 of NC_045787.1, forward strand.
TTGAAGAAGACCTAAAAAACAGAGAAGTAAACCATTTTTATGGATTGAAAAATTCATTATTGTTAAGATGTCACTTGTCCCAAATTTACCTGTAGCTTCAGTACAATCCCAGTCAAATTCCTGACAGGATTTTATTTTTTAAGACAGTAGCATGCTGATTTGAAAATGTATATAGAAATGCAAAGGATCTAAAAAAGCTAAAATAATTTTTAAAAAGAGGAAAATAATTGGAAGATTTACACCTCTTGAGTTCATGATTTGCTGCAAAACTACAGAAATCAAGACAGTTGTATTGGTTTAAGGATAGATTTATGGATCAATGGAGCAGAATAGAGTCCAAAAATAGACCCACACACATATATGGCCAAGTGATTTTTGACAAATTTCCCAAAGTAATTCAGTGGGAAAAGAATAGTATTTTCAACAAGTGGCCCTAAAACAACTGGATATCTGTGTGGATGTAATGGTTATTTTTATGTGTCAACTTGGCTAGGCCATGGTACCCAGGTATGTGGTCAAACATTACTCTAGATGTTTCTGTGAGGGTGTTTTTTGCATGAGAATAAGATTTAAATCCATGGAATTTTAGTGAAGCAGATTGCCCTCCATAATGTAGGTGGGCCTCATCCAATCAGTTGAAGGCCTTAATAGAATGAAGACTGACCTCCCCTGAGCAAGAAGAATTCAGCCAGCAGTCTTTGGACTTGAACTGAAACTCTTCTCTGAGTCTCCAGCCTGCCAGCCTCCCCCATCAGATTTTTAACTCACCAAGCCTCCACAATCACATGAGCCATTTCTTAAAATAAATCTAGATCTAGATATATAGATACAGATTTAGCTAGAGATATAGATAAAGGTATAGCTATCCTGTTTGTTCTATTTCTCTGGAGAATCCGGACTAAAACTGTGGATAAAAGAAATTGTGAGATCATAATAAAAGTTAATTCAAGCTGGATCATAGACCTATATGTAAAAGTCTAATATATAAAACTTCTAGAATAAAGCTTATGATAAAAATATTTGTGACCTTGGATTGTAAGCAAAGATTTTTGTAGTTAGGACACAAAATTCCCAAACACTAAAAGAAAAAATGCTAACTTGGATTTAAGCAAAAATCTTTTGCTCTTAAAAAAGATAACATTAAGAAAATAAAAGGCAAGCCACAGACAGCATAAAATATTCACAGCAGGTATTTCTGACAAGGGATTTATATCCTGAATATATAAAGGACTCTACTCAATTATAAGAAGACAAACAACCCCAAAAATAAATAGGCAAAATGTTTGAACCAGTATTTCACAAAAGAAGATATACACATGGCAGACACTTGAAAATAAATCCTCAACACCATTAGTCATTAGGGAAATACAAATTACAACAAAACAAGATACCGTATAGTCACTAGAAAGGCTAAAATTAAAAAGGATGACAATACCAAGTGTTGTCAATAACATCAAGCATCTGAAACTCTCTTACACTGCTGGTGGGAATGCAAAAAGGTACAGAAAATTGGCAATTTCTTACAATGTTAAACATGTACCAATTGCATGATCCAGCAGTTCTACTGTTAGGTATTTACTCAAGAGAAATGAAAACATGTGTCCACAAAAAGCTTGAAAAAGCATATAAAATACTTATAGAAACTTTATTCATAATAGCACAAAACTGGAAAATCCCACATGTCCATCCACATTCATACAATGGAATACTACTCAGATATAAAAAGGAACAAACTACTCATGGATGCAACATAGTTTAATTTCAAAAACATTATGCTGAGGAAAAAGAGCCTGACACAAAAGAATATATACTGTGAATATATACAGATTTCAAGAACAGACAAAACTAATCTAAACTGATGCAAACAAGAATGGTGGTTGCCTGGAGTGTGGACCCACGTGGTAAGGGGATTGACTGCATCGTAGCATGTAGGAAATTTTACGTGTGTTGGAACTGTTCCAGAGCATCATTAGGGTAGTTGTTATACAGATGAATATAAATATTTTTTTCAAAACTCACCAAACTGTATAGTAAAATTTATGTATTTTATTGCATGTAAATTACACCTCAATAAATTCAATAAGCTGATCTTTAAAAAACATTTTCTAAAGATAGTCCCACTCCTGCCCCACAGCTATGCAAGACCACTTGTGTACTATAATCCCCTGCTGCAAACTCATGCAGAGCCTTTCCCTATTTTCTAGGGATCATATTCCCTATGATTCTAGGAATCAGTACACGTATTCCCCAGCCTTTGTCCCCAGCTCCACTAGAAGAGGTGCTTACCGGAAGTAATCTTAGATCTGACTGTGCATCACAATCACCTGGGGTGTTCATTAAAAATGTAGATTTCTGGGCCTTTTCCCTAGAAATTCTGATCTTAGGTCTACTTTAAATCCAAGGGAAATGCCATAGTGCTTTGTCCTGTGTTCACTGCTCACAACCCAACTGCACTAGATTTTGAGTCACTGCTACAAGGCTCTGTACTGAAACTCAATTCCCACTCACATCCAGGGCTGCCACTGGACACTGGCCTCACTTTTTAAATAACTGCCTTTTTCAAATGTAAGCATCTTGAGAGAAAAAGTGATGTCACGTTTATCATTTATACACCAAATTATGAGGGCCCTGAGACAAATTAAAAGCCCAGTCTTTTTGTAGGCCCTCTCCCCTCGGTCATCCCAAAACTCTCCAGGAAAGGTTACATAGATGCTGAAATATGTCCTACTCATTGTCACCACTTGTCCCTGGGATCCAGGATTAGGGATAAAATCCTTTAATGGCAAAGAGAGAATGAGGGTCTCTGCTCTGGCTTCATGTCAAGGTGACTTCTAAGGGATTGTTACTAAATTATTTTGTTAAATCACAGAGTACATTTTTTCTGTAGTCTGTTCCATAAGACCATAAAAATTGCAAAGGTTAAGAAATCCCTTTTTCTGAAAACCATTATTTGCTAGTTTGGTCTGATTAGAAAAATGTCAAAGATTATACCTTCAAACCCAGGAATATCAGGATACACATGAGCATGCATATGCTACTCTTAGCATGTAGACAACCATGACTGCTCACTTAGGCTTTCTACCAAGGCGAGCCTTTGTTGTCACCTAGCCTTCAGGGTAACTTTAACAGCAGAATAGGATGTTTGTGTGTGTGTGTGTGTGTGTGTGTGTGTTTATGCGTGTATGTCAGATTGCAATCCTAATTCCATGAATTTCAGGTCCTAGAGGACCAGTAAGACATTGGACCATTTTTTCAAACTGCAAATTTTCTTTAGGTCCAATTGACCCTGTAATATAAATGTTTTTAATCAGTTGGGCTACCATGAGAATCAGGGGATTGGAACTATAGCTGGGTGAGAAGGAAACAAAATAAATCTCTGTGCAGAGCAGTAGAGCAGTCAGGGAGGGGAAAGATTTAGAAGGCAAATGCAGCACAAGGAAATTCAATAGCTAGAGTACAATAAATGGGGAGAAAAGTGGACTCAGAAAGAAAAAGGTGGGTTGGAATGCAGAACACAAGCCTGACCTTCTCTGCAACTCTGCCTGGGGCCCTGGTGACAGCTGTTAACTCTCAAACTTCTCTACGTGTTTGCCAACACGGGCACTTTGAAGAGTATAGAGCACACCTTCTATGTTTTAGCCCAGTTTCCACTATTAAAGCACTCTGACTCTTTTTTATGTCTTCCTGACTCTTTTTTTATGTCTTCCTGGAAAAGAAAAAAAGAGACACAAGCTTATTACTTCCCTAAGCATTCTCTCTTGTCAATATGAAATTGATGGAATTCCTCTAGTCTAGGATCTCATAGGAATTCCAAAGACATCCTATTTCACTAAATTGATGACACTTCTAAGATTTTAAAGACACATAAAATTTTAGAATTAGAGAAGACGTTAGAAATTATCTAGTTCCAACTCTTAATTTGAAGCATTTAATCATTTATGCGAAAATAGATATTGTTAAGCACCTACTGTAAGCCAGGAATCAGAAAGAGCCAGAAACGCATCCTGAAATACCACAGTCTCCTTTGTTTACCTACTCTAAGCTGGTGGCCATAATTTTTCTCATTGTGAGGTTGTAAGTTCTTTAGGTAACTACCTACTATATTCTTTATATTAATTCCTTAAATTGTTCCTAACTTTACCTCTTTTGGCTTCTAGAAATATAATACTAGAGACACAGTAGTAGGTAAAACAGATAAAAATCCTGCCCCAGGTGAGATTATATTCTAGAAGAGAAAACAGTCAAAAAAAATAAATACATACTATAACATCAAATAGTGATAATGAAAGAAGAAAAAGTCAAGATGATATTTCAGGTCCTAGAAGACCAGTAAGACATTGGACCAGTGAATGAGTGTGAGGCTGGTGACTTGCTTAGACAGAGTGGTTAGGAAAGGCTTCTCTGAGGTGGTGATAGCTAAATAGACATCTAAATGAAGTAAGAGAATGAACAAGGTAGAAATCTGGGAACAATGTTCCAGACCAAAAAAAAAAAAAAAAAAAAAAACCTCTGAGTTGAAAATGAGCTTGCCATTTTTAAGGAATGGAAAGAAAACCCCTTTGGCTAACATAGAGTGAATGAGGCAGAGTGATGGGACAAGAGGTCAAAGATAAACAGGGGACAAATCATGTAGAGTTATAGGGCTTTGAAGGGGATGTAGGAACAATTTAAGTGATTTTCCAAGGGCAGAGGTATAATTTGTCCTGCCCCCACCATACTCCACAGAAGGTTTTAAAGGTAACTTAGAATCACCCTAAGTTTATAAAGTCAAAGACTGTCTTTATTACCTCCTATTGTCCCAGTATCAAACATTATAAAGTAGACCACCAGAGTAAAAGCAGATTGTGAGCAGGACGAGTAACCTCCAAAATGAATAGGATGACTAATACAATTTGAAGGGAAAAGTACACGATGAGAGAAGCAACTTGAATTTTTGAAACCATGGAAGATGTGATAGGGTCACAGTGGAATTATCTATCATTGAGAGGGGCCGGTCACTTGTGAGCAATTCCCAAATAGTGAGCGCTCAAGGAATGGCCAGAGAGGAGCCCAGAGTAACTGGCACTGGGACCTCCAGAGTTCGGCCCAGTTGGTCATCCAGAGCTGGGTCCAGTGGCAGACCAACTAGGCAGAAGACGTTGAAAACATGGCACCTATTAATTGGGATTGCTGTCTAGATCACAGATCACGTTGGTAAAATATAAATAGGTCCTGCTTTCCACAAAGTACACAACTTCTCAAGCAGAACTATAAATACCACTCCTCCCAAAGGGCTATATGCCCATCACAACTGCACCAGAGAGCTGTTTACTGAGAATAAGTGGTAATTTTATTATTTAAAGTTTAGATAACATGCTTCCCAAGAAATTAGTCCAGAAAGGGGAAATTCCAAGGCAATTACAAATAATTAAAAAGAAAATAAGTAATTTTACATACTTCGTATATAATCAGGTCTTAATTTTGAGCACTAAAAAAAGGTATACAACTTTTATTAATAAAAAAAATCAATATTTCCTCACCCTTCTAAGTAAAGGTCAAATAAATACACGAAGAATATATCAGTTGACGGAATTCCAAATTATTGACCTCACACAGAGCCTCATATTGCTGGGTCCAGGCTTGCTATCATCTCATTTTCTCAAATGTGCCAAGGTCTAGGAACATCCCCCTTCCTCTTGCCCTAAATAGAAATGAAGACTTGATCCCAATTGATTCTAAAAACATATTTGGGCAAGAAGCAGCCATTCCAGCCAATAGGGAAATGAAAGACTTGGAGATATTTTTCTTTATATGGGAACTGGAATGTTTAGGGATTCAGATATGAATCTGAGAGTCCAAAAGAGGTAAACTTAGCAACAATATAAGGAGCTACTACTTACATAGCAGGTAGTGACTTAAAGAACTTACAACCCTACACCGAGAGAAATTCATGGCCCCCAGCTTAGGGTGGGTAAATAACGGCATGTCTCAGCTCTTTTTGGTTGCCTTTAGGGAAGATAGCTGTGCCCCTTTCTTACACATGCCTTGGTCTTTCCATCAGACATGGAATACTCACTACATAGGCAAATCTTATGCCTGTGTTCTAAAAATACACAGTTTAAGACACTAAGAGGCAGTGGTTTTTATTGTCCTTCATTAGCTTGATAGTTCAAGGAGCTCAGAAGAGAATTGTAGCAATTCAAAAGAATTCATGTTTAGTAGAATATTTCCTGATGAGTGTTTATCTCTTAGAAATATTTAAGTTATTGGCTAAGCTGAGACCTCTCTTTCTACTCACTACTTGACATTTCGTATGTCTCTCCAAGTTTAACTCAAGGAGCTTTCTCTGAATAACCCATGCCCTGGAGTTTTCTCTAAATTCCTAAAGAATTACTTATGCCCCTCATTTGTCACTTAGTGTGTACTAATTTATAGGATCCTTGCTTCCTTCCTCCCTCCCTTCCTTCCTTCCCCCTCTGCTTCCTCTTCTCCTTCCCCTAAAATCTATTAACCACTTACTCTTTGTGAGCACTGTTCTAATCTCTTTTCAGTCAATTTTCTAATTTAATCTTATCAATAACTCTATTATTTATTCTCTCCCAATTAGTTTCTCTACTTCTTGGGTACCCAGATTGTCTTATTCCTGTTTGGGTCCTAGGTACCTCACACTCATATTCTTCCAAAGAAATAAAACTAACCAAAATCTGTGTGCAACTGAAGTGTACACTTATGTTTGACACGTGGCTCACTCCAATGTAATTGAGTAATTGATTTCACCATTCTTATTTAGTTCAGTTATTATGTCCTAGGTCTGTACATATCATTATGCATGGCCTGTCATAGAGCAAATTAAAAGGTGTTTATAGAAAGGAAAAGCGTGGGTGGGGAGAGAGAGAAGAGGGAAGAGAATGAGTCACATGTTACCTCATACTTTCGATGAACCACAAAATAGGTCTCCTCTGTCTATGCCTCTTCCCCTTTTCCTTTTCTTATAAATCAGCCAAGAGAAGAACATTAATTTCTTGAAGAATGCTTTTCAATGTAATTGTATAAAAATGTTCATAATCTCAGAGTGAGAGAGAAAGAGAAGAGAATATGGGATGGAGTGGTGGAGGGAAAGGGGGAACATTCCTTAAACCCTGATCAGCAATGCTAAACAGTCATTTTCCCAAAATTATAACTTATTCCAAGAAATAGTTCCCTCGTCACAAACCCTTTACAAACGCTACTACTAAATCAGTTTGCGTCTGTCCTAAGCCCTGAATCCCAAAGGCTGGGGATTCAAACCTTGGCTTCAGGAACCATCAGTGACCTCTATGCTCATAATGGGAAGTGAAGGAGGTGGTTCAAATCCTAGAGCCAGCAGTAACAAGGCCAAAGTCTCTTTATACTCACAGGGCTGCTGATCCCATTCTACAGGAATGTTGAAAACAGCAGCTTTCCCAGAGAGAGACCCCAAACTATACTTTTAGGTGATGCAATCCAGGCCAAGCTTCTTTACACGGCCAGGGGCAGAGCCAAGGAAATTTCTGTCAGTTCCACAGTTCTTCTTGAACACTTCGGTCACCAGAAATCTGGAATTACAACAAAATAAAATTAGGAAAATTCACAGAGTACTGAAATGGTAATAATAGCTGCCTTTGGAAGATATTCCTCATGCCAGGAATTAATCAACCTTATAGTTTTCCAGTTATTATAACAACCATAGAAAATATTTTATGGACAAGGATACTGGGATTCAGAGAGGCGAAGAAACTTAACAAGTAGCAGAGCCGGAATTAGAACCCGGGTCTGAGTGTTTCCCAACAAGGGGCAATTTTGCCCCCTAGGGAACATTTGATAATGTCTGGAGTCATTTTTGGTTTCTATAGCTAGAGGGAGTGCTACTGTCATCCAGTGGGTAGAGGTCAGGGACACTGCTAAACCTCCTGTAATGCACAGGACAGCCCTCACCTCGCAGAACTACCCAGCCCCAAATGTCAGTAGTGCCGAGGCTGAGAATCCGCACATCCCAACCCCCGACTCCCCATCTGTCTGACTCTAAGGCTGACTTCATGCTTTGCAAAGCATCCAGCATCCGGATATACAGGGCAACACAGATGAAATTGCAAAGCTGTGGCTGGGGGCAAAAGAGGATGAAGGCAAGTCATCGGCTTGGGGTGGAGATTTCCACTCATGTGTAATGGAGAGATGGGGAGTGAGCAGGCAACAGAATCCGAGCCAATAAACTTCCCATCATTTAAAGTAACTGTCCCCTGTGTCAGCTGATGAACACTACCCCGCATGGTGGAAGATACCAAAGACCCTGCCAATGGCTCTGGACAAAACCAAGCACCCCAGTCCAGGGAACCTTGAACCCTGGCTGCCTTCTGACCCTTGTCTGCCTGCCTTGAGATTGTTAGAGTAGCCAAGGCAGCCCATTAGGCCCTCTTATCTCAGCACCCCATGGTTGGCTGGGAGTGAACCCTGCCAATGTCTGCTTCATCACGGGCCCAGTCTCAGGCTATCAGCACCTGGAGCTGGGCCAGCAGGGGGCTGGGCAGGGCGGCTGGTACCAGACACCCAGGTCTGTTCTCTGTCCTCCCCCTTCTAATAAATAGCTTTCCGGGCTCTGTCAGTGCATGGATTATGGGCTTCCTGTCGGCAAGACAGCCATTTTTCTATGCCAGATTGGAGCATGAGAAACAGAAGCTTTCTTGGATTGTAGTTTAGTGGAAATGCTCTCTCACACATTTTCTCACACATATTAACCAGTGATAAATCAATCTACCAAGCAATGTCTATACCTCTCAGTGAAGTTTTCCTCAACCCCACCAGAACTGGACTGTGCTGGAGGAATTGCACAAGGAATTCAGTAAGAGCCTTTATGCCTTCCCCAGCACACCCTCCCCTCTGCTCCCAGCATGAGATGTAGCTCTGTCCAGGCCCCAGGCTCCTCCACAGATCTCCGCCCTTCCCCCGCACGGCACTCACCTCTCTGTATCTAGTCACTCCCTGGCTGGCGTCTGAGCTTGCTCCGGACTCTCCTGCCCACAGTTACATTCCGGTGGATCAGATTCTATTAGTTAAGTGAATAAATGGGATGCTATCTGTATAGATATCCTTTACAGCAGTTTATTTTATTTACCGCATTATCACTTTTAGATATCTGGCTCATCTAAAAACAGAAAGCCGTGGCCATGTCTGTGCTTCTTTATATTCCCAATGCCTGGTCCATTTGAGGAGCTAACTGATTGTATGAGAGAAAAGAATTAATTGAATCAATTAATGAATCAAGGTTTGAGACTGTCTTTTTTTTTGAAGTATAGTTGGTTTACAATGTTGTGTTAATTTCTGCTGCACAGCAAAGTGATTCGGTTATACAGATATATACATTCTTTTTTATATTCTTTTCCATTATGGTTTATCACAGGATACTGAATATAGTTCCCTCTGCTATACAGTAGGACCTTGTTGTTTATCCATTCTATATGTAATAGTTTGCATCTGCTAACCCCAAACTCCCACTCCAGCCCTCCCCTACCACCCCCAACCTTGGCAACCACAAGTCTGTTCTCTTTGTCTGTGAATCTGTTTCTGTTTTGTAGATAGGTTCATTTGTGTCATATTTTAGATTCCACATATAGGTGATACTATATGGTATTTGTCTTTCTCTTTTTGACTTACTCCACTCAGTATGACAATCTCTAGGCCCATCCATGTTGCTGCAAATGGCAAAATGTCATTCTTTTTATGGCTGAGTAGTATTCCATTGTATATATGTACCACATCGTCTTTATTCGTTCATCTGTCAATGGACATTTAGGTTGCTTCCCTGTCTTGGCTATCATGAATAGTGCTGATGTGAACACAGGGGTGCACATATCTTTTTGAATTATAGTTTTATCTGGGTATATGCCCAGGAGTGGGATTGCTGGATCATATGACAACTCTATTTTTAGTTTTTTTGAGGAACCTTCATACTGTTTTCCATAGTGGCTACACCAGCTTACATTCCCACCAGCAGTGTAGGAGAGTTCCTTTTTCTCCACACCCTCTCCAGCATTTGTTATTTGTAGACTTTTTAGTGATGGCCATTCTGTCTGGTGTAAGGTGGTATCTCGTAGTTTTGATTTGCATTTCTCTAATAATTAATGATGTTGAACATCTTTTCATGTGTCTGTTGGACATCTGTATGTGAGAGTGTCTTTATAGTTGACTTAAGACATCAAAATGGCACCAGAGGTTACATAGCTATGTGTGTTTATCAAAACTCATAGAGCGATACACAAAACAGGGTGAATTTTACTCTGTATAAATTGTTTTTGGTGGAAAATAAAATTTAAAATATACCACAGAAAATGAATCCCTTTTGTCTAGTATGTAATTATGACCGTTATAAAAATTTAAAAGCAGCTTTCTCCCTTAAAAATATTATACAAAAAGAAAGATCCAGGTTATTATAGAAGCATGACTTCATCATTGTATAAAAGAACATTTCATAACTACCTTTGGAATGTCAATGTAATCTTATTTCATATACGAAATCTTGGTAAAAATGATGCATTTCCAGTTCCTTAAAGCAACATTCAGCTACAGATATGTCTTCAGAGAGTAAATGTCCTTTTAGCAGATGTCACTCTAGCAGAGTTTTTAAATGATATGTGCTAAAATTCCTGAGTTTTAAAAATTATGCTTTGTCTCACGGATTTGTTTACCTCTGTCCCAACATATTACATCATAAAGTAACAAGCATGAACTGCCAGGAATGGCTTTCTAGGGACAGAGACTTAATAGGGCACTATATTAACAGAATATTTTCAAAATTACAAATATTTCATAATTTTCAAAAAATCCCCAACTTAAGAATGGGCAAAGTGAATAATAAACAGAACACCCTGGTGGTGCAGTGGTTAAGAATCTGCCTGCCAATGCAGGGGCCACGGGTTCGAGCCCTGGTCCGGGAAGATCCCACGTGCCGCAGAGCAACTAAGCCTGTGTGCCACAACTACAGAGCCTGCACTCTAGAGCCTGCGAGCCACAACTACTGAGCCCACGTGCCACAACTACTGAAGCCCACGCACCTAGAGCCCGTGCTCCACAACAAGAGAAGCCACCGCAATGAGAAGCCCGCTCACCGCAACCAAGAGTAGCCCCTGCTCGCAGCAATTACAGAAAGCCTGAGCACGACAACAAAGACCCAACGCAGCCAAAAATAAATAAATATATAAAGTAAAAAAAAAAAAACCCTACGTTTTCTTTAAAAAAACAAAACAAAACAGAACACCAGAGATCATGTACAAAGCAACAGGATTATCGTGGTACTTCTTCTTCCAGTCTCCCATGTTTCTCCCAGCTCATGTCAAAATCACCCACCTCTAAATTCTGTTGGCACTTTCTGTTTGTGTCTGTTGAGACTGGGATCATCAGCCCAAGGCAGATTCCATCTGGGCCACATGGAGAATGAATACAGAACGAGTTTTGTGTGTGTGTTCTTTTGTTTGACTTGTGGTTTTTGAAAGTTTTGAATTTGTTGTGAACATTTCCAAAATTGGCAAATTTCCTGTATAAATCCAGTGTTCCAATTTCTCTTGAGAAATCAGAAAGGTCTGGCAGTGCTCAATCCACATTTCCATGTGGTTGGAGCTGAGTGGTGGCTTCTTTCTATAGAAGGAGCCTGTGCCCTGTGGTTTGCCAGTGTCTCCACAATCACTTGTCTCTAGTCCTGGTGGACTTTGAATATGCCTGGCCTAAAGAATGGCCAGGTGTACGTGACACTGTACAAACCCACTCAGTGTGGGTAAGCAGGCAGAGGTCATTGGATCAAAGAATCTGCTTGTGAATGTGGTCAAAGCCGTGAAGCTGGAGGAAAGGTCCACAGGCTGAGAGGATCAGGGTGTTGCTGTGGAGATTGTGGATGCCTACAGGTTGCTTTGGTTGACAGTGGATGGGGATTCCCCAAGAGGGGGCAATGGCAATTACCGTATTTAACAACATGCTGGTATCACCTGGGACCCACACGTCATGACTGTGACAGTCTATGCCATGGCGATTTCCTTCTATAAAGGGACCAGAACCACATGGAAGCAGGGATCCCACAGGAGTTCCACCTTTCTTCAAGGTCTACAAGTTCTCAGCAGTGTCGCTGCTATCTTCCAAGGCAGAGGCAGGGGCTCTGGCTTCCGAAACCTCACAGTGGCCTCATTTTGACCAACTACTCCTATCCTATCTTGTATTGGCTTTCAGTATCTGCTTTATTTCTTCAGTAAGATAGTTACTTTCTGTGGACAAGGGAAATACTTTACATTCCCCTTGTTACCTTCTAGGACGAACTACTATGTGTTAGCCAAAGGGCTCATACTCTTTATTTGTTCTAAATTGAATCAGCAGACAGTCTTCAGTGCCTAAGTAAGATCATAAAGACAAAATGGCTGAGCAATCATGGCAGGAACTACACTGGGGTCATATGACAGTCAGCTTGGCCCCTGCCTTGGTCTCCATGATAGCCTGGACCTGTTTGGCCCCTGCCAGGCTGGAGGGTCCACAGAGAGAAGAGACCCTTTAAGATGCATATCTAGAAGCATTCCAAAGTACTATTAGATAGTAATGGAAATGGTACGAGGTCTCACCTGATTACACCTGAGAACAGATATTGCATGGCTGCAATATTCTCCATGGGATTTTGAGGCTAAAAGACTTCAGAGGGCAAGTCTTCTCGCTGAAGATTGTACGGTTTCAAACAACGACCAGCCAACTGTCAGAAGGGATTTGTACCTACACTCACATAGGATTCTAGTAGAAAGGAGCTCAAGCATCTATGAGACGGAAGATTCTTCTGTTGCTGTAAGCACTGCCTTATCAGCCTTGCCGCTCTTTAGTATATACTCCGCCTTCTAATTATGCCCTAATTTGGACAGTGCAAACATACAACAATTCCTCCACCAACAGCTTTTCCAATTAGTAAGAAAATCAGTGGCAGATGTGAAATCCGTGGGATGCTGAATGTAAAATGTTAATTAATTTTAAAAAACTGTAAAGCCTCTGGAAAAACCTTTTCTGAGAAAACGTCGTGTGATGTCCTCATTCACACAGACCCTGAAATAGCTTTTTCTTTTATCATGCTACCTTTTGAATCTGATTCTTACCATTGCTGGGCTTTTCTCTGGACTGAAGGTGTTTGAGGAATTTATTAACTCTTAAATCTTGGCCAAGTGGACCTGGAATCGGTTACTCTGGCATCTTTGACCAAATGTCTACTGTCCTGACTCTGCTGAGCAACAGGGACCTCCCCACCACCACTCCCATCCCCGCCCCCCCAGAACAATGTAAGGAAAAGCCAGAGAGTCTGTGGGTTTGTCACAGTAAATGATGAGGGCCTGGGTCTCTCCTTAGGGGTTTTATCTTATCTATGTTCCAAAAGTTCTCAAGATCCCTGGAGTTGCCCTTGAGAATCTGCGCAGCAGAATTGCCCCCGAAGATGGTATAATGGGAGCAATCTCTCTGCCTCCAGGTTTAATGGGTCTCATGCTTCAGGGGCCATCTGGAGACAAGCTGATCAGTAAGTCAGGTCCATCTAAGTGGAAAAAGGAGTTACAGGACCTAACAATGGAGACAGTCATTTTTAGTCACCCCTACAACAAAATTGCTAGAAGTTAATTCCTATCCCTGGAACCCAGGGTGGCTGAGGTGTTCACCTTATGGCACATAAAGTTCTCCTCTGAGGCAGAAAGCTTGCAACTCTGCATGCGTTTTTCCTGCAGCATCCCCTGCTGTCACTTAGGAGGACACCAGCTGGCTTTGGCCTGACTTGGCATTCTTTTCCTAGCTTGATCTCAGCCACTGCATCCTTCCAACATTTCTACTGCTGAAATGAAAGGAAGGGTCCTCACTGCAGGAGTATAAGAACTCTCCCAAACCAAAGATCACTCTCTTCATTTTTTTGTACAACCCCTTTTGATTCTAGCCACTTTTGTTTTAATTAAATTTTACTTTTTTGAGACCTAAAAATGTCTCTTCAGAACTGGATCAGAAATAATGAAAATATTAACACTGAATATGTTCCTCAGTGAGTCTCAAACACTAATTCAAAGCCCTTGACATTGATTACTGTTTTTAAGCCTCTCAACAACTCTGTGAAGTGAGCGCTATCTGTTATCATTGCCATTTTACAGATGGGAAAACTGAGGCATTGACAGGTTGAGTCACAAAGTCACATAGTAAGTGGCAAAGCTGGGATTCAAACTCGGGTCATCTGGCTCCAGAGTCCATGCTCTGGACTAAAACATGAGACAAGTGACACTGCAGGTTATAGTCAAAAGCTTCCCTCCATCTAATTGCTAATTGCTGTCCCTAGACTCACTAGATATGTTCTCCCTCTCTCCCGTTAGGGTGACGTCTCTGTGTGCCTGCACCTCCACAGTTGGCAAGGGACCCCTTGCTTGCTGTACTCCCCTCACCATCCCCAAACCCCCGCTCGCCAGAGACACTCATCCCCAAGGTCTGGCCAATGGCCACTGCCTGACCCTTTTATTCCCAGATGGGCTCTGGGCCTTGAACAAACAGAACACCAGTGGCTTCCCACTAAAGTCCTTTGCCACAAATAAAGAGGCAGATTCTTCCCAGTGACCCCCACCCCACCTCTTCCCTATGAGTTGCTTCATATATTTCACAAAGACTCTTCCCTTTTAAAGCTTCCCTTGATGTTGGCTGTTGACTTGGGTTCATGTGTGCACATGTGTGTACAACTGACCCCAGGTTTTGGATCTCTGAGGGATGGCCGGGAACTTCTGCCCTCTTTGTAAGCGAAGGGGATTTCAGTGAGAATGGAGGCAGGTTTACGGTCCTGAAGAGTATCACGATTGACAAAAACACTTGGTGGGACTTAAAAGTCCTTTCCCATTGTTTTCCTGATCCTTGAAATTCAGTCACGCTGCTCTGATTTCAAACATTCTTGGTTCTTAAATTGCTTTTTAGCTTGTACACCTTAGAGGTGCAAAAAAAAAAAGGAAAAGAAAAAGAAAAATCCAACATCATGCAGGTGTGTAGAGATACTCTTAAGGCAGTGGCTCCCAGCCTTGGCTGCACACAACCATCATCTGGGGAGCTTTTATAAACCTCAGTATCAAGCCACACCCCAGGTCAATTACATCAGGACCTCAAAGGGTGGAGCCCAGGTTTTGACATTTTTTAAAACTCCCCAAGCAATTCCAATATGCAGCGAATTCTGAAAAGCACGTTTTTGTAAGGAAAGCGGGCTTCCTTTCTGCTAACCCCCATTGCTTCTGAGATTACTCTACAGTTAGCAAGCTTTCTGCCTTGAGGCTGGGCTCAATCTTCCTCTGAGGGTGAAAAGCTCAGCTTGGACTGGAGTTGATAATATGTAACATAGACTGAGGGCTTCCCCTGCATAAGTATTTACTAGGTGCTTCCTGTTGATGGTCTCATTTAATAGTCCCAAGAACACAGTGGTCGGGGGGGAGAGTGATCTTACTCCTTTTTTACAGAGGAGGAGACTAAGGCTCGGAAAAGTCAAATAATTTATCCAAAGTCAAACAAACTGAAAAGTGACGGAATCAGGATTTGACCCAAAGAGTCAAAGTCCAAAATTTCTAAATTCTTCTAGTGACTAAGATCTGGGGAATTTTTTAATATGTTTTTTGTATGCTTTGTGCCACCCAGGATCTGACTTTAAAATATGTGCTGTGAATTCCTGCAAGGAAACTGACTCCTGATATACACACCCTCATCCTTTCATAGCTAATGTCTCCTTTGCAGATGCCTTTGGCTTGTCGGGAAAGCCATCTCCCTCATTAATCCCAGCCCAGTGTCCTCTGACCAGAACTTCAGCAGCATATATGGTGTCTGTGCCGGGCACAGTGCAAGTGCTGATGGGGAGTGTCTCATCCACTCCTCATCAGGACCTCTGGTTCATGCAGCTCTCACCCTCATGGTACAGACAAGGACACAGACACAGAGAGTTTCAGTGATGCACAGGATACTTCACAGTAGACCGTGGAGCTGACATTCAACCCAAGGTGTGTGCCGTTCATTAAGGGCATTCCATGGCTGCCCCAGCTGAAGCTCCCGTCTGAGTCTTTGAAGGGAAAGTGTGAGCATTTTAATCAATGGAAGTTCAGCTTCTCAGAAAAATAGGGATGGCCACAGCCTTTGCAGGAATCTGGAGATAGTAAGAGTGGTCACCAGGGGGAGACAGAGCTTGAGACATAACGGGCTCTTCTATTTCAGCACTGAACTCAGCAAAGTGCGGAACTGGGAGGAAAACAGCTTCTGATGGAACCCTTTGTTTGGGGTTTAATATCTTCTTCTGCGGCCACTTCCTTTTTTCCCCTCCTCCCCCCTCTCCATTTCTTCGCCTGTCTCTAAGTGGTAAGAAACAGCTTTACCAGAGTGTACAGTCCTAGGAGGTCAATCTCTTCCCTCTGCCCAGAGCCTCAGCACCTGATGTCTGAGAAAACACACTGCTTTCTGAGTTAAAAGGCACCACTATACAGAGTTTCCATAGCTCCTGTGTCAGATCCTGGGGCTCTTGACAGAAAAACAAAAGCAACACTAGATAATTCTTTTTGAGGAAAGAAACTGAACACTGCCAAGGCAAAGGAGAGTTTGATGTGCAATTAATCTGTAGGAATTTTTTTTTTTGCCATTAAACTTTAAGTTGGATTTTCAAATACCCAAACATTCTATATAAATAACAGGTATGTGAAACTATACCCATAACATCAGAAATCTTCTTTTTAAAGATGTGATTATCTAATTTCTAAATTTTAAACTTTCTTAAGGCTTCTCTCTATTTGCCATACAATAGAAAGGAAAATTTTTTTTCATTGATAGAATTAAAATAAAATTTACTCTGGATTCACAGATCTGATTAAAGAAGATATTTAGCATGTTGACCCCAAGCTCCTAGAGAGGAGAGACTTGGTTTTATTCCCTAGACATCTGCAGAGCATTTCCAAGTGTGTTAGCATGAGAAAGGTGCTCTCTAAATATTTATGCAATTGATTAATGAAGGAAAGAGTCATGATTACCAGGTTTCTTCAGCACAGACCCCACACCTAAAAAGAAAGGCTGATCCCTGCCACGCCACCAGGTGGCCCATCTGAGAAGACAGGTTTGAGAGAGCAGGACTCAGTCATACAGAGGCCACAATAAAGAACCCAGACAGTAGCTGGCGCAGTAGTTCTTCCTCTCACTATGTTTACCTACCCACTTGTCCTAGTCAAGTGTTACTTGGTTAAATATAGCAAAAAACCCACTCAACCTAGGCTAAGGGGGAGGAAGGAGATTACCCTGGAAGGACTCAAGATCTTTCACAGACTCAAGGGCAGGAAGTAGGGACAACAAAGCAGTTAGGAACCAAAGCAACCTCACACTGCCCCCTGCTTCTCACCCCCCTGCCAAATGATCTGTCTTCTCATGACACATCTGCTTCTCTCTTTTCTTCTCTCTTTCCTTTCTCTTTTCTAAAGTGAAGCTTTATGTGCTTCACTGTATTTGTAGAAAAACAACTGTCCTAAACAATCCTACATGTCCCCTGAAATCAAGGTCCTGACTGTCACTGTGTCCCCAAACAGAGAATCTGGCCCAGGTTGGATCACGTGCTCACCTTTGATCTAAACAGCTGTGGCCCGATGAGTGAGATTATTTCCCCTTCTACTCATTCAGGGGCACACCCCCCCCCTCTTAAGGACAGCTGACCATGTCCATGGGCCTCCCATGAGGAGACGCTGCTGGCCCATGGACCTAAAGGCTACACTTCACTCTGGCCTAGTGAACCTTGATGGAATAGTGTTAAAACACTAAGGAAAAGGATTCAATGATCCTAAGTGTCTCCGATGGAAGCTCCTGTATTTAAATTACAAGAGTGGCTCAAAATTTCATTCCTGTAAACAGATGGTATGGTTGATGCTAATTTTGCAGTGTGAAATTCAATTGCATTTGAACATATTTGGCAACATCTGGAGGCATGTTTCAAGTTGCCTGTGACTCTATATCTCTTGTGCATATTTCATTTCTGCAGCATCCAGAACGTGTGATCACAAAATTACCATTTCAGAAGGTGTGTATTTCTTCTGGGGGTGGGAAGTCTTGAGTGAGAAAGCAACAGTTGTAAAATATGTGAAGTGCAACAAAGACAAACAAAACAAATCTTTGATGGCGGTTTGATGAGATCCAGGTTCAAGGTGATGGCATACGTTTGGTTAACACTGAATGGGTTCTACACTATAAACCTCCTCTACGTGGTTATGCACAAATGTCACAATGAACCCCAGAGAACTAGGAGTCCTAAAGCACTGTCACCCAATTTGATGAACATACAAGTCCAATGACAATGACCTAGATCACTGAAAATTTGACCCAGGTGAACATTCAGGAATAAAATAAAGGCCAAATTTCTGTAGCCCGTCTTATAGCCTAGACCTTATGCCAGTGGTATGTTGTCTTATGGCCACTTTTCTGTGTGAATGGTGTTTCAAGACAGGATTTTGCAAGTCCTTCATCACCAAACCCAAGGATAGGGTACCGTCACAAGATTCAAATGCCTGTAGCAAATTAGTTCATAATCATCAAAAATCATGAGCTATAATTTGCATAAAATCTTGTTTCATTGTTGTTTCATTTATCACCCAGTAAGGCATAATATTATGAGAAACAAGTTTTGAGACATCTCAATAATATTTATTTTATTTAATAAATATTTATATTTCTCAGCATTTAAAAAACAATAACAATCTTCACAACAGCCTTATTAGATGGGTAGTGTTATTAATCCTATTTAGCAGATGAGAAAAACTGAGGTCCAGAAAGTTTAAGTAACATGCCCAAGGTTACAAGCTAGTGGATGGTTTAATAAATAATGGAAGTAGACAATATTTTTGAAGGTTCTCCTCCCCAAACAGTCCTCTTTAATATCATATTACAAATTCTAAAGTCCTTTCCCATTGTCTTCTTTGATTCTCAATATTCCATAAGGCTGGCCTTAGGTAACCTCATCTTTTTACAGATAAAGAGATGGGATCCCAGATGTTAAATGGCTTCCCAAGGCTCTGAGAGTTAGTAAGAGGCAGAGTTAGGGCCCCACTTGGCTTTCTGACTCCTCCTGGTTCAGTGTTCTTGCTCCTAATCCACAAATCTAATATGACCTTCTGGTTGTCAGCTTGCTAAAATGACAAGGTCCTCCTAAGCTGAAGACGTCCTAGTGTAAATAAATGCATGTGTTGCTACATAGAGAACACTTACTTGGTGTCTTGAGCTAATTCCTGTTGGGAAGAAGAGGCTCTGTCTATCAGCAGTTGAATTATTTTTCTGGCAGAGACAACACTCCTCATTAAAACAATAACTCATTTTCTTTAATGATCAGAGATGCTGGCTGAGCTCTGATCCCCTTCCCTTTCATCACCACAGCCCCCCAAGTGAACCAGCATACCCCAAAGCAGGCTCAGCCCACTGATGAGATGTGTGACTGCCCTAAACTCTGAAGCACTAAACCGTGTTGTGCTCAGGAAGGGGGCAAGATGAAAGTGTTAGGAGCTTCTTGGTTTGCTTTTGTTTTGTGGTGGTTTTCGCTTATTTGTTTGCTTGTTCCTTTTGCTCTTTCTCCAGTTTGGCATCAGGAATCTTGCCTAGCCTCGCAGAATGAAGTGAGAAGCTTTCCATTTTTTTTTTTTTTTCTCTAGCATCGTTGTAAAAATCCATGTTTGGTTATAAGATTTCTCCTATAAAACTACTAGGGCTTGCACTACGTTTTCATCTGTTTCCCAACTTATCTCTTGATTCACATGTTTACTTCTTAATTTTAGTCTTTTATATTTTTCAGATGTATTCTCTAAGTCAAAAACCTAGAGTTTATTATAAAAGGCTTTGTGATGGAAATACTTTTGCAGATTCATAGTTCAGAAAGTAGAGAAAACCACATGCCAACAGTGGGGAATGATATATATATATAAGACTATGAACTTCAGGCTCTAGATAGCAAGGAGTTTGAACAAAAAGTGATGGCCATCTAACCATAGTTTGGCAGACGGTTGGAGAAGGGTGATTTATAATCAGGAAAGGTATTGAGGTTCTAGCTTCACTTGTCCCCCTCAGATGCTCTCTGTTAGAAGGATGGAACCCAATATCGAGGTAAAAAGAAGAGCCACCCAATATTGCTGAAGAGTTTCAGGCTAGACATTCCATCTTCAAACTGTGTTCTGCCTTCCCCTTGCTGCATGATCTTCGTCAACTGACAATCTCACTGAGTTTCAAGATGCTCATCTGAACATTTTTCATGCCCCAGTTACTAAGATATCTACAGAACAATCTCTCCGTGGCCACAACTAGCTTTTGCCCCTGTGTCTGGAGGGATGGCAAGTATGTACCTTCTCATGCCACCAAATGGTGTAGCTATACTTTGCTGTATTGAAGAGTATTCCGGGTCATGCCCAGGCCCAACAGAAGTGAGCTCTGTGATTGACTAACAACTATCTGCCATGAAGAAGTCATTTATTTGCCATCTCTGTGCCAGACTAAGAAAACACTTGTAGCAGTTCAGTTTCCCATTTTGTAAAGTGGTAGCTTTCTCCTTCAGAGGTCACATGAGAATCAGTAGATAATGCTTTAAGACTTTGAAACAGAAATAGACTCACAGACATAAAAAACAGACTTATGGTTACCAAAAAGGAGAGAGGTGGGGGAGGGATAAATTAGGAGTTTGAGATTAACAGATACACATTACTATATATAAAATAGATAAACAATAAGGACCTACTGTTTGGCCCTGGGAACTATATTTAATATCTTGTAATAACCTATAATGGCAAAGAATCTTAAAAAGAATATATATATATGGAATATATATAAAAAGACTATATATGTGTATATATATATACACATATATATGTATATAAAATGGAATGGTAGTAAGATAGCTCTAGCCATGGCCATGACACTGTGCTTTGGGAAAGTGCTCACGTGTCAATAACGCCATAGATACTTATAGGCCATCCTTTTAAAATGATCTCACAGTCAATCTTTTCCTCCTCAGTCAGGATATCCTGCTCATGACAATATTACAAATGTTCTGCAACAATGAAGACTTCCGAACATACTAGGTTAAACAGGATAAGCTAGATAAATGTTTATATCTTGTTGAGTTTATTGGGCTCTGATTATTTTTCTCAAGTCATGACAAAAGATAAAAATAACGCTGGGTAACAGCTGGATGGATGGGTGGGCAGCCTCTGTCTCTCTGCTCTGTCTGCTCACCCTGTCATGAAAATGCTAGGTTGGAAACCCCGCCCCAGCAGAGAAGGGTAGATAGAAAAAGTGAATTAAGGAGATGGGGTAGAAACAGAAGTACTAGATTCAAGGTGATGATGGTAGCAGCTTTAGAGTAGAGTTCCCATCCAAGGGGGGACCCACTTCAGTTCACATTGTAGATGGTGGTTCTCTGGGATGAAGTGAAGATCCAGTGAGACCACTCTCTGATGAGCAATTATGGCATTGTCTTCACACAGGTCCTCCTTCAGCTCCTTCACTTTATCACTTATTTGTTCAACTAAAAATTTTGATCATCTACTATGTGCCAGGAATTGGCCTCTTTGAGGATTAAAAAAAGTGATCTAGATGGCTCTCAGAGGGTTCATAGTTTAGAAAGGAAAAGGATACATTATAGAGCAGTAAATGCTCCAGGGAAGTTATGGAGGTCTGTCTGTTAAGGAATATATCCTCATTGCTGAGATACTCACAAGGTATGTGTACGTATATCACAGACTAAGAGCTGAAACTAGTGATAAACCAATATTTATTATGAGCTTTGGTTTTCCATAGTTATTAGATCATTGGCTTTTCCAAAGAATTTTTATGACTCTGAAAACAAGTTTTAAAGACATTCTACCCAGCACATCTGATTTAATTCTAGTCTCATTTGCTTTCTGACTCTACAGATAAGCCTTAGCAATATTGCATTCACATTTAGCTAACTAAATATCATTTGCAGATATCCAAGTCTCTTTATGCCATCAGTGTTCACGATAATGTCAGAGCTTCTTATTTTGGGTTATTTATATGTTTATCTGAGGCCCTTTGTCCTCTATAAACAGAGCTATTTGCTTTGCTGCCATTTCAGTGTTTCTGGGGATATTTTTTGTTTTATCTCCAGCTCTGTATCGATAGGTAGGCAAGTGCCTGCCCTGGAGTAAACCTTTCTCTATAGTCTCATATAGCTACTTAGCTCTGGGATCTTAAAGAACATTTATAACTCCTTTGCACCTGGTGGAATTTTTCAGCTAAATGAAAGGAATGATTTCTACATCCTTATTTTGCTTCAGATCCATACTCTAGACCCAATTCATGGTTTATCATCCTGCTTATCTGACTTTTTGTAAGAGCAAAGGCCAATACTGGAACTGATGAAGTTTTAATCCAAACTGGAAAACCTTTCCTAGAGGGGATCAGGAACTTTCTCCAGGCCTGTGAGATGGTGGTGTTAGCTCTATGGAAATAACGGGTAGTGATGACTGTGAACCTGACTGCAAGCTACTGGTGGCAGGGATCTATGCTACTGTCTTGCACCCTCTGCACCTGAGCCCCAGGACTGGCATGTGGTATACATGCCACTGTGTGCTGAACTGGCTATGTTCTTCAATTACGTTTTAATATATTTCAGAGGGGTGAATAATAGTGGAGAGAATTCTAAAGCATTTGTTTTATTATTTCAGTTCAAAAGGCTTTGACTATTTCCTTGCTTTACAGTTTCTATAGTAAAAAAAACCTAGTCCTTTAGTCTTTGAGCTTACACTTCTGGAGTCATCTTATAAAGTAAACCTAGTGCTTTTAGTAAGAATTTTACGCCTAAAGTATGTCTTTGAACCAGTGTATGGAGGAAAAGATTTAAAAAAGTTTCTTCAATGAGCAACTGATTAGTTCTCTATGAATAACTTAATGACTTAAAACAATGAATCTTATCTCACAGATTCTGTGAGTCAGGAATCCAGGCACAGCCCACCTGGTTGCTTCTGGCTCATTGGCCCTCACTAGACTGAAATCAAGCTGTGGGCTGAGACATTAGCCACCTCAAGGCTTGAGTAGGCACCTCAGATCCTGGCTGACTGTTGGCTGAAGACATTGGTTCCTTACCACGTGGGCCTCTCCATAGGGCAGCTCACAACATGGCAGCTGGCTTCCCTCAGAGGAACCCTCAGAGAGAACGAGAAAGAGAATGAGAAAGTACACAGGACAGAAGCCACAGTCTTTTTGGAAACCAATCTCAGAAGCGACATCTTACTTTTCTGCTTGTTAGAATCAAGTCACTAGGTCTAGCTCACTCTGAAGAGGAGGGAATTTACACAAGGGCAAGAATTCTGGGGAAGGGAGTTCATTGGGAGCCCATCATAAAGGCTGCCTACCACAGGTTAGATGTAGGTGTGTGTGAGTGTGTGTATATACATATACATATACATACACACATCTATACATATACACATACACACATATGTGTGTATATATATGTATATACACACATACCTATATATGCCTACACACACACACACACACACACACACACACACACACACACGCAGACACAGGGGTTAGATTTAAATATCCTCCAAAACAAGATTCCACCTCTGATACAAGAAGATGATCCCTGTAGCTTCATCAGTCTGTTAGATGTCATCAAACACATTCTTGATAGACAAGTTTATGTTTTTAGGAGGACTTTCTGCTTTGAGATTTTTCTCAAGTTTGAAAATAAAATATTTACTTCTGTGTACTGAAGGAAACAGGCAATCAATAACTTTAGTTTTTGTTCCTGGGAAAGATGAAATGCGACCTTCATATTTGTTAGATAAGCAAACAATCTGGGTTCATTTTCTCCAAGTCTAAACAGTGAGTTTTTCAAGTGAATAATTATAAAACCTTGCTGGGCAGTAAAGAAAACAAGCTGCTCTTAGGAAGTACTTAATATTAATAATGTTAGTAATAGTACTGAATGGAGAAGGCAGAATGAGCGCTGGGTTGGAATTTATTCAAATGCCTTCTCTCAACCAGATATCCCAAGTTTCAGTTCCCCTGAGTCTTAAGTTTTCCAGAATCAAGGAGAGGGCAATCGATGGTCATGAAATGGAATGATTTTCAAGGTTGCTACTGGATACGGGTGCCAAACAGGGCTCAGGAGAAGGAGCCAAGGAGAAAACTGGCTCTTCCCGATGCACACCTTCCCCACTCATTGACTGGTCCTTCCGATGCCTTGCGGTCCCAGCGCACACGCGCTGGCTCCCAGACCCTTCGGGCTCCCGGCCACACCCACACTCCGGTCTCGCCTGCCACTGCTCCAAAGTCCAAGTGCGCTCAAAGCCTGGTGCTCGCTGATCTTCCTGTTTAGAACACTCTTCCTGAGGTATCCCAGGGCTCATCTCCTGTACTTCACTCAGGTCTCCTCCCAAATGCCATTTTCCCAGAGAAGACTTCCCTGTCAAAAAGAAAAAGAGAAGCTTGCCCTCTGCTAAAAACAGTGCCCCGGTCACTGTCTCAAAGTGTTTACTCTGCTTTGTCTTCACAGCACATCCCTCCAGATATATTGTATCTTACAAGTTTAACATCTGTCTTTCCCAACTAGACCGTGGGCTCTCTGAGAGCTGGGAGCTCTTTCATTCGATCCTGAATCCCCAGAACGTGGATCAGTGCCTGGCACATAGTAGGTGTGTGATTGATTTATGTTAAATAAGTGAGTGCTTTAATTGCTTATTCTGTGCCAGACACAGTGACCAGCAGTTTCCATACAATATCTTCTATAACCCCCACAAGAGTTGGCAGGAGAGATCTGGTTATCATTATCCCTATTTTAGGGTTGAAGAACTCAAAGAAGTTAACAAATTATCTAACCCTGACTAGCAAGTAAGTGACTCATGGGGATGTTCCTGTCTCAGTGTGTGCCCTTAACCAATTGACCTCTTTGAATGAAATGATTATACAAATTCAGTCAGCCTTGAGGTAGTTCCAGAAACTCCTGTCAAAATGTATATATCAGTAGGACTTTACCTGGTCCCCATTGGTGAAAATGCCACCTAAATAAGATAGAAAACCAGGCCAGTACTGGCAGATCCTGTCAGGCCTGTAATTGAGTTCCTCTCCTCTCTGGAGCCCTATCTTCTCTCCTTTTCAGGAAGAGAGCTATCAAGGAAAAGTTTTGGTGAATTTTCTCTAATTTGAAAATAAAGGGCAGAAAAGCAAACTCTCTTGGTAATTGCAAGAGGATTGATGGGAAAAATATTTAAAATGACAGGCTTGTTTCTGATGCCAAGAGAAGGCTGATGATTCCAGCATCACCAAGGGCAGGTGATTGGCACAGGGGATGAAATGCTGGGCAATCAGATTCTCGTGCCAGAAAGCCTGCCAATGCCTAATCTGTGGAAGCAAGTTAGGAGATTAGAGAGCTTGTAATGGTCCTGAGAACATAATGGCTTAGTTTTGTTTTTTGCTCTAGCAACTCTTTATTACTTGCTGTCTGAGTGGCAGGTACCATGCAGAGCACATTGCATGTGATGTCTCCTTAAACCCTCAGTGAGGGCAGGGATTTGACTATCAACGTGTTCATCATTTAGGAACACCAACATCTGCTCATAATATTATACACTGAATATGTAGTGGTCACTGAACCCTGTCTATTTGACCTCTGGAGTTAGATGCCAAGAGCTGCTGGGTTTCTCCCCTAGAGAATACATCTGGTTACCATGGTATATGTAGAAACACAAAGGTTAGGTGGGGTCAGATGTGGTGTCAAGAGCTCCGATTGACTACAGCAGAGCTGAGATGAGAGGGGTTCACACCGGAAAGATCTCTCTGTATGTGCTCATACCCCTTTCACCCTCCCATTCACTAGCACCCCCAAAGCATATGGCCTGGGCTACAGTACTCACAGAGGTAGTGATTCTCAGTAAGGGAGGGCCTGGGGAAGAACATGCTAGAACCCCCTAAGTCTGGGTCCTCCCTTGTCTTACCCTGGGTAGGGTCACAAGGTTTTCAAAGACCAAGGATGACTTTCTAATAAAATGTAAATGAGAGACATAAGGACACAAGGGTGCCCTTTTCTTTCTTTTTTTTAAATAAAGGAGGAGGAGGTGGGTAATCAAACTCTGCTGATACAGAAAGTCTAACGGTAAAGAAACCTTTAGCAACTGCCAGGCAGCCGCTTTCAGTTCTCTTTGAGGCCAGCAGAGAGAGCTGTTGTCATGCACATGTGATGGTTCATGTCCAACCTAGCTAAGCTTCAAGTTTAGTCTTCCTAGAAAAAGATTTGATACAGTGAGGACAGTTTAGGTTAATGGAAAAAGCACTAGACTCAGAATCAGGAGATTTAAGTTTCAACCCCACCCTGCCCCTTGGCAAGTCACTCTCTATGAATCCGTTTGGGGTCTATCAAATGAGGGATGGGCTAGACTAGTACATCTCCATTTCTGAGTACTGCCAGCATGCCAGACCCCTGCTAGACCTTTCCATCAGCAGGGGTTCAAATCCTGCCTCTGCAGCACATTTAGTATCTGGATGATTTGGGACAAGTTACTTAATCTCTTTAAACCTCAGTTTCCTTACCTACAAATTAGGGATAACAAATCGTCATAGGATTATCCTGAGGATTAAATTAAGTAAATGTGTGTAAAGCACTTAGCACAGCATCTGACACATACCTGTCAATAAATGGCAGCTATCATGATTTACTAATTTCATTCCATCTTCACAGCAGTCCTGCCAGGTACTTAGTACATTTTCTTTTAATATATCAGTAAGGAAACTGAGGCTCAGAGAGGTTCAGAATGCAGCTGTGTTGACCCAGCTGAAAAGTAGCGTCACCTGGATCTAAATCCAGCTGTGCTCTTTCTACTACACTCTGCCAAGCATTCTCAGATATTACACACTGTATTTCTGCTGTTCCATCTTTTGGAGTATAAGTCAACGGTGGAAATAGCCTAGATGGAAGCAGAGACTCACTGGCATTCACAAGATGTAAAAAGCTGAGCAAGCCTTGCCACCCCCCAGGATCAGACAAGCTTATGATGGAAGGATTGGGGTTGGTGCTGAAACTTGCGATTTGTTATCAGCTGCTGTAAACTGAGCTCTTAGCATCTTTTTCTTGTTTTGGCCCACTTTCTTTCACCCTTCCAAGTCTGTGTTGAAACTAACTCTCAAAGAGGATATAAACCACCTTTTTCCTAAAGATCTCTGAAGGAGCTGTGTTAACTCGAGGACTATTGGATAAAGTCTGACAAAATGCCATTCAGGAAGTTTCTGCTCCACCAATGGACTTGCCATTTGCTCTTCACCCACCGAGGTAGCTGGAACCTCCCACAAGGGCAGGACCTCCCCACTGTTGGATGGAGTCGTGCCTGACTCCTCACCTCAGGAACAATAAAGGCCACCATTTATGTCTGCTGCCATGTTCCAACCTCTGTGTTCAGCACCCAACACATATTGTTTTGAATTCTCCCAACAACCAACCCTGCAATGTTTATATTTTCACCCCTGTTTGACAGTTGAGGAAACAGAAGTTGGGAAAAGAAGTGAGCCCCGTAAGTAAGCGACTGAATTGGAGATTTGAACTCTAGATGCTGGACTCCATAATTTACTGCCCTTCCAACCCTCAATTTCACTTCCTGACTTGACCTTGGAGGTGGAGTCTATTCTGCACCTCCAGCTACCCTATTCCTTTGGACAGTCATTGGGTTGTATTTGCTTCAGTTTGATTTGGTTTTTGTAATCAGAGTACATTCTCATCCCCCCATCCTTATGCTTTATGCTTAGAAGAAGGCTGGGACACATTTCTTTAGATTCCCTTGCTCCAGAGTCCTGGATAATAATTGCACTCTGGGTGCAGTGAGATGCAGTCATTGGATTTAGAAAGTGGACGTTATTCTTCTCCCCCCTGCGGTGGCAAAAGAGGCATGGGCTGCACAGAGAAGAAGCTTTGCACCAGCATCCACGCCCCCTTACCAATCACCATCTCTATGCTGAGGTGGATCGGCGAGGTTGCTAGCTGTTTTCTGCAGATCCTTGTCCTCCGGGTGGTGGCAACAGCTCTCTGACTCCGGACCACAGCTATGGAAGCTAGGAGCAGATGTCTAGCCTTTCCAATAATTTCATAAGAACCTAAATCTCTGCTTGAAATATCAATACTTTATATCTCACTTCCAGTCTTTACCCTGACCAGTATTATTCTTCGCTTCTTCTGCATACTTCTTTTCTTCTCCCTAAATATGTCTACTCTTAGATTACAGATCCACCCTTCTTGTCTTCTTACTTAAGACACTTCCTAAGAGAGCACTTATGTCTATGGCTTCAGTTATAATCTACATGCTGCTGATGCCCAGTTCAGCATTTCCAGCCAGACCTGAACTGTGAGCTCCAGCACACACAGCCAGATCTGTACTGGACATGTTCACATGAATATCTCCCATGCATCTTGTTCCAGGTACTACTGTTTTATTGCAAACCAGCCTAAAACGTAGTGGTGAAAAACAACCGTTTTACTATGCTCATAGATTTTTGTGGGTCAGGATTTCAAAGGGGACACCATAGGGATAGCTGATCTGTAATGAACGATGTCAGGGACCTCAACTGGGAAGATTCAAGGTTGGGACAACTTGACAATTTGGACCTGGAATCATCTGGATACACTTTCACTCACATGTCTAGTGGTTGATGTTCCTGTTGGCTAGGACCTCGGCTGGGCAGCTGTCTAGATGACCTGCACAGCGGCTCTCCATGTGGTCTCTCTAGCTGGTGCCAGTGTGGACTTCCTTACAATATGGCAGCTGGGTTCTGAGAATAAGCATCCCAAGAGAGCAAGGTAAAAATGCATGAAATTTTTATGATGTAGCCTTAGAAGTCACATGGCATCAATTCCATCATATTCTGTTGGTCGTGGCAGTCACAAAGGCCCACCCTATTTAGGGGGAAGGAACATAGACCCCCATATCTCAGTGATGAATGTGTCAAAGTCACATTGTTCTAAGAGCATGTCGTAGGTGAGATAAGGTTGGGACCATCTCTGGAAATATGATCTACCACACAACAGAAACACAGTATGTTCAAAATCAAAATCACCGTCTTTCCTGCTCTCCAAACCTACTTTGTCTTAATTCTTTACCTTAGCAGATAACACTACTATCCCTCAGGTGCTTAAGCCAGAAACTTGAGAGTCAATCTAGAATCCTACCTTACCCATCACACAAATCCCTCATCTAAGCCCACTTAATTTCTTACCCAGTTCTTCCAATTTTGCCTTCTCACTATGTCTGGAACCCATTTCCTCCTTTTATCACCATAGCCTCAGTTCGGGACATCAAATTAGGCCCCGTCTCTCTCCTTGTTCGACTTCCCGCTCTTCACCAACCCCCAACCTCAAACCCATGCCCTGAGCTGCTCTCAGGTTCTTTCTCTAAAATTCAGATCTGAGCAAGATACTCTTCTGCTGAAAACCCTTCACTGGCTCCTCAAGTTCCCGCATTTGCTGTGCCAAGCCCTCTACATGGGCTCCTTCTCCACCTCCACTCTTAACATTGATCACCCCGGCAGACCCACCTTTACTCTCAAACTGCATCAACCCGTTTCCAGTTCCCCAAGCTCCCAAACTACATAAACCCGTTTCCAGTTCCCCAAGGTCCCTGCAGACTCTTCCATGCTGCAGGGCTCTTCGCGCTGCTCCTTCCTTTCTCCCTTGTCTGCCCACCTCCTCCCTGCCCTATACGACTCAGCTAAGCAATTCCCTCCCCCAGGAAACCTTCCCGGTGTCTCTTCCCCCAGCCTGAGTAGGGGGCCTTCATTTGAGTTTTTGCTCATTTTTTCTTATATTTGGCCAAACCATTAGTTTGCTTTGATTTTAGCTACCTTCCAATTCTGATTGCTCGGAGGAAATTATGTTATATGGAAGTTTAAAGCTAGAAGGAACCTCAACAATCATGTAATCTGCTCCTCTTCTAAAGCGAGCGTCTCATAGTCTGTATCCTTAGCACCTCAGTGCCTGGTATATAGTAGGTGTACAGAATGCTGTTTAATTAAATAAATGTCCAGACTTTTCCAGCCAAATCTGGATGTCATGGTTTTAGAAACCATAACAGTTGTCAACCTGGTTGGAATCCAGAAGTAGGCAGGTTGAGAACTTTCTCTTTGGACCCCTGAGAAGACATACCCCTCTCCACCAGTGTTAAAGGAGAGAAGCAGATTTTTTGGCTTCTAAAAGATCTTCAGTTTTCCCTTACTGATTTCTCCAATGAAATCATAATTCGTGAAAGACTCAGCCATTTTCTTTCTTCCTTCTTTCCAGTTTTGTCTTATTTTATGTCTTCTGCCTAAAATGAGAAGAAAAAAAAACAAAACAAATCCCAGGCTTCACAGTATCAATTGCAAGCATCCAAACTAAATAAGATTTTCTTTTCTCTCTTCTCTTCTTGTGCATATTTAATTTCTTCTTATAATGTTGCTGAAGGCAGTATTTTATATGGTCCGAGAAAACCATAGCATTTCTTCAAGGTAAATGTAGATGTTTTCATATTTTATGAACTAGCCATCTATATCTCTGATAAATAAAACTTTCATAAGCTTTAAGATTCCATAAGTAGCTCCTTAATCTAAAAGTGTTCCTGGCAAAATCAAGGTGTTTTAATAGTAAAATGATATTTTTGCTCTCCAGAATGACGAAGAGACTAAATGTAAAAAATAGAAGGGAAAAGGTGGTAGCACGGCAGCTGCCATTTCCTTTTCTCTTCTACAGGGAAAAAAAAAAGAAAGTAAAAATCATCTCTGTTGTGACCACCAGCATTTATCAGATTTGCCTGCTGTCACTACAATGATGTATAGGGTTTTAAAGAGGAGAATCCCAGGAAACTGCTTAGACCACTTTCTCCAGTAGGATGAAGTAAGGGCTGACATCTTTGCCTATGCTGAGTTCCAACTATACTTTAAATATAATATGTAGAAAAATATTTAATTCTTGTGAGAAGGGAAGGAAAGGGCAAGAAGTGTAATAGTGGCTTTTTAAAAATTATAATAACTTAACCTTTGTACTAAAAAATAACACTAACTCACTGTAGAAATTTTAGAAAATATTAATAACAACAAACAAGAAAAATCTCCCGTAATCCCACCACTCAGAGATAATTATTGTGAACATTTTAGTGCATATTCTATCAGTTTCTCTCTCTCTTCCCCCTTATCTCCCCTTCTCTCTCTATCCCCCTAATGTGTGTGTGTATGTGCAGATGTGTGTATAAACATGGATACAAATACAAGTGTTAACAAAATAAGATCGTACCCTATATACTGTTTTATAACCTGAGTTTTAACCAATTTTTGGTAAACATTTTTCTGCAACTATATTTAATGAAAGCATAGTATTGTGAAAGGTAGAGAATCTAGCCAATTCTCTCTTGTTGTACACCAATGGCATTATAATGATAGAATTTTCCGCATCAGTGACTGGCCTGGAAGGAAGCTACTTTGGGTGGAGTTGGGAGGAAACGAGCAGCTCAGTGGTATAAAAATCTAGTCATTTCTACCCAGCACGGACTCCCCTAGGGGGTACTCCTTTGTCAGAGCTCCCTGTTGTGCTGGCAGAGACTTGGTCAGGCCGGCATCACTGTCTGATGGTTACCCATCGAACCCTGCTTTCTCCCTTTTCCTTTCACAGATCTTACTGTGTAATAAACCTTTGCCCTCCTAACTCTGCCTCAGCATCTGCTTCCTTGAGAACCACTGAGGCATTCCCTCTTTTGAGTTCCAAGAGAGTTCATGTTCTCATCTGGCTTAAGAGTAGGATTGCCAAATAAAATACAGGACACCCAGTTAAATGTGAATTTCAGATAAACAACAAATAATTGTTTAAGTATAAGTATGTCATGCAACATTTGGAACATACTTATACTAACATAAATCATTCCTTATCTGAAATTCACATTTAACTGAAAACCCGAACTTTTTAAAAATTTGCTAAATCTAGAAAATTCCTTCTGGGGTCATCTTTGTGCCTAACTTGCTTCTTCAAGTAGATCATAAGATTCTTGTGAATATGTACCCCAGGTCTTAGAATTCTTTGTTTCCCCAGAGGCTCCTCAGGGAACAGTGCTTTCTAACTGAGGGGTCCTTAAACAGTTCCAGCAGGCCCACAAACCTCCCAGAAAATGAAAGCAACGTTTTGTGTCACGTAGACAAAAATTCACATGAACCATTGTTTATGACCATCTCAGTACTCCTTGGTTGCCACAAAACGCTGTGAAGGCTCCTCAGAAAAAAGTATTGCTCTTCTCATTTTACAGGTTAAAGTTAAATGGAAGTTATGCATAAGGTCATATAAAAGATCATAAATGGAAGTTATGCATAAGATCATTTAAGCCACATTCTTAGGCATTGTAATCCTGTAGTCCTTTCTACAGGAAGCACGTAACATAATTTTCTCAATTGAAAGATGCCTGTAAGTTAGCTTAGGTGTAGACACAAGCCTGTTGTGAAAAGGAAATGACAGAAAATAGTGTTCCTTTGTGTGGTAAACCCCCATGGGCACTTCTAAACTGAGTGAAGAAAAATGGTGATTGTTATGGACTAATTGTGTCCCTTCCAAATTCATATGTTGAAGCCCTAAGCCCTCACTGCGATGGTATTAGGAGGTGGGCCCTTGGGAGGTAATTAGTTTTGGATGAGGACATGAGGGTGGGGCCCCATGATGGGATTAGTGCTCTCATTAGAAGAGGAAGAGACACCAAAGTGCACGTGCTCTCTCTCCCTCTCTCTCTCTCTACCATATGAGGATAGAGTGAGAAGGTGGCAGTCTGAAAGCCAGGAAAAAGTTCCTCACCAAGAACTGAATCTGCCTGCACCTTGATCTTGGATGACCCAGCTTCTAGGACTATGAGAAAAAGAAGTTTGTTATTCAAGTCACGCAGTCTATTTTGTTGTAGCAGCCAAAGCTGCTAAGGCAGTGAGTTTCTGATTACCTCTGGGTCTTGACCATCACAGCATTGTAACATGAGACCTCTGTGGGGAATAAAATAAAGATTAAATAAGTTTAGGGTAAGGTTCTTTTAAGTCTAGCCATGTGCTGATTGGGCTGTTTGCCAGAAGTCCACTTGCAATCCAGCTCTGTCTCAGCATCACTGGGGTTTCTTCCAGTTACACTACATTTTCTAGATGATGATAAGAAGCCGGGGAAAGGAGTCCTGCTGGCCTGTCCCTGCCAGAGTTTCTGTCCTGCACTCTAGGACTTGTCCTGGTCTGGTCCATGCAGACTGTCTCTGTTGTCAACATTACTGCAGAAAAAGAGAATTTCCTCCTTGCTTATAAATACAAATTGCCCTATTAAAAAATAACTCCAATAGACAAAAGCATGAACTCATAAAACATAAAGTGGGAGATGACTATTCACATTACAAAAGGATTCATTGTTTACATCGCTCCCTTCTGAAAAGTCTTCCAAATGCCCCTTGCTCTTGATACAAAACTCCTTTATCTGGCATTAGGGCCTTTGCAGTCAGAGTTTTCTCCAGGACTCCCATCTCCCAGTGCCCAGTATCCTGTATTCAAATTTCCATCCATTGCTAGTTTTTTTCTTTAGAAATACCACAAATATTTTTGTCTTTGTTCATGCTGCCTTCTATGTCTTCTCCCCCTTTCTTTGCTCCAGTGGCAACAATCCCACTCACCCTTTAAATACAGCTTGGTGTATATGTGTAGTAAAGAATTTAGCCCTGTCCAAAGAGATAGTCTGAAAGCCTCAGCTTCTCAGAGATAATCTCTGGGCCCTAGTAAGTGTCATGCTTGGTAGGAGCCTCTTTGTTTGCCTGGGGCTTTTAGATCAGGCCACATAGTCTAAGGTTATGATTTAGGGTGGAGGTTGACCACACCAGATAGTATTAAGAGTGGGGACTGATCAGAAAGACCAACAATAGACGGTAGAGTGGAGCTTTTGAGTAAAGTGGTATCAGTTGCCTTGGAAACTGAGATCAACCATGTGAGCAACTGACCAATCAGTCAATCAAGCCTACATGACGGAGCCTTAATAAAAACTCTGCCAAGGCAGTAGTCCACACCACACATCAATATTGTCGCACACCAATGCCGAGAGGGTGAGGCTGTCTACAACTCAGCAGGGAAGGAAAAATGGAATGTCATGTTTGGTACTTCTCCAAACTCTTCCCTAGTGCTTCTTCCCTTGGCTGATTTTAATCTGTGCCTTTTCTCTGTAATAAGCTATAACCATGAGTACAACAGCTCTCAGGAGTTCTGTGAGTCCTTCTGGAGAATTATCAAAACTCAGGGTGGTGTGGGGAACTCCCTGAACTTACAGTTGTGTCAGAAGTGAGGTCTTGTGTGGATGGTGTTCCCTCTAACTTCATTATTGACAGTTCCGACAGAGTGGGCTCCTCCAAGGAGACTCTCTTGACTCCTCCAAGCCCTGCCTCACAGGTTCCATATTTTTTCATACCATATAATAACAATTAATACGTTAAATCAGGATTCATGCCTGATTCATACCTGATCCATGCCTGATCCCATGGCTACTGTAACAAATTACCATAAATTTAGTTACCTAAAGAAACATATTTATTATCTTATAGTTCTGGAGGTCATAATTCCAACATAAGTTTCATCAGGCTAAAATCAAGATGTCAGCTGGGCTGTGTTTCTTCCAGAGGCTATTGAAGACAATCTGTTACCTGGCCTTTTCCTGCTTCTCAAGGCTACCTACATTCCTTAGCTTGTGGCCTCTTCCTTCATTTTCAAAGCCAGGAGCATAGCATCTTCCTGTTTCTCTTCTCTTCTCACAATCCTGCCACCCTCCTATAAGGACTCTTGTGATTTGGGGGGACCTACACAGATGATCCAGGATAGCCTTCCTATCTCAAGATTCTTAACTTAATCACATCTGCAATGTCCTTTTTGCCATGTAAGGTAACGTATTCACAGGTTTGGGGAATTAGAACATGAATGTCTTCGAGGGGGGTATTATTTTGCCTACAATGATGCTTGATTTGTTTTATCAAAAATTCCTCTCAAGATTTATTTAACTATTATAAGTCTCCTATTTGTATTGATTTTTGTTATTAATGCAAGAATTATAATGATTTACTGCAGAATTATAGCTGAGATCCCTTACTGTATTGATAACGGCAGATATATTTATTGGTGATAATAATAATAACTGTAGGGTCACTGTGAAGATCAGCAGAAACAATTCATGTAAACCACTGAAAACAGTGCCTGGTGCCTAGAAACTATACAAATAATGTTATTTCATTGCTACTATTATTGCTATTATTGTTATTATTACTATTATGTATATATCTGATATGTGATGATGGGGCAAACTATAGTAAAGGTCAAAATGTCTTTCTGAAAGAGAAGAAATGTCAGCTGTTTATTATAGATTTTCAGAGGATATAAGAAGTAATAAGGGACTATGAGAAGGGAAGACTGACAATAGGTTGGAAGCATTTTATTCAGTTAAGAATCTCACCTTTGAATATTTATCCATATCTAATGTATATGGATTATTCAGAGCAGTTTGGAACCAACACTGAAGGAAAACAGAAGGTGGAGGGACAGAGAATAAGTTGCTCGGGTCCTTAGTGAAAGGAACATGTCCCGCTGGGTAGTCGGGAACACATGCAATTCTCACAGAGCTTCTCAGAAGCTCACCCAGGACCGCCAGTTACTGTGGACCTCACTGCCTGTTCACAGTCCTGGGGCAGAGTGAGTAAGGATAACGATGTGAAAGTAAACACAACACGCTGGTAATTACTTCTAGGTGCTGCCCTTTGATAATATCTAATAAAATTGGACTTTAAACGTCTATCTTCATAATGCAGCTGTGATATGTTTGCTCTGGTATTACTTTTTTGTCTGTCTCAGATTTTTTTTAAAAAAGGTGCATTTCATTGGAAAACAGCACATTTTTTATTTTAAGTGGAATAGAAAAAAAATTGATTTTTTTTTCTAAGCCCTAATTGCAAACATGTCAAATAACATGTCACATTTAAAGGCTGTCATGGGAGCACAACAGTGTAATTGTATATGGACAGTGGTGTCTAATTTAGCTGGGTTAGTATGATTTACTAGGATGTTTTGCTACTGGTTGCATTATTTAGATCTTTGATAATCTCTTTCTTTTCCCTAGTAATCTAAATCTGAAAATGGTTTGCTTTTTTTTTTTTTTTCATCAGGAGGTCTTTTTTGTCAATCACAGTATCAGGATGCAACAGGAACTAAGCCTAAAAAAAGGAGGTGAAGAAAGGGAAGCCCAAAAATGTTAAGAGTTTACAAAGCAGGAACTGGTGTTCTGGGTGCAGAATAAATGGGCTAGTCAGAGCTTTAAAGGGTTTGTTTGCATATGTTTTATGGAATTCTGTGATTGTAGGAAAAAGTCATGGCCAATTATTTTTCCCTCACAAAACCCTTTTCTCTCCCAATATTTCTTAATATAATATAAATTCAGGTCAAACACTAATTTTCCAAACTTAGATTGGGTTGTGACCTTTTCAACACAATTTGTTTTCAATAAGAATTGAGAGTAAGCTATTTCCAAGTCACTTCTCTATAGTACACTAGATAAGTTTAAAAATCTTTGAACTTGATTAGTGTGAATGTGCCACTGTGTTTATGGGCCTACTGCCCTGTTAGGAGTCCTCTGGGCTCATGAAATACAAGTACCTTTGCCATAGTTGAGGTGCTCATAAAATTCAATCATACTTACGTCTGTGGCTTGGGACTCTTCACATGAGGCCATCCACATCCCCTTTTCTCAATTGCAGGCTTCAAGCCACATGCAGGATAGGTGTGAACCTCAATATCAACTGTCTGAGATAAAAACAACAGCTTAGTCAAAGGCAGCTGGTACTTCATGAAAAACATCTCATAAATCACTGGATTATGATACATACTATAGCTACTACGACTCCTTCTTCCTTCTTAATTTGTGGTGGCCTTTTTATCTAGAAATTGTCATGTTGTCCACAAATGTTTTCTCGTAAGTGTTTCGTAAACTGGAAGCTAGGTCTTATGGTAGCTAGGTCGTTATACTTGCAAAACCTAAAAAGGTGTTGATTTTTCTTCTGAGAGAGGAGAAGTGGTTTCTGAAAGGAAATCCCTGAGAAACTTGGGTAATATGGTTCTGGACATCACGTAGCTCTCATCCTCTTTGATGAGACACTCTCTTTGGAAAATAGAGGGGGATTCCAATGCAGCCAAATAAATAAATAAATAATAAAATAAAATAAAAGTGTCTATCACTTTTGTATGCCATCAACACTATTCACCATGAAACTCTACACATTTAATTTGATTCGTATAATATCAAAATTATAAATTTTAGGTACTAATTACAAGTATTTTAGGTACAAATTGTAGAAAATGAAGACTATCCAGAACAATTCAAAGAAGGAAATTAAAATCATCAATGATGTCCACCAAATAGAATGGTCACTGCAACTTTGTTAGATATTTAGGTTGTTTCCAGTTATTTGCTATTGTTTAAAAAGTTGCATATTAAGGTAGCAGTATAACAGATAAACCCCTTAATTCTCAACAGATTTCACACAATAGTGCTTATTTATCGCTCATGTGGAGTGCAAACCAGTGTTTCTGCTACTGAGTAGCTTTCCTTCAAATGGTGATTCAGGAATAAAATATCCTTAGATGTTATGGCTCCACCATCTTTAACATGTGACTTCCAAGGTCACCGTGGAAAAGAAAAGAGCATAAAAAATTACCAGTGAGACTGGAAGTGACACACATCACACATCACTTCTGCTCACATTCCATTGGATAGAATTAATCAAACGTCCACCTCTAACTACAAAGGAAGCTGGGAAATATGTGTTAGCTGTGTGCCCTGGAAGATGAGGAAAGGGGTTTGGTGATTAGTTAATAGTTCCTGCTCTATGGTAATTGTAGATAATCCTTTTGGGTAGATTTTCTCACATTCATGATTATTTCTTTAAGAGAAATTTCTAGAAATAGAGAATAATTTTATTTTTTTCTAAGTATTTAGAACACATGTCTTCTAGATGTCTAGACAAAAGACTTCTAACTTTTCATCACAGCTCTAAGAGATACAAAGGTTGAATATGTTAGTATTCCTATCAGGAACCTTGGTTTACTTGAACTTGTTGGAAAAAATCATGAATTCATAGACTGTCTGCCCTGTGATCATTTCCCTAATGATATGACATTCATAAAAAGCTAGACTTCTTTAGATGAATGTGTGTGCATACTTATGTATGTATATGCCAGAGCATAACTAAATATAATACTCAAATAAATATGCTTTAGTTATTTTTAGAGACGTATTCATGTTTCTACACAACAAAAAAAATTTACAAAATTTTTGATGTTAGAAAATCATTTTCTTAAGCATAAATTTCTTCTGAAAATCATCCAAATTTTAATCTGTCTAGGATAACTTAAAAATTCAAATAATATACTTTTGAATTTTGTAATTTCTTATTTATACAGACCAAAAGTTAGTTCCCAATTTTTTTATTTACTACTTATTTCTCTACCATTCATAATAACAAAAATAACCAATAAGTAAGGAAAATTCTAATGAGAGTGAATGTAATTCCCTGTAATCTAAAATATAATGATGTTAGCAGTACTTAATACGTATTTGCTTGCTTGTTTCCTCTACCATACCACGGAATTAATTCACTCCACATGGAATTTACCACTTCCTAAGGGTGATCTGCATTGGTTTCCCTATATTTTCTCAATTGTTCACAAATTTGATTATTGTATTTTCCTTCTTTTTGACAGTTTTTCTTCTTGCTTCTCTTTGAATGATTGTGTGTTTACTAAAATTGTTTATAAAATGGGTATTTTTCACTCATTTTACCACATGCTTTTCTTATTTATACTCAGTGCTAACTATGGCATTAACTCCCCTTCTGTATTTCCCCTTTAAAAGGATGGTTAACAACAATAATCCTGTCTCGAAATAGAAAATATGGTTCAGAGACTTGAACCAAATGAAATATCGATTCAGGGTGGAGAATATTTTGATGTTTTAGTTTTGTTACAGTTCAGTTGTTTTAGAAAATATGTAGGTTTGGATTTAGTTCAGACTGGTTCACTGGGTTTTTATTGTTTTTAATGGATTTGATTTATAGTTCTGTAAAAAGTTTAATATTGGGTTTAGGTCAGAGAGGACACATTCAGCAAAATAGTTGTTTGTTTCCAATTTTGGTTCATGGGTCATTACAAGGCCTTGGTGTTGTAACTGTTTCCAGAGCCACAGCATGAAGTTTGCACCTCGCTGTGGCGTCTTCCTCCTTGAGGACAATAGATGCCATTCACTCCCAGCAGAACTGTGACCGTTCATAGGAGACCTGATGATATACACCCCGTGTGAGACATGGGGATAACAAAGAGTTGCATGTTGGGGGGATTATTTGAGTTTTAAACTCTGACAGCATTTTCTTTTTCTTTTTCTACATATGAATAAGAGGGTTCCTCTAATCTCATATTTTAAGTCTTTACAAGCTAAGCTTTAAGTTGATTTCTTCTCTTTGGTTTATTCAGTCATGCTATTTAGTGAGCCTTGCTATCAGAATTATAGCAGATTTTTAGGAGACACAACT
Organism: Balaenoptera musculus; assembly: GCF_009873245.2. Taxonomy (NCBI): domain Eukaryota; kingdom Metazoa; phylum Chordata; class Mammalia; order Artiodactyla; family Balaenopteridae; genus Balaenoptera; species Balaenoptera musculus. The sequence goes on from NC_045787.1 coordinate 100,017,966, forward strand.
GAAAGGCTGGAGCTCTAAACTATTCCATCTTTTCTCTCTTATTTTAGGGGCTAAATGTGGTGAAGGATGATCAAGTTATTGAGTGTAGTTGTAATACTTTTCCAGCCTGGGAATGTTTTTTACCAAACTACACTTAAAAATATTGGCGGGGTTGTCCTTGGGTATAACAATACTTAAGGTGAGGAAAGAGGGCAAAATCCTCTCACTAGAAAAACTCTTTAAAGGCTGGATAAATAGTAAGGAGAGTGTTTAATACAACTAATTTATAGATAAATGTGGTGCCAAGCTAGAGTACATTAACAAGGTAAGGCTTCAGGGTCTCTAGGTAAGATAATATATTGCTTTCATTAAAAAGCAATCTGCATGGATGATATCCACCACCACTGGAAAGTCTGCAGCTGTCACCTTTATCAGGGGAACAAGAGCAAGCCACTACATTTTAATCACTGGCGTTTGTCAGGAACGAAAAACAGCCAGCTTCCCACAAATCAACAGACATGTATCCTGATAAGGGAAGTGCCCTGGAAAAGGACAGCTACATACCACACGATACCACCTATTCTAGGGTGATCAAAGCCCAGTATTTGTTGAAGATAAATCTACTGAATTGGGCTTTAGGGTGAAACAGTTGTCTTTGAACAAAGCAGATACATACTCATACAAATAACCCACGACTTAAGACGTGTTTAGATCCGTGTACATTTTGCAACGTGGGAAAGGATGGACAATAGAATGGCAAAGCAAGAGGCGTAGGCATCCTCACGGTACACTTGTTCAGAGAACTCGTTTCTGGCTATGTTATAAGTTGAGAAGCCATGAGGAAAAAATTGGAATAAGAGTCAGTCAGGGAAAGCATATCTGAATAGAAACAAAAAGCCCGGGCAAATGAGACAGGAATGGGGAATATCTCCTACATGCTCACACCTCTCATATTTGTATTTAGGGAAACAGATGGAGACTAGCCCAGGCCCAGCTGCTGCCATTCCCATCCTGTTCTGGTACAACTGAATGTAGGGTCCTCGTAATAGACCTCCTTGCTCAAGATGTCTTTAGAGAGTCTCTGTGGTTTCAGTAGAAGAACTTTAAAAAAAATAACAACTTAAAAAAAAGGTTACAGAGATTAACCAAGATGGCGGAGTAGAAGGACGTGCTCTCACTCTCTCTTGCGAGAGCACCAGAATCACCACTGGCTGCTGGACAATCATTGACAGGAAGACCCTGGACTTCACCAAGGAGGATACCCCGCGTCCAAGGACAGAGGAGAAGCCACAGTGAGACGGTAGGAGGGGCGCAATCAGAGTAAAATCAAATCCCATAACTGCTGGGTGGGTGACTCACAGACTGGCGAACACTTATACCACAGAATTCCACCCACTGGAGTGAAGGTTCTGAGCCCCACGTCAGGCTTCCCAACCTGGGGGTCCGGCAACGGGAGGAGGAATTCCTAGAGAATCAGACTTTGAAGCCTAGAGGGAATTGATTGCAGGACTTTGACAGGACTGGGGGAAACAGAGACCCCACTCTTGGAGGGCACACACAAAGTAATGTGTGCATCGGGACCCAGGGGAAGGAGCAGTGACCCTGGGGGAGACTGAACCGGACCTACCTGCTGGTGTTGGGGGGTCTCCTGCAGAGGCGAGTGGTGGCTCTGTTTCACCGTGGGGATAAGGACACTGGCAGCAGAGGCTCTGGGAAGTTCTCCTTGGCGTGAGCCCTCCCAGAGTCTGCCATTGACCCCACCAAAGAGCACCGGTAGGCTCCAGTGTTGGGTTGCCTCAGGCAAAACAACCAACAGGGAGGGAACCCAGCCCCACCCATCAACAGTCAAGTGGATTAAGGTTTTACTGAGCTCTGACTGCCACAGCAACAGGGAGGGAACCCAGCCCCACCCATCAACAGTCAAGTGGATTAAGGTTTTACTGAGCTCTGACCGCCACAGCAACAGTCAGCTCTACCCACCACCAGAGCCTCCCATCAAGCCTCTTAGATAGCCTCAACCACCAGAGGGCAGACAACAGAAGCAAGAAAAACTACGATCCTGCAGCCTGTGGACCAAAAACCACAGTTACAGAAAGATAGAGAAGATGAAAAGGCAGAGGGCTATGCACCAGATGAAGGAACAAGAAAAAACCCCAGAAAAACAACTAAATGAAGTGGAGATAGGCAACCTTCCAGAAAAAGAATTCAGAATAATGATAGTGAAGATGATCCAGGACCTCGGAATAAGAATGGAGGCAAAGATTGAGAAGATGCAAGAAATGATTAACAAAGACCTAAAGAATTAAAGAACAAACAAACAGAGATCACCAATACAATAACTGAAATGAAAACTACACTAGAAGGAATCAATAGCAGAATAACTGAGGCAGAAGAACGGATAAGTGACCTGGAAGACAGAATGGTGGAATTCACTGCTGCAGAACAGACTAAAGAAAAAAGAATGAAAAGAAATGAAGACAGCCTAAGAGACCTCTGGGACAACATTAAACACAACAACATTCGCATTATAGGGGTCCCAGAAGGAGAAGAGAGAGAGAAAGGACCAGAGAAAATATTTGAAGAGATTATAGTCGAAAACTTCCCTAACATGGGAAAGGAAATAGCCACCCAAGTCCAGGAAGCGCAGAGAGTCCCATACAGAATAAACCCAAGGAGAAACACGCCGAGACACATAGTAATCAAAGTGGCAAAAATTAAAGACAAAGAAAAATTATTGAAAGCAGCAAGGGAAAAACGACAAATAACATACAAGGGAACTCCCATAAGGTTAACAGCTGATTTCTCAGCAGAAACTCTGCAAGCCAGAAGGGAGTGGCATGATATACTTAAAGTGATGAAAGGGAAGAACCTACAACCAAGATTACTCTACCCGGCAAGGATCTCATTTAGATTTGATGGAGAAATCAAAAGCTTTGCAGACAAGCAAAAGCTAAGAGAATTCAGCACCACCAAACCAGCTCTACAACAAATGCTAAAGGAACTTCTCTAAGTGGGAAACACAAGAGAAGAAAAGGACCTACAAAGACAAACCCAAAACAATTAAGAAAATGGTCATAGGAACATACATATCGATAATTACCTTAAACGTGAATGGATTAAATGCCCCAACCAAAAGACATAGACTGGCTGAATGGATAAAAAAACAAGACCCATATATATGCTGTCTACAAGAGACCCACTTTAGACCTAGGGACACATACAGACTGAAAGTGAGGGGATGGAAAAAGATATTCCATGCAAATGGAAATCAAAAGAAAGCTGGAGTAGCTATACTCATATCAGATAAAATAGACTTTAAAATAAAGAATGTTACAAGAGACAAGGAAGGACACTACATAATGATCCAGGGATCAATCCAAGAAGAAGATATAACAATTATAAATATATATGCACCCAACATAGGAGCACCTCAATACATAAGGCAACTGCTAACAGCTATAAAAGAGGAAATCGACAGTAACACAATAATAGTGGGGGACTTTAACACCTCACTTACACCAATGGACAGATCATCCAAAATGAAAATAAATAAGGAAACAGAAGCTTTAAATGACACAATAGACCAGATAGATTTAATTGATATATATAGGACATTCCATCCAAAAACAGCAGATTACACGTTCTTCTCAAGTGCGCACGGAACATTCTCCAGGATAGATCACATCTTGGGTCACAAATCAAGCCTCAGTAAATTTAAGAAAATTGAAATCATATCAAGCATCTTTTCTGACCACAACGCTATGAGATTAGAAATGAATTACAGGGAAAAAAACGTAAAAAGGACAAACACATGGAGGCTAAACAATACGTTACTAAATAACCAAGAGATCACTGAAGAAATCAAAGAGGAAATCAAAAATACCTAGAGACAAATGACAATGAAAACACGACGACCCAAAACCTATGGGATGCAGCAAAAGCGGTTCTAAGAGGGAAGTTTATAGCTATACAAGCCTACCTAAAGAAACAAGAAAAATCTCAAGTAAACAATCTAACCTTACACCTAAAGAAACTAGAGAAAGAAGAACAAACAAAACCCAAAGTTAGCAGAAGGAAAGAAATCATAAAGATCAGAGCAGAAATAAATGAAATAGAAACAAAGAAAACAATAGCAAAGATCAATAAAACTAAAAGTTGGTTCTTTGAGAAGATAAACAAAATTGATAAGCCATTAGCCAGACTCATCAAGAAAAAGAGGGAGAGGACTCAAATCAATAAAATCAGAAATGAAAAAGGAGAAGTTACAACAGACACCACAGAAATACAAAGCATCCTAAGAGACTACTACAAGCAACTTTATGCCAATAAAATGGACAACCTGGAAGAAATGGACAAATTCTTAGAAAGGTATAACCTTCCCAGACTGAATCAGGAAGAAACAGAAAATATGAACAGACCAATCACAAGTAATGAAATTGAAACTGTGATTAAAAATCTTCCAACAAACAAAAGTCCAGGACCAGATGGCTTCACAGGTGAATTCTATCAAACATTTAGAGAAGAGCTAACACCCATCCTTCTCAAACTCTTCCAAAAAATTGCAGAGGAAGGAACACTCCCAAACTCATTCTATGAGGCCACCATCACCCTGATACCAAAACCAGACAAAGACACTACAAAAAAAGAAAATTACAGACCAATATCACTGATGAATATAGATGCAAAAATCCTCAACAAAATACTAGCAAACAGAATCCAGCAACACATTAAAAGGATCATACACCACGATCAAGTGGGATTTATCCCAGGGATGCAAGGATTCTTCAATATACGCAAATCAATCAATGTGATACACCATATTAACAAATTGAAGAATAAAAACCATATGATCATCTCAATAGATGCAGAAAAAGCTTTTGACAAAATTCAACACCCATTTCTGATAAAAACTCTCCAGAAAGTGGGCATAGAGGGAACCTACCTCAACATAATAAAGGCCATATATGACAAACCCACAGCAAACATCATTCTCAATGGTGAAAAACTGAAAGCATTTCCTCTAAGATCAGGAACGAGACAAGGATGTCCACTCTCACCACTATTATTCAACATAGTTCTGGAAGTCCTAGCCACGGCAATCAGAGAAGAAAAAGAAATAAAAGGAATACAAATTGGAAAAGAAGAAGTAAAACTGTCACTGTTTGCGGATGACATGATACTATACATAGAGAATCCTAAAACTGCCACCAGAAAACTGCTAGAGCTAATTAATGAATATGGTAAAGTTGCAGGATACAAAATTAATGCACAGAAATCTCTTGCATTCCTATACACTAATGATGAAAAATCTGAAAGAGAAATTATGGAAACACTCCCATTTACCATTGCAACAAAAAGAATAAAATACCTAGGAATAAACCTACCTAGGGAGACGAAAGACCTGTATGCAGAAAACTATAAGACACTGATGAAAGAAATTAAAGATGATACCAACAGATGGAGAGATATACCATGTTCTTGGATTGGAAGAATCAACATTGTGAAAATGAGTATACTACCCAAAGCAATCTACAGATTCAATGCAATCCCTATCAAATTACCAATGGCATTTTTTACGGAGCTAGAACAAATCATCTTAAAATTTGTATGGAGACACAAAAGACCCCGAATAGCCAAAGCAGTCTTGAGGGAAAAAAATGGAGCTGGAGGAATCAGACTCCCAGACTTCAGACTATACTACAAAGCTACAGTAATCAAGACAGTATGGTACTGGCACAAAAACAGAAACATAGATCAATGGAACAAGATAGAAAGCCCAGAGATTAACCCACGCACCTATGGTCAACTAATCTATGACAAAGGAGGCAAAGATATACAATGGAGAAAAGACAGTCTCTTCAATAAGTGGTGCTGGGAAAACTGGACAGCTACATGTAAAAGAATGAAATTAGAATACTCCCTAACACCATACACAAAAATAAACTCAAAATGGATTAGAGACCTAAATATAAGACTGGACACTATAAAACTCTTAGAGGAAAACATAGGAAGAACACTCTTTGACATAAATCACAGCAAGATCTTTTTTGATCCACCTCCTAGAGTAATGGAAATAAAAACAAAAATAAACAAATGGGACCTAATGAAACTTCAAAGCTTTTGCACAGCAAAGGAAACCATAAACAAAACGAAAAGACAACCCTCAGAATGGGAGAAAATATTTGCAAATGAATCAACGGACAAAGGATTAATCTCCAAAATATATAAACAGCTCATTCAGCTCAATATCAAAGAAACAAACACCCCAATCCAAAAATGGGCAGAAGACCTAAATAGGCATTTCTCCAAAGAAGACATACAGAGGGCCACGAAGCACATGAAAGATGCTCAACATCACTAATTATTAGAGAAATGCAAATCAAAACTACAATGAGGTATCACCTCACTCCTGTTAGAATGGGCATCATCAGAAAATCTACAAACAACAAATGCTGGAGAGGGTGTGGAGAAAAGGGAACCCTCTTGCACTGTTGGTGGGAATGTAAATTGATACAGCCACTATGGAGAACAGTATGGAGGTTCCTTAAAAAACTAAAAATAGAATTACCATATGACCCAGCAATCCCACTACTGGGCATATACCCAGAGAAAACCGTAATTCAAAAAGACACATGCACCCGAATGTTCATTGCAGCACTATTTACAATAGCCAGGTCATGGAAGCAACCTAAATGCCCATCAACAGACGAATGGATAAAGAAGATGTGGTACATATATACAATGGAATATTACTCAGCCATAAAAAGGAACGAAATTGAGTCATTTGTTGAGACATGGATGGATCTAGAGACTGTCATACAGAGTGAAGTAAGTCAGAAAGAGAAAAACAAATATCGTATATTAATGCATGTATGCGGAACCTAGAAAAATGGTACAGATGAGCCAGTTTGCAGGGCAGAAGTTGAGACACAAATGTAGAGAATGGTCATATGGACACCAAGGGGGGAAAACTGCGGTGAGGTGGGGATGGTGGTGTGCTGGATTGGGCAATTGGGATTGACATGTATACACTGATGTGTATGAAACTGATGCCTAATAAGAACCTGCAGTATAAAAAAAACAAACAAAACAACTAATACTAAACTTTCATTGGGTTATTTGTATGGAAATATGTTAATATAAATGTTTCAGACATTACATGAAATTTCTAAAAATCTTATATTTGTATTTGTATGGAAATATGTATGGAAATATGTTAATATAAATGTTTCAGACATTACATGAAATTTCTAAAAATCTTATATTTGTATTTATATGGAAATATGTATGGAAATATGTTAATATAAATGTTTCAGACATTACATGAAATTTCTAAAAATCTTATATGTTCTGGTATAATGTTATAAGTAATAATCCTAGTTATTACTTTAAAATGTATATCTCAGAAATAACTAATTTTCTTGTCAACTGCATTATTATGAACTTTCATCAAATCTTTAACCGTGGTCATTTTTAAGTCTTTTGTCATTTACAGACAGTTCTGGGTGTACTCTGATGATTTTGCAAATATGTTCCTATAAAAGGGTTTCATCTTCAAGAAATTCATGGAAAAGACTCTGACAAGTACAGGTTTCTGGTAACTGACTGTACTGCTGAACTGAATGAATAAGCATTTTCAGAACTCTAATGAAAAACTGATGAACTCATAAAAGTGCTAACAAAAGATCAAGATGAAAAAAAAATTAATTACATGGGACTGAGTGAACTGATGAGGATGAGTATAATTTTTGTGACTTTCTGTCTGAATTTAAAAAAAAAAAAAAAAATCTCATAAGGACTCAGAGGCAAAGAATATACAAATCAATTTTCACTGCAAAGTAAAGGAGCTGTTACAGTGGAGGATTACTGGACTGAATGTCAATATTATGACATAGTATGAGTGTGTTTCATGTTTGGTAATTGCAATCATTGTTGCTTTTGTTGTGGTCATCCATGTACAATGCTTGGTGTCAGTCTATTTATGTCTTGTAAAAATAAAATACAGTGTGTGTGTGTGTGAATAAAAAAAAAAAAAAAAAAAAAAAAAAAAAAAGGTTACAAACAAGCAAAAACAAACCAAAAAGTGAATATGTATAAATACTACAATTTTTTACAGATTAAGACATCATAATGAAAAGCAGACCATATACAGTAATTTAGAGCTAACCAAACAGGGATTAGAATTTGCAAATAAGAGTGTCTCAAAATCAATGACATCTTAAAGATTACTGAAGTGTAGGAAGATAAGACATAAGAGGATAAAACACGGTGGCCAAAAGGGGACCATTTACTCACAGGGAGAGAAAACTGAGGGGAAATTGAACTCCAGCTTTGGGAGTCATTGAGGGTCAAAACCAAGGGGAGTGTGATCTAATTTCAAAACCCACACAGGAACACAGACATGTCTCTGATTTAAATTACAGCTATGGAATGATGGCTCCCCAAATATCATTCAAACAAACTGTTAATCATACAAAAGAGTTTATTTCTTATCAAGGTAGGGGAAAACATCAGCTCCGCAGACTTAAAAATATTTCTTTAATTGAGGTGAAATTCACATAAATATAATTCACATAAAATATACCCTTTTAAAGTGTACAGTTCAGTAGCATTTAGTAAGTTCACAACGTTGTGCGTTCATCACCTCTACCTAATTCCAAAGCATTTTTATCGCCCCCAAAGGAAATCTCATACCTAGTAAGCAGTCACTCTCCATTCTCCTTCCACCACTTCGAATCCCTGGCAACTGCTAACGTGCTTTCTGTATCTATGGGTTCACCTATTCTGGATACTTCATATAAATGGAACAGTACAATATGTGTGTGACCTTTTGTGTCTGACTTCTTTCACTTAGCATAATGTTTTTAAAGTTTATCCACATTGTAGCATGTATCAGTACTTGGATCTTTTTTTAATGACTGAATAGTATTTCAGTGTATGGATATACCACACTTTGTTTATCCACCCTTCTGCTGATGGACATTTTGGTTTTTTGTTGTTATTTTTTTCATTTTTTGGCTATTGTGAATACCATAGACTTGAGAGAAGGGCAAGTTCTGACTTATTAGAATTTTGAAGTCTGGACTCAAAGATGGTCTTTTAAAGCCTAGACTTCAGTAGGACTGGTTAAGGATCATTATATAATAGTTTAGGATTGATAGAAATGGCAAACGTCTTTAGGCAAAGGCTCAAAGAGTCTTGGGATGTGAACTGCCTGTTGATGCTTTTGATTGAAGAGTTGATGGATCTTTCGGGAAAGATCTGTAATAATAAATCCAGTTATTTACTTGGGCAAGAGACTCTTGAAATAGTTGAGTTATGCTACTGACAACAATGGAATAGTAAAGTCATTTTAATGTAGACAGTAAGCTATGTGATATGGTTCTCATACCACGAAAGATGGAGTTCCATAAAAAGGATGCATTTTCTGGCAATATTGGGAACAGAACTGCTCCTGAACAATTTCAATCACAAAATTGTATAAAGCAAGTTAACCAAGATCTACCCATATGGTGCCTCTGATAAGTAGTAAGATCCTTTGGGGCCAGAACCGTATCTGTCAACCCTTTGTGTCACAGAGGCATAGTAAATGATCTAGCACACAGTAGTAGCTTCCTTAAAGTCTCTGAGAGTAATAATAATATGATATTCTTGCAGTGATGATTAAGCAAACCTTCATCTCAAGATACTACATATTTTGCCAATAAAAATGAGCACCACTTTACATATCTTAAATGAGTTGCTTCATATCATCTATGCTCATGGGAAGCTATTCTATTGTTTAATAAATAACAATCCTTTGCAGTTTGGCCATTGCCCAATCTCTAAAAGGATATGGGAGAAGCTGAAATGTCCTTGCAAGGCAGGAGCTGTAAAGACTAAAATAAACTTGGCAACCAGGCTAAGTATCCAATTGCTGATGTTGCTTGATAACAAAGAACATATTTATAATGAGAATTTCCTGTAATTAAAGAAAAACTAACTGTAAAGGAGTAGAAAGAACAAATATTTCATTTCTACTGCCTTTGGATTGATCAGAAAGACTTGGCTATTTATTTTCAAATAGGAATAATCAAAGCAAATATTGTATTGCACAAGGGAAAAAACATACTGGCTCTGTAGAGGGTACACTTCTGAAATCTGTGATACCTTTTCTAAGGTAGAAAGAGTGCACTAGTTTACCTGCCTTTAAACACTGTCTGTGGGGAAAGAAAGTGGAATTGCCCCCAGGCCCCTTGTCTTTGAAAAACGATTTCTTGTTTTGGAAACAAAAAGAATTACCTTTGCTAAAAATAATGAATATTACTTCAGAGAGATTTTTTTTTTTTAGTGCATACTGAAGTATAAGGCTCATTTATATTTTTGCCTTTCATAAATTTCTCCCAGTACTCTCTTTTTTTCAATTGTGGTAAAATATACTTAACATAAAATTGACCATTTTAACCATTTATAAATGTACAGTTCCATGGCATTAAGTACATTCACATTGATGTGCAACCATCATCAGAACTTTTTCGTTTTTCCCAGCTTGAACTGTATATCCATTAAACAACAGCTACCTGTTCTCCACTCCCCACCAAGCCCTGGCAACCACTGTTCTACTTTCTGCCTCTATGAATTCAACTACTCTAAGCACCACATATAAATGAAATCACACAGTATTTATCTTTTTGTGACTGGCTTATTTAGCATAATGTCTTCAAGGTTCATTCATATTATAGCATGTGTCAGAAAGTCCTTCCTTTTTAAGGCTGAATAACATTCCATTGTATGTATATACTACATTTGTTTTATCCATTCATCCATCAATGCACACTTGAGTTGCCTCCATGTTTTGGCTCTTGTGAACAGTGCTGCTATGAATATAAGTGTACAAATATCTGTTCGAGTCCCTGATTTCACTTCTTTGGCTATATACCCAGAAGTGGAATTGCTGGATCGTATTGTAATTCTATGTTTACTTTTTAAAAAAATTACCATATAGTTGTTCACAGATGCTACACAATTTTATATCCCCACCAACAACGCACAAAGGCTTCCAATTTCTCCACATGCTGGCCAACACTTCTCATTTCCTGTTTGTTTTTGTAATAACCATCCCAATGCGTGTGAAGTGATCCCTTAGTATTGTTTAATTAAACTTCTCACTCTCTTTTGTCCTCTTTCCCCATTTTACATTTTTTCTCTTTCCTTAATTTTCCCAACACTTCTTTCCCATTTCTCCTCTTTTCTTTAGTTGAATAAGAAAATAAGCTTTTCATATACAAGGAGTACATTTTGTTTTACAGGGAAAAAAAGGTACATGGCAATTAATAAGACTCTCAGCCTCTGCTAAGAGGAATAACAATGACCAATATTGACTCTTCAGAATACTAACACATATACTTGGGGGAGTAATTTTAAGTTTATCTTGATCTTTCTGGGCAAGGTTTAGTTTGTGTCTCCTTAAGAGGGGGAGGCAAAAGAATATGCCAGTTTCTAACAGGGCTCACAGAAGGTTTTTAGGGAACACAGTACAATATCCTATTTCTTGTTACTCTGATTTTGATGTTACAAAAAAAATAATCAGGGAGCATCACTGTATTTTATTAGGCATCTGGTCACTAGGGTTCTAACCCTGGCTTTGCTGCAAACTTTCTCAGAGGTCTTGGGCAAGTACTTTCAAAGCTTCTATTTCTAGATTTGTAAAATGAGGATGTAAGAGTTTATTACCTCTGAGGTCACTTCTAGTTCTGGGGTCCCCTTTAATATGCAATAATCCTCAGTCGTTATCTACAGGGATGACATTTTAGAAGTAAAGAGTTAGGCAGCAATCTTGTAAGTAAAAGCAATGTAGAAAATAAAACTGGATGAGTCCATTCATTAGAAAAAAAATTATTCCATTTTATTTAACTTTCTGTGGATTCCATTTTATGTAACTTTCTGTGGATTGAAAGAAAGATTACATAAAGCACACATCAGAACATAGCCCATAGCTTGCTTTGGTATAAAACCACAGAACTCTTTCATGACAATATTGGTGGTCATGGGAAAATCTGAATTTTATCATCTTTCGTCTAGATCTCTGTCATCCAAAGCTCTATTTGTCAGCAGAGGTTGTGGGATTTGAGTGACTGCCGGGTTATCTGGAATTCTTGGTTAATGAACATACCAGGAACCTTGGATAATTATAGAAAAGTTATAGAAATTTAAAGGTCTGGGTGTGTTTATTCTACAAGTATCTAGGAATTGATTCTTCCTTAACCACGAGCCCAAGACTGCTGGCAGTTTAAATAGAGTCCCTTGAACAAGAAGTATGATTTTCTTATATGATTAAAATCTATGGTTGAAATAGTTCAGAAATATCTAAACCACCAATTAATAGGAGAATTTTACTCTAATTTTCATTTTAATTTACTAAATCATGAAATCCACTGTCCTTTTGCTTGTATTATTTTCATGACATACTAAAACATATTGTTTACAAATTTTAATTTTGAATGACCCCATCTCTATACTATCTTCTTTGTGCCCTTGGCCAAGCCATTTAGTCTTTCTAAACCTGTCTCAGTATTTAGACTAAAATAGACAATGAACATTTATGGAATAAATGCATGTTTTGTCCTTCCTAGACACTCTAATATGCCCCTCATGGTCATCACCGGTAAATGGTTCTGGGCAGTATTTGGTCTTCATTGGGCCATTTTTGCTTCTCAGGTTGTCACTGGCACACACGCTACGTAGGCTCTTTCTAGGCTTCTCTGTTTCTCATTCAGAAGAGCCTTCTAAAGAATACATACCTCGTGAATAGGATCCTTGCGCTTACCAGCACACCACTAGATATACTTACTATCTTAGATTATTTTTTAAACTACTCAACCAAAGTTTGACTGGAGCTTTTATGGTTAAAGGAAAGAGAAGTTCTATTCCAAACCCCATGCTAATCAAGGATTCATTTCCCATGATCATGCCCACTAAAAACATATGTGAGTTCTTGTGTGGTCCTATTTGTTCAGTTTAAATCCTTTCACTGATATTACAAACTTGGAATATTTTCTAAGATATTAAGAAATACTTTTTGCTAATGTCTAGGGAAGTCAATAAAGGGAAATTGTGTATTACAAACCCATGTTTAAGAGTAGTGTTATACTCTGATATCCTGCAAAGAACAAGAATTAAATGGTTTTCTTTGACTATCATTTTCTCTTGGAATAAAAATCTCTGTAATCCATCATCCAGAAAACTACTTAAATAACATCACTAGTGCTCTGTTGGCCCAGGAAAGAAGCCACATTGTCTTTTCTTTTTTCTTGTACTTTTCAAGAGAGAATCTGAGTATTTCATGTTGATTGCTTGATTGGCTGCAGAGGGACTCTTTAAAAATACTAAAAAAAATCAGGAATCCAGTACAAATCAAACATAAGCTGCTATCAATCATGTGCGCAGGGCATTATGTGAGGTTTTTACTCAGAAAGATGTCATTAAAAGTTGCAGAAATTAATTGGTGCCATTGAATGTAATGGCCTTTCCTGCCATAGTTTCTCAAATGTAAAGAAAAATTATGGATAACGTAAATTCCTAGTGGGATTCTTATAGATGTCTGCTTTGTTCTGTTATTGTTTATTGCAAATGTTATTACTGTGATCTATGGCCCTATCATGCTTTGTCTACACTGCGCTGCTCTTCTGAAGCCCACAACAACGGAGGGCTTTACTCATAAGCTAAGACTGTGTCTATTTGGAAATTCTTTGCTTTCATATATTCCGAAAGTGTCTCAAGGTGTTCATTTTGTGTGTTTAAATTTTTATACAAAAACAGATTTGTTCTGATTGATTAAATATTGACTTACACCATTTTTAGGATAACTCTGAATCTTATTTAAGTTCAGGGTTTGTGTTCTGCTTTCCCAGAAGGTTTGAATTCAGTGTAATAATGGCTGTTACTTTGTGTGAATCAATGGATTGAGATATGCAATCTTTCTCAATAATAACATTGGTTTAATTAGTAGTGGTTTAAAAATTTGACTCTTAATTAAGGAACAATTTTATGTCTCTGAAAAAAAAAGTTTAAGGAAAAGGAACTTCTTTTTGCATATTAAATGCTGTCTTATACTATATAATCTGTAACTCCATATGTAAGTCATGTTAAAATTTTGTCTAACACCACTAAAGGTTAACCTTTTGCTTCCAGATATTTTGAAGGCATTTGTGGATGCCTCATTATTCTTTTCTATTCGTTTCTGATTCTATGGGTGCAAGATTCTAGAAATTCATGAAAAGGGACAGAATGCCCCTTGGAAAATGTAATGAATTAAGCTTGCAATTCTAGTTTACTCATCTTTTGGTTGTGTTTTGTGAAATTTTAGAGCATTTCTGGGTTACACTGTTTAAGACATATCTTGACAATTTTAATAGTTGAGATCATGTCAAATATTGAAAAATCTATAATAGAAAGTTAAATTCAAGGCCTAGATGGCCTTCATTCATGTATGGGGAAAAGAATTAATAGTTTACTCTGAAAATTAATCAAAACAAGTATTAGCATATATAAAAATATTGATAATAAAACTAAAGCTCTAGAAAAAAATAACAATAATTGGTTTGGGATTGTTTGATGGTATTTAAAACTGAATAAGTTCCATGGCATGTTTGGGAAAAGTCTATAAATAATGAATAACTTAATCTTTTTTTACTAAAAATATAAATAAATATAGATATAAAATAATAGTGACCACTGAAAGAAGGTAGATGCATTGCATAGATTTCAAACCAGCAAAACAGTAGGAGAAATTTTGAAATTTTTTAACAATCCAATAAAATGCAGAAAAAAGAGGGGAAGGGGAAGCAAATAAAAAATAAATGTGTCAACAGAAAACACAAAATTAGATGGTGTAAATAAGTACAAATAGATCACTAGTCACAAAAATTCAAAAGTGTTATTGACTCTATTAAGTGACAATTTATTAAAGTTTTTTCTAATTCAGCTATATCTTGATTAAAAGAAACAACTTGAAACTAGTTTGTTTTTTAAAAGTTTTGTGGGCTAAGACATGTTTATGAAAAATGAGGCCAAAGTTACACAGTCCAAGAGGAAGTTAGTTAGTAGGTGACTCTATCAGTCAAAGTTCAACTAGAAGGACTTCCCTGGTGGCGCAGTGGTTAAGAATCCGCCTGCCAATGCAGGGGACATGGGTTTGATCCCTGGTCTGGGAAGATCCCACATGCCGCGGAGCAACTAAGCCCATGTGCCACAACTACTGAGCCTGCGCTCTAGAGCCCACGAGCCACAACTACTGAAGCCCACATGCCACAACTACTGAAACCTGTGTGCCTAGAGCCTGTGCTCCACAACAAGAGAAGCCACCGTGATGAGAAGCCCCTGCACTGCAACGAAGAGTAGCCCCCGCTCACTGCAACTAGAGAAAGCCCAGCAATGAAGACCAAACACAGCCAAAAATAAATATATTAATTAATTTTAAAAAAAAAGTTCAACTAGGAAAGCAGAACCAGTGGAAGGTATATATTAAGAGATTTATTGCAAGGAGTTGGTTTAGGCAACTGCCAGAGCTGGCTAGGCAAGTCCAAAATCCATATGGCAGGCCATCAGGAAGGGCAACTCCTGGGCATACACTGTCCGCAGGGGCAATTTCTTCTACTTCAGGAAATCCTCAGCTCTGCCTTTGAGACCTTTCAGTTGATTGAATCAGGCCACTCAGATTAACTAGGATAATCTCTTTTAGAGTCAACTGATTATGGACTTTAATCACATCTTCAAAATACCTTCTGAGCAACACCTAGATTAGTGTTTGATTGAATAACTAGGGTCTGTAGCTTAGCCAACTTAATACATCAAAAAGACCATCAGAGTAACTAAGATCTGACACTATTAGAGGTCAAAGCAGGTGTCTCTTTGTCTGTAATGCTGGAAGCCACTCCTCTCAACCTAGCCACTGAACTGGATATTGTCCCTGTGCACCATAATCAGATTCTACTAAAGGCTCCTTGGGTGACAAGTCAATTGCAAATTCTAAAAGAACAAAGATTTCATTTACCAGTATCTCCCTATCTTGTACATCATTGCTGTTAGTGGCTGGCTACTGGGCAACCCTATACCGCTCTTTGTGAACATTTTATGTTTGCCATCTCTCTTGATACCACCCTGCCAGTGCAGGGTAACCACATTCTGCAGGCCAGGGTGAGGAAAGGACATTTAATACCCCTGTTGGAATAAAAAAATGGACAAAATATTTGAACAGTCAGTTCACCAAAGATGATATAGTGTCCTTCTCTTAGGCATGGCCCTCACAATGGACACCTATGAGTGTCCTTTAGAATGGAGTCCCAGTGCATATAAAATAATGCCATATTTCCTTCCATAAAGAGAAGCCTTTTAGAACACACTAAACGCACTATGACTCTTCAGGCTGGAACTAAAGCAAAGGGATTACAGGTTAGTCAACTGCGAAATCAGCCTTTTTTAAGCATTGAATTTCTGCAAGAACTGAATGCAAACCTCATATGATCTCTAAGGGTCTCCTCTAACATTGCCCATTAGATACTGGGCTTGGGAGAATAAATGTCTCCTGGGTGTGTCTGAGTCAGGTTTGATATGCTGAGTCTCTAGGCTTGGTAAGTCTCCCAGGGCAAACTAGAAACTCAACCCTCATGTGTAGTAGAGGCACCTCTATTGCCCAAATGAGCACCCCATGCTTTCCTATTCACTAGGTATCGAGCCCTCTACACCTGGCTGCTGCTGCTCAGGCTTGTGATTCCCGGCTCTTCCCCTCTCCGGAGGGAAGGAAAAGGCCTGCAGCGTGGGCTCTCTACAGTTTCAGTTTCCTTTTTGTCCCTTCCTTGCTGCCTCATGGCTGTGTCATTTCTCTAGCCAGATACAGTAAAACTTCCCTCTAAAATAATATCAGCTACTCTTCAGAATTAGTAACATCACAGGTTATATCAGTCCACTTCAGACAACATGGATCAAGTTCACATCTCCCCCAAGCACCTGAAGGCTTGCTCTTCTTGGGCTTCTTCCTAGTGACATTCTCTATCATGCGGACAATATCACCGACTACATCTTCAGAGAGAAATGGGCTTCCACCCGTCTACCTGTTCTCACATATTGTCATTTTAAGTTAAAGTATTTGTAGAGTTTTATAAATCTTAAAGATAAATTTTAGAAGTCTTTTAAAAGCATTTAATCCACGTTATCCAAAACTAAGATTTATAGCTCAGTCACGCATCAAGTAAAGATTCATACATCTTTATAACGCTTTTCCTGGGTAGCTTTAATATAACAGAAATTCTGTTAAAAATCCACGTCTCTAGATCTCCTTGGAAATCTGGAAGATTAGGCAACACTGGACAAGCATCCCATCATAGTAACCTCTGGAGCTGAGTCTTGGCTGCCCCTGGCATGTGCTGCCCAGTTCCTCATAGTTTCCCAAGACAAAAGGTGAGTTTTCACTGCCTTTTATTACCTTATGGCTTGACCTTCTGCAGGCTGCATCTGAGTTTGCAAGCTTTGGCTGTAATTATTGCATATTCAGATGGAATCAAACTTCATTAGGTCACTTCAGTAAGGGGGCTGTTTCTCTGGCTTTGTCCAGAGAATCAAACTGTTGTTGCCCATAACAAGGCAGTTCCCCTATTTCATATAACAATGCGGAAAAACTTAGAAGAGTCTTTGAATTCAAAACTATGAAAACTAAGACAGGAAAAGATGTGTTGAGAATGATTACTGCATTATGGCTAACCCACCCTGCATAAGAACAATGTACTTACCTATATATACAATAAGTATTAAAGCAGCAGTCAACCTTTTTTGGGTTCTAGTCACATTTGAAAATTGTTTCCTCAGAAGGAAAGGCACATTTATACAACAACATCACAGGTTCTTCAAACAACTTTAAAGGTTCCTGGTCCCCCTGAGGCCATCTGAGGAACCTCAGGTTCACATGTCTCAGGTGTAGACCCCATGCTCTAAAAAAAGATACAGAGGAGCTGAGGTCAGATTCCTTTTTCTCCCCACTAAAGAACCTGCAAATGAACCTTTACCTAGTGTGACTAAGTAGATAGTTCTGGGTTAGTCTGATTAAACCAGGATCATCCTTTGTGTTCTCTGAGGTTTAGTCTCCCTGCTTTCTGTTTCACACTATTCACCTTTTTTGTGCACTTAGTCAAGACATACTCTCAGCTCCTCCGGGTGTTACCCACAGAAGGCTACGCTTCTTTCCAGTGGGCACTGCAAATGCAGCTGTGCTGTGCTGCTGCCTAACTCCAGCCCTCGCACCTGCAAGGCTGTGTCCACCATTTCTCACTATAGGATGAGCGTTCCTCCACGGGCCAGCACACAGAGAAGATTTCATCCTCTCTGCTAGGGACAGATCTGTGGACACCAGTGGACTTCCCGGATAATGCTGTAGAACGTTCCTCTGGTAGCAAGAGCTCAAATGTGGTTGCTCAGTTACTCTCTACTCAGCATGCATCAGGATGATACACAGGTGGTGGTTACACTTCAGATAGGTGCTCCCTGCAATAAAAGCTGAGAATCCCAGCTACTTAGCCCATCAGTTTCTGTAAAATGCATTGACATTAGGACTGGTTTGAGGCTTTGAAATTTTATAATGGTGCATCCAATGATGCCACGTGGAATCCTATTCCACACCTTTTCTACCAACCAAGTCTTCAGTTCTTTCTCATTCTGGTGTCTTTGAATTTTAACACTGAAGGGAGGAAGATAGGCTTTGAGATCCTGGATAAAATAACATAAATAAATAATTCTTTAAATTTTTGACAACATATTTTTTCCTTAAGCTTTTTCCTTCAGAAAACTGCTGCCAAGAAATTCTGTATGAAGTAAGTTGCAGAGAACAATCATGAAAAGAGCTCAGAAAAAAGAGGAAATTTATCTTTTTTTCAAATGTAGCTTCTCCTGTTTTCCCTGTAGCACCAAGTCTTTAATCTTTAGCATTATAACCTCTGGCCATGTGAGGGAGTTGACATAGCTTCTGTTTGATGATAATGCCTTTTGAAGGGTCATGCCCAATATCGGGGTTTTTCAAGGGATCAAGATTGCTCATGCTTTTTGATGTTTTCCTCTCACAGGCCTGATAAGTAGATAGATGACCATGATAAATGGGTATCCTGGGAAAGTGATAAGAATTCAGAGGTTTGGCATGAGTTATGTCCTCACTCATACAGAAGCGAAGATTCTTTTATCTTTCCTCTTTAATTTCTTAATTACAAAAAAAGATTTCCTATCTAAACACAGAAAGTTCTCAAAACGTTTTGTGACTGTTGTCTGATACTAAAATACTTTGCTTTAAGATCCTTTCTTTGTTCAAGTTTTTGTTGTGGTTGTTTGTTTCGTTGTTGTTGATAGGGTCTTTAATAAAAGATAACATCCCCTATTAAATATTGAAGTTGTTTTCCTTTAATAGAAACACTTTGTTGCTGAAATAGCAAACAAGCAAAATTTACCATCCAACCTGAGCGTAAGGATATAATGTTGCATATGTAAAGATTCCAAGCTGGTCCCTTCCTTTCTCCCTCTAACCTAGCCTGGTTGCATAGTATGTTCATTGCCTCTGGTCTCACTGCCAAAGTCCTCAGCTTGTACACAAATGTGGGTTCTAACTCAAACCTACCCCCTCAGTCTTCCCCTCTTCTGCTTGAGCATGCAGAAGGAAAGGGTACAAATCCACAGGTACTCATCTTTATTCTCAGATAGTAAATGCTGCTCTGGCCCAGGTATCTTAGCAGAATAAGACAGAAGACAGATGCATGGTCATTCGTAGTGTCTGTGCGTCTGAGTGCCACACACTCTTTCCTCATTCCTGCTTCCTTCTGACTGCTGACTGTCAAAATCATACTCCTTCCTGTTCACTCTTCTGTGAAAGATCTTTCCTTCTTTGTTGGTTTAGATGATTGATTTCCTTCTCTATTCTCCAAAGCATCATGCTTTAACAATGGGATGAGGGAGAAGAGCATGGATATGGGGGTCTTCAGATCTGGTTAAAATTCCTGCTCTGGTATTTATTAGCTATGTGATCTTGGGCACATTACTTACCCTCTCTAAAATCCAATTTTCTCATCTGTAAAATGGAGATAGTAACAATTATTTATAGGACTGCTGTGATGAGTACATGAGATAAAATACATCAAAGTGCCCATGACAATGCCTGGCACATAGCAGTATTTGATCAATGGTAGCTCCCCCATAAACATTGCATTGGCGGGGCCATGCATCTCTCTGCAACAAAGACCTGCAAAGGAGAAATATGATAACACTATTACATGTATATTAAACTGACCATTTAAATTGTAAAATATAAGAAAGCAATGGGTCTGTTCGTTTCTTGTCTGTACAAATTGCACATTCTTTTATCTTTTGAGCTAGAAAAATAGGGACAGGCAAGCACTAGTGCAACTTCACTGATAGTCATGTGAATTACATCACCTCACCCTGGGTGTGTTATTCACCAATATATAAGCCATTAACTTTTCTTCCTGCACAGTGAAGATACACTAATAAAGAGAAATTTTATGTCCAATAATCCATTCTCTCACAATAGTTCTACAAATAACTTGTAGTTATCCCCTTGATTTCTTTGACTCAGCACCGTGGCTGGTTAATTACATGTCCAGTCCATCTTGTCTGCTAGACTGTGAGCTTCCTGAGGTCCTGCCATGGCCTTCTCTGTTTTCCCCAAAGCTCCTGCCAGAGTGATTTGTACCCAGTGGTTAATTAATCACTCTATCAGTCCTCTGAAAGAGAAAACTCAAAGCAAACGTGTTAGTCATCCAAGTCCAAGTATGTTGGCATGAAAATGACTCTTGTAGTCAGGAAAGAGTAAAGTTTGCTTTAATATTTCAAGCCTTCTCGTTCTTTAAATGTGCTTCTCTGGTTTGCTTCGTTCTTGTTCCATCCTAAGGGTGGGTCTAGAGAGCCTGGGGTCAGTCCTCCTGGTTTGGTAGGACCCCAGTTTCTGTCCTAGCTCTCTACCTTATTTCCCATATGACCTTAAGAAATTCCCTAATCTTTTCTAGACTAGCGTCTCCTTTATATCCAATGTTCTCATTTTAAAGATGGCATCTAAGATCCCTTAGTTCTAACAGTTTATGACAAGCATGAAAAGCCATCTCGCTGATTTGGGGTATGCTGCCGAGCTTGGCCTGATAAGCGACCCTCATCTGAAGATCCTAGGGAGTCACACCCGGAACATCTGTGGGGGGCAGCAAACAAATGCTGTGACTTCCACACACCACCCTGGGCTTTAGAGACTTTCTCCTCCTTACGCGAGTGGAGGCTGCTACATTCTAGTAATTTCTACCCCAGTGTTGTTGACAAGGCCACCCACCTTGTCTTCAGCAGCACTTAACAGCTCAGATTCAGTCTTCTCTCTGATAGATCCAGAGAGAACTCAGAGAAGTCAGCTTGTTCTGTGTGAAGAGAAAAAAAAATAATTAAAATACTTTCATCATAATCACCCTCATTTGATATGTTTTCTAACATGGAGATGATATTCTGTGACACTTCAATAAAAAACAGAAAGAGAAAAAGCCAATTTCCCTGGATTCCATAGTTCCCCCAAATGAAAAGTGATGTAGCCCACTTTTTGGTACCGAATAAGCCCATTATAAAGATTTGCTGTTGAAACAAAGAACACACACTCATAACCCCGTTCTCATCACCTAAGAGCTTCCATGCTTCAAAGTCATCTTCCTGTAGCTAGAAGTTTTATCTCCACTTTAAACTGGAATCTCTTTATTATCCCTATAAAAGTTACTTCTCAAGCTAGACTTTTTCAGTGTAGAACACAGCTGGATTTTTTTTTAAAGTCTATATCTTTCACTTTTATAGTGAGCAGGTCCTGAGCTGTGTGAGTAAAGATACTGCATGCAATTCTTGGTTCTAATTTGGAAATAGGACATGCTTTCAAAAACAACAAGGAAAGAAGTATAGAGGTAGGAGTGGAGAGACAACAACATGTATATAAACGGTTATCTTTCGAAATTCAAAAAGGGAGCATTTTGCACCATAATTATTCAGATTTCTCTAGTCTCCTTTCAAACCAAGATTTGTTTACTAGAGGCATTACAATTTAGTGAGACAAATTAGACTAAACTTTTTTATCTCCGGTGGTTTGCACATGCACTGATTGAACTAGTATTTCTTCCCAAGATTGCCTGGGAAGATAAATGAACAGGAGGAGCAATTAGGGTAAGGAAAAACTAAAGATTGGCTGACATGATTTAAGTTTACCACTAAGGCAGTTTGTCATTTTGTCTCTATAATCTCTATCAGAATTGACTAAAACAGTAAACATAAATCATTATACTAATTTATTTCACTACACTGTGGTCTGGGAAAAGAAGATTTCATTTTTTTCTGAGAGACTTTGGGGATTCAGGCAGCCACTTTGAACTTATTTTCATGTATATATTGGGGGTGGGGGAATGAGAGAATCAAAAATGAGCACCTCAGTATCCTTAAAACAGTATTTTTTGGTGGCAGGCTAAGTTATTTTTACTACATTTTGCTAAAATAACTATGGGTTGTGCATTAAAAGCAGCTCAACATTGATTGTATTTTTTAAAAAGCAAAACAATTCTTAAGGTAGACGTGTAATCAAATATACTGCTAAAAGTGATTTTTCAAATATGCAGTAGTTAATAAGCTGTTAAGCCTTTTCTCTGAAGAAGGCTCTGTCACCACAGAGTCAGAATACCATCAACTTGGAGTTCTTATGAAACATCAACACTCTTGATAATTGGGGCTGCAACTAAGCCCTCTGAATATAGGATCAAGCATTGCTGACTCACCAAAATAAAAGTACCATCAAGAGACCCTTGGACATATGATCCAATTGGCTACTTGAACAAAAATGGGGCCATTCACTGAATAAACTGTGAAGGTAGGGTATCATTTTTGGTTTTTTCCCTTTATTTAGATTAAAATTTTTCTTTTAAAGATGATTCTAATGGTGAACCTATTATAGATAAATAATTACTTCTGAAATTTTTATAGTTTCTGATATTTTTCAGATATTTTCATATATCTGTGTATATATACTTATGTAGTTGACCCTTGAACAATGTAGGAGCTAGGGGCACCCATACTCTACGTGGTTGAATATCTGCATATAGCTTTATAGTCAGCACTCTGTATCCATGGATTCAACCATCCGAGGATCATGTAGTTCTGTGGTATTTGACCTTGGGAAAAAAAAAATCTCTGTATAAGTGGACCCATGCAGTTCAAAACTGTGTTGTTCAAGGGTCAATTTTAATTTCAAGCCCTGTTGCCAGATTCATCTTTCTAAAGCATAGTTTGAATCTACTTTCATTAGCCTTCAAAAGTGGCTATAAAGTTCTAAGCTAGGATAGTGATTTCAGGCAGTAAAATAGTGGATGGATGCAAGATACACTGTGGGTATAGAATCAAGACCAAATTACACAATGGGGCCAAGACAGATCACATAACAGAAGTTTGCCATGGTTACTAGAAACATAACTTCAGGTAAAGACAACGAGTGGGGAAGATAATAGATTCACTTTGGGACACTGAAATTGAGGCTGCCCTGTTTGGGCACCTAGTTAGAGATGTCTCAACAGAGAGTAAGAAGTACTAGATAGAGATAAGGGTATATAATATATGGGACTGGACATTTTTGTGCTTATTGAATTTATATAAGATCTGCCTCTTTCTATAAGGAAGAAGAGAAAAAGGAACTAATATTGTGAGCTCCAATTCAGTGCCTTTACTCTTTACATGTTATCTCACTTAATTGTGACAAAAATCCACCAGCATGTATTAAATATTAGCCACATTTTCAGTGAGAACATTGCTCAGTGGCAGAGTTAGGCTCTATCTGGCTCCAAAACTCTTTCTAAGACTACTGCTAGTCACTACTCACTACTTCTGAAAAGATGTGAAACAGTTGCTTACAAAGAAATTTTTTAGGTCATGTGTTTAAAAGGTAAAAATGGCAGCAACTGAAGATGCCAAGGGGAAAAGTATAGATAGAGAATGACTAAGGGTGAGCAAAGGACCTCAGGGGAAGACATATAGAAGTAGGGATGAGTTATAAGCAGAAAGGGGTGAACAGCTCCTTTGTGTCCTACAGAGAGGTTAAGAAAGATGAAAACCAAGAAATGGCCACTGTGTTTGGTCTATAAGGATTTATTAATGACTTTTGAGAGGGAAGTTTGCTTATAATAGAAGCCAGATTGCAAACAGCATAATGAGATGGGAGTAAAAGAATTAGACTTAGCTACTACACAATATTCCTCTAAAATGTTTAACACTAAAGAGAAAGAAAGAGCCATATCTTTCAAGGGAGTAGCAGGGTTAAGGAAAGAAATATTTGTTGTTTGTTCTTGGTTTTTGTTTGTTTTCTCTTATCAAAAGGAGGCTTTAGCACATTTTCATTCAGAAAGGGAAGCAGCAGAGAAAGAGAGCTCAAAGACCAGAGGGTAATTGAAAGAGCAAGATCTGGGAACACCTTAAAGAACTAGGTTTAGATGTAATGGTAGTGAGTCAGCCTTTCTGCCTCTCTGAGTAGGAGCTGGTCTTCCTCTGAAAACCAGAAACAAGCAACCCTGAAGGTACAGAGTGATGGTGACACAGTGAGCAGTGAAGCCAGCAGGGCACGCAGGAGGAGCAGTCTCTGACCAAGAGAAGCAGAGGGGAAGGCCATAATTTAATGGAATCTCTCTGCTCCAGTGACAGATAAAACATAAACAGAAAAAATAAGCAAAACCAGCTACATTCAAAAACAATATTAACAACTTCACAAACCAGAAACAGAGCATTGAGCAGGGCTGATGGTGCAGGTTTGCTGGTGTTAAAATCCAAAATCAGATATAGGTGGTAGAAGTTCAGCTCCTATGAGGTCCTTGGAACTGAAAGTTTTCCATGTAATCAAAATAAGGCTTATTCCTTAAAATCAGTGGCTATGATGGGGCTCATCTAAAGAGGCAAAGGAAGCTAAAAATGCTACAGATGTGCCCTATTTAGAGTTGCAACTAAGGCAGGAGGTGGGAGGACAACGACCTAGGCCAAGACACAGGAATTGCTGGTTGGGTGACAGCATCTCTGATACTTTCAATGTCGCCACAGAAAAGGAGTCCTAAAACACCACCTGTTTCTAGAATAAGAACCCTAGGGGGCCTGGAAGGGGTAATTATAAATCTAAGGGAGATAGCGAGGAATATTTAACAGGGAGAGGGAGAGATCCCATTCAAAATAGAATGCAACAAAAGCAAATATAGACAAGTGGGACTATAGCAAACTAAAAACCTTCTGCTCCGCAGAGGAAACAATCAACAGAGTGAAAAGACAACCAGTGGAGTGGGAGATAATATCTGCAAACCATGTATTTGATAAGGGGTTAATATCCAAAATATATAAGGAATTCCTACATCACAAAGGCAAGATAAATAAATTAATTAAAATTGATTAATTAATTTTAAAAAGGACAAATCAAATAAACTAATTTAAAAATGGGCAAAGAATTTTAACAGACATTTCTTGAAAGAAGATGCAGATAGCCAACATGTATATGAAAAAATGCTCAACATCAGTAATCATTAGTGAAATGCAAATGAAAACCACATGAGATATCATCTCATGTCTGTTAGGATTTCCATTACCAAAAAAAAAAAAAAAAAGTAGGTGTTGACAAGAATGTGGAGAAATTGGAATCCTTGTACTCTGTTAATTGGAATGTAAAATGGTGCAGCTGCTATGGAAAACAATGTGGAGGCTCTTCAAAAAATTAAAAATAGAAGTACCATATGATCCAGCAATCCCACTTTGGGGTATTTATCCAAAAAAATTGAAACAAGAATCTCAAAAATATGTATGCACTCTCATGTTCATTGCAGTATTATTCACAATAGCCAAGATGTGGAAACAACCTAAATGTCCATTTACCAATTAATGGATAAAGAAAATGTGAAATATACATACAATGGAATATCATTCAACCATAAAAAAGGAAGAAACCCTGCCTTATATGACAACATGGATGAACCTTGAAAATATTATGCTAAGTGAAATAAACCAGTCACAGAAGGAAAAATACTGCATGATTCCATTTATATGAGGCAGATAAACTAGTCAAATTCACAGAAGCAGAAAGTGGAATGGTGGTTTCCAGGGGCTGAGGGAAGGGGAAATTGGGGAGTCGCTCTTCAACAGATATAAAGTTTCGGTTATACAAGATGAAAAAGTTCTAGAGATCTGCCGTACAACATTGTGCTTACAGTTAATAATACTGCACTGTATACTTTTAAAATTGTTGAGGGTACATCTCATGGTATCTGTTCTTATCACAATAAAAAAAAAGTGGACTGCAATATTTAGAACTGAACAACAAACAAATACTACATATCAAAACTTGTTAGATGCAGCTAATATGGAACCCAGGAGTAAATTTACAGTCTTAAATGCATTGATGAAAGTATATAGTTCTGGTAAAGGATGGTTCATGGTAAAATTCTCATCATTTTCAGATAAATTAATTGTCTCTATAAAACAACTAAGAAAATAAATTTTATTTTTTTTAACATCTTTATTTTTATTTATTTATTTATTTTTTTAAACATCTTTATTGGAGTATAATTGATTTACAATGGTGTGTTAGTTTCTGCTGTATAACAAAGTGAATCAGCTATACGTAAACATATATCCCCATATCTCCTCCCTCTTGCATCTCCCTCCCACCCACCCTATCCCACCCCTCTAGGTGGTCACAAAGCACCAAGCTGATCTCCCTGTGCTATGTGGCTGCTTCCCACTAGCTATCTATTTTACATTTGGTGGTGTATATATGTCAGTGCCACTCTCTCACTTCATCCCAGCTTACCCTTCCCCCTCCCCGTGTCCTCAAGTCCATTCTCTACATCTGCATCTTTATTCCTGTCCTGCCCCTAGGTTCTTCAGAACCATTTTCTTTTTTTTTAGATTCCATATATATGTGTTTGCATATGGTATTTGTTTTTCTCTTTCTGACTTACTTCACTCTGTATGACAGTCTCTAGGTCCATCTACCTCACTACAAATAAATCAATTTTGTTTCTTTTTATGGCTGACTAATATTCCATTGTATATATGTGCCACATCTTCTTTATCCATTCATCTATCAGTGGACACTTAGGTTTCGTCCATGTCCTGGCTATTGTAAAGAGAGATGCAGTGAATATTGTGGTACATGACTCTTTTTGAATTATGGTTTTCTCAGGGTATATGCCCAGTAATGGGATTGCTGGGTCGTATGGTAGTTCTATTTTTAGTTTTTTAAGGAACCTCCATACTGTTCTCCATAGTGGCTGTATCAATTTACCTTCCCACCAACAGTGCAAGAGGGTTTCCTTATCTCCACACCCTCTCCAGCATTTATTGTTTGCAGATATTTTGATGAAGGCCATTCTGACTGGTGTGAGGTGATACTTCATTGTAGTTTTGATTTGTATTTCTCTAATGATTACTGATGTTGAGCATCCTTTCACATGTTTGTTGGCAATCTGTATACCTTCTCTGAAGAAAAGTCTATTAAGGTCTTCTGCCCATTTTTGGACTGGGTTGTCTGATTTTTTGATATTGAGCTGCATGAGCAGCCTGTATATTTTGGAAATTAACCCTTTGTCAGTTGCTTCATTTGCAAACATTTTCTCCCATTCTGAGGGTTGTCTTTTCATCTTGTTTATGGTTTGCTTTGCTGTGCAAAAGCTTTTACGTTTCACGAAATTGAGTCATTTGTTGAGACGTGGATGGATCTAGAGACTGTCATACAGAGTGAAGTAAGTCAGAAAGAGAAAAACAAATATCGTATATTAATGCATGTATGTGGAACCTAGAAAAATGGTACAGATGAGCCAGTTTGCAGGGCAGAAGTTGAGACACAGATGTAGAGAATGGACATATGGACACCAAGGGGGGAAAACTGCGGTGAGGTGGGGATGGTGGTGTGCTGAATTGGGCGATTGGGATTGACATGTATACACTGATGTGTATAAAATTGATGCCTAATAAGAACCTGCAGTATAAAAAAACAAACAAAACAACTAATACTAAACTTTCATTGGGTTATTTGTATAGAAATATGTTAATATAAATGTTTCAGACATTACATGAAATTTCTAAAAAAAAAAAAAAAAGCTTTTACGTTTCATTAGGTCCCATTTGTTTATTTTTGGTTTTATTTCCATTTCTCTAGGAGGTGGGTCAAAAATGATCTTGCTGTGATGTATGTCATAGAGTGTTCTGCCTATGTTTTCCTCTAAGAGTTTTATAGTGTTTGGCCTTACATTTAGGTCTTTAATCCATTTTGAGTTTATTTTTGTGTATGATGTTAGGGAGTGTTCTAATTTCATTCTTCTACATGTAGCTGTCCAGTTTTCCAAGCACCACTTATTGAAGAGGCTGTCGTTTCTCCATTGTATAGTCTTGCCTCCTTATCAAAAATAAGGTGACCATATGTGTGTGGGTTTATCTCCAGGCTTTCTATCCTGTACCATTGATCTATATTTCTGTTTTTGTGCCAGTACCATACTGTCCTGATTACTCTAGCTTTGTAGTATAGTCTGAAGTCTGGGAGCCCTATTCCTCCAGCTCCGTTTTTCTTTCTCAAGATTGCTTTGGCTATTTGGTGTCTTTTGTGTTTCCATACAAATTGTGAAATTTTTTGTTCTGTGAAAATTTCCATTGGTAGTTTGATAGAGATTGCATTGAATCTGTAGATTGCCTTGGGTAGTATAGTCATTTTCACAATGTTGATTCTTCCAATCCAAGAACATGGTATATCTCTCCATCTGTTTGTATCATCTTTAATTTCTTTCATCAGTGTCTTATAGTTTTCTGCATACAGGTCTTTTGTCTCCTTAGGTAGGTTTATTCCTAGGTATTTTATTCTTTTTGTTGCAATGGTAAATGGGAGTGTTTCCTTAATTTCTCTTTCAGATTTTTCATCATTAGTGTATAGAAATGCAAGAGATTTCTGTGCATTAATTTTATATCCTGCTACTTTACCAAATTCATTGATTAGCTCCAGTAGTTTTCTGATAGCATCTTTGGGATTCTCTATGTATAGTATCATGTCATCTGCAAACAGTGACAGTTTTACTTCTTCTTTTCTGATTTGGATTCCTTTTATTTCTTTTTCTTCTCTGATTGCTGTGGCTAAAACTTCCAAAACTATGTTGAATAACAGCTGTGAGAGTGGACAACCTTGTCTTGTTCCTGGTCTTAGAGGAAAAGGTTTTAGTTTTTCACTATTGAAAACGAGGTGGGTTTGTCATATATGGGCTTTAATATGTTGAGATAAGTTCCCTCTATGCCTACTTTCTCGAGAGTTTTTATCATAAATGGGTGTTGAATTTTGTCAAAAGTTTTTTCTGCATCTATTGAGATGATCTTATGGTTTTTCTCCTTCAATTTGTTAATATGGTTTATCACATTGATTGATTTGAGTATATTGAAGAATCCTTGCATTCCTGGGAGAAACCCCACTTGATCATAGTGTATGATCCTTTTAATGTGCTGTTGGATTCTGTTTGCTAGTATTCTGTTGAGGAGTTTTGCACCTATGTTCATCAGTGATATTGGCCTGTAGATTTCTTTCTTTCTGACACCTTTGTCTGGTTTTGTTATCAGGGTGATGGTGGCCTTGTAGAATGAGTTTGGGAGTGTTCCAAACTCCGTTATATTTTGGAAGAGTTGAGAAGGATATGTGTTAGCTCTTCTCTAAATGTTCGATAGAATTCAACTGTGATGCCTTGGAGTCCTGGGCTTTTGTTTGTTGGAAGATTTTTAATCACAGTCTCAATTTCAGTGCTTGTGATTGGTCTGTTTATATTTTCTATTTCTTCCTGGTTCAGTTTCGGAAGGTTGTGTTTTTCTAAGAACTTCTCCATTTCTTCCAGGTGGTCCATTTTAATGGCATAGACTTGCTTGCAGTAATCTCTCATGATCCTTTGTATTTCTGCAGTGTCAGCTGTTACTTCTCCCTTTTCATATCTAATTCTCTTGATATGAGTCTTCTCCCTTTTTTTCTTGATGAGTGTGACTAGTGGTTTAATAATTTTTTTATCTTTTCAAAGAATCAGCTTTTAGTTTTATTGATCTTAGCTATTGTTTCCTCCAATTTTTTTCATTTATTTCTGATCTGATCTTTATGGTTTCTTTCCTTCTGCTAACTTTGGGGTTTTTTTTGTTCTTCTTTTTCTAATTGCTTTAGGTGTCAAGTTAGGTTGTTTACTTGAGATATTTTTTGTTTCTTGAGGTAGCATTGTAATGCTATAAACTTCCCTCTTAGAACTGCTTTTGCTGCATCCCATAGGTTTTGGGTCATCGTGCTTTCATTGTCATTTATTTCTAGGCATTTTTTGATTTCCTCTTTGATTTCTTCAGTGATCTCTTGGTTATTTAGTAGTGTATTATTTAGCCTCCATGTGTCTGTACTTTTTACAGTTTTTTTCCTGTAATTGATATCTAGTCTCATAGTGTTGTGGTCGGAAAAGATACTTGATACGATTTCAATTTTCTTAACATTATCGAGGCTTGATTTGTGACCCAAGATATGATCTATCCTGGACAGTGTTCCATGAGCATTTGAGAAGAACGTGTATTCTGTTCTTTTTGGATGGAATGTCCATTACATATCAATTAACTCCATCTTGTTTAATGTATCATTTAAAGCTTGTGTTTCCTTATTTATTGTCATTTTGGATGATCTGTCCATTGGTGAAAGTGGGGTGATAAAGTCCACTACTATGACTGTGTTACTGTCGATTTCCCCGTTTATGGTTGTTAGCATTTGCCTTATGTATTCAGGTGATCCTATGTTGGGTGCATAAATATTTATAATTGTTTTATCTTCTTTTTGGATTAATTCCTTGATCATTATGTAGTGTCTTTCTTTGTCTCTTGTAGTAGTCTTTATTTTACAGTCTATTTTTTCTGATAGGAGAATTGCTACTCCAGCTTTCCTTTGATTTGCATTTGCATGGAATAACTTTTTCCATCCCCTCACTTTCAGTCTGTATCTGTCCCTAGGTCTGAAGTGCATCTTTTGGAGACAGCATCTATACGGGTCTTGTTTTTGTATCCATTCAGCCAGTCTATGTCTTTTGGTTGGAGCATTAATCCATTTACATTTAAGGTAATTATCAACATGTATGCTCCTATTACTATTTTTTTAATTGTTTTGGGTTTGTTATTGTAGGTCTTTTCCTTCTCTTGTGTTTCCTGCCTAGAAAAGTTCCTTTATCATCTGTTGTAAAGCTGGTTTAGTGGTGCTGAAACCTCTAAGCTTTTACTTGTCTGTAAAGGTTTTAATTTTTCTGCCGAATCTGAATGAGATCCTTGCTGGGTAGAGTAATCTTGGTTGTAGGCTTTTCTCTTTCATCACTTTAAATATGTCCTGCCACTCCCTTCTGGCTTGCAGAGTTTCTGCTGAAAGATCAGCTGTTAACCTTATGGGGATTCCCTTGTATGTTATTCGTTGCTTTTCCCTTGCTGCTTTTAATATTTTTTCTTTGTATTTAACTTTTGATAGTTTGATTAATATGTGTCTTGGCGTGTTTCTCCTTGGATTTATCCTGTATGGGACTCTCTGCACCTCCTGGACTTGATTGACTATTTCCATTCCCATATTAGGGAAGTTGTCAACAATAATCCTTCAAATATTTTCTCAGTCCCTTTCTTTTTCTCTTCTTCTTCTGGGACCCCTATTATTCAAATGTTGGTGTGTTTAATGTTGTCCCAGAGGTCTTTGAGACTGTCCTCAATTCCTTTCATTCTTTTATCTTTATTCTGCTCTGTGGTAGTTATTTCTACAATTTTATTTTCCAGGTCACTTATCTGTTCTTCTGCCTCAGTTATTCTGCTATTGATTCCTTCTAGAGAACTTTTAATTTCATTTATTATGTTATTCATCATTTTTTGTTTGCTCTTTAGTTCTTCTAGGTCCTTCTTAAATAGTTCTTGTATTTTCTCCATTCTATTTCCAAGATTTTGGATCACGTTTACTACCATTACTTTGAAATCTTTTTCAGGTAGACTGCTTATTTCCTCTTCATTTTTTTGGTCTGGTGGGTTTTTACCTTGCTCCGTCATCTGCTGTGTATCTTTGTCTTCTCATTTTGCTTAACTTAATGTGTTTGGTGTCTCTTTTTTGCAGGATGCAGGTTCGTAGTTCCCATTGTTTTTGGTGTCTGCCCCCAGTGGGTAAAGTTGGCTCAGTGGGTTGTGTAGGCTTCCTGGTGGAGGGAACTGGTGCCTGTATTCTGGTGGATGATGCCGGATCTTGTCTTTCTGGTGGGCAGGACTGCATCCAGTGGTGTGTTTTGGGGTGTCTGTGGACTTATTATATTTTAGGCAGCTTCTCTGCTAATGGGTGGGGTTGTGTTCCTGTCTTGCTAGTTGTTTGGCATAGGGTGTCCAGCACTGTAGCTTGCTGGTCATTGAGTGGAGCTGGGTCTTAGCATTGAGAAGGAGATCTCTGAGAGAGCTTTCGCT
Source organism: Balaenoptera musculus (assembly GCF_009873245.2). Classification (NCBI taxonomy): domain Eukaryota; kingdom Metazoa; phylum Chordata; class Mammalia; order Artiodactyla; family Balaenopteridae; genus Balaenoptera; species Balaenoptera musculus. The sequence goes on from NC_045787.1 coordinate 100,050,450, forward strand.
GTTTGATATTATGTGGGGCTGGGAGGTCTCTGGTGGACAAATTTCCTGAACTCCGCTCTCCCACCTCAGAGGCTCAGTCCTGACACCTTGCTGGAGCACCAAGACTCTTTCAGCCATCCGAGTAGTCTTCCTAAAGCCGGGCCGCCTGCAGCAGCCTGACCAATGGAATATTCAAATTAGAAATGTTGCCTTAGCACTGGGTGCTAGAGGAGATCTCCAGCGCTCCATACCAGAAGTAAAAAAGGATGGACAGCTCCCTCTATGTTCTAAAGACTTCTGACAAAGGCAAAAAATCAATTCAATTGGGGGAAGGAAAGTCTTTTCAACAAATAGCAGAGAAATAATTGGCTATTCATATGGAGAATATTGATTTTTACTTCTTATCCATGTTGCAAAGTTAAATTCTGTTCCTCCAGGGAAAATTTCAGGGCACTGCCCCTGCCATCCCCAGTGATAGAGATGGCTTGGGAAACATTAGAACCACCTGAACACATCAGTTCCCTGCTGTAAAAGGCATCTGAATGTCTCCATCTCCTGTGAGAGCTCTAAGCTGGGTTTTTTATGAATCTGAAGTGGCTCCTCCACTGTCTCTTTCAATTTCTGCAAACTGAAGCAGAAGACTCTGAGACTTTAGAACAGGGCATTACTTCTCAACATTGTCGAGGTCATCAAAAATGAGGAAAGTATGAGAAATTGTCACAGCCAAGAGGAGCCTATGGAGACATGAAGACTAAATGTAATGCTGTATCCTTGGCTTCCTGTGGCTGCCCAGGCATGCGTTCCCAGCAAGAAATGGCCCCCAGGCCCGAGGTTTCCAGGTACCCAAGGAAATAAATTTTAACATTTAGAACCTACAGAATTCATCAAGATGGCTAGATACTGGAACAATGCACACCAAAAAATCAATAGCTTTCCAGCAATTCAGTAATAATTCATTAGAAAATGCAATAGAAAAAAATAATTACATTCACCATGTCAACAACGACAAAAAAACCACAAAATATAGTTAACCAGAAAGTCCTCAAAGAAAAAAAAAGTAAAACTTTGCTGATGTCCTTAAAATAAGAGCTTAAATAAATGGAACAATAATCCATGTTCCAGGATAGGAAGACTAAATATTGTCAATGCATTAATGTCACTGAGGGAACTCATTTCTAACCCCAAAGTCATTATATTAAAATCCCAAAGGATTTGTAAAAAAAAAAAAAAAAAGAAAAGAAAAGAAAGGAAAACCACAAACCAAATTATACTTCTTTAACTACATATAAATGTATGTGAACACATTAAAAACAAAAAATAGAAAAGGTCTAGGAAAAGAAGAAGAGGAAGGATGGGGCAGAAGCTCCTGCCTTCTCTGAAGCTCAGTAGCCAAGGGTGGAAGGAAGCCACAGATGAAACCCCAAGTCAGCCCCCGTGCTGCACTGTCCCACCTTCTCAACTCTCCCCCCTCGCAGTGTGGCTGACAGGGTCTTGTGCTCTGACTAGGTGTCAGGCCAGTGCCTCTGAGGTGGGAGAGCTGAGTTCAGGACATTGGTCCACCAGAGACCGCCCAGCTCCACGTAATATCAAATGGCAAAAGCTCTCCCAGAGATCACCATCTCAAAGCTAAGACCCAGCTCCACTCAACAACCAGCAAGCGCCAGTGCTGGACACCCTATGCCAAAAAACTAGAAAGACAGAAACACAACCCCACCCATTAGCAGAGAGGCTGTGTAAAATCATAATAAGCTCACAGAAACCCCAAAACACACCACCAGATATGGTCTGGCCCACAAGAAAGACAACATCCAGCCTCATCCACCAGAACACTACTCCCCTCCACCAGGAAGCCTACACAACCCACTGAACCAACCTTAGCCACTGGGGGTACACACCAAAAACAATGGGAACTACGAACCTGCAGCCTGTGACAATGAGACCCCAAACACAGTAGGTTAAGCAAAATGAGAAGACAGAGAAACACACAGAGATGAAGGAGAGAGGTAAGAACCCACCAGACCAAACAAATGAAGAGGAAATAGGTAGTCTACCTGAAAAAGAATTCAGAGTAATGATAGTAAAGATGATCCAAAATCTTGGAAGTAGAATGGAGAAAATACAAGAAACGTTTAACAAGGACCTAGAAGAACTAAAGAGCAAACAAACAATGATGAACAACATAATAAATGAAATTAAAAGTTCTCTAGAAGGAATCAATAGCAGCATAACTGAGGCAGAAGAACAGATAAGTGACCTGGAAGATAAAATACTGGAAATAACTACCGCAGAGCAGAATAAAGAAAAAAGAATGAAAAGAACTGAGGACAGTCCCAGAGACCTCTGGGACAACATTAAATGCACCAACATTCGAATAATAGGGGTCCCAGAAGAAGAAGAGAGAAAGAAAGGGACTGAGAAAATATTTGAAGAGATTAGAGTTGACAACTTCCTGAATATGGGAAAGAAAATAGTCAATCAAGTCCAGGAAGTGCAGAGAGTCCCATACAGGATAAATCCAAGGAGAAACATGCCACAACACATATTAATCAAACTATCAAAAATTAAATACAAAGAAAAAATATTAAAAGCAGCAAGGGAAAAGCAACGAATAACATACAAGGGAATCCCCATAAGGTTAACAGCTGATCTTTCAGCAGAAACTCTGCAAGCCAGAAGGGAGTGGCAAGACATATTTAAAGTGATGAAAGAGAAAAACCTACAACCAAGATTACTCTACCCAGCAGGGATCTCATTCAGATTCGGCGGAAAAATTAAAACCTTTACAGACAAGCAAAAGCTAAGAGAATTCAGCACCACCAAACCAGCTTTACAATAAACGCTAAACAAAATGATAAACAAAATTGATAAACCACTAGCCAGACTCATTGAGAAAAAAAGGGAGAAGCCTCAAATCAATAGAATTAGAAATGAAAAAGGAGAAGGAACAACTGACACTGCAGAAATACAAAGGATCATGTGAGATTACTGCAAGCAACTATATGCCATTAAAATGGACCACCTGGAAGAAATGGAGAAATTCTTAGAAAAACACTACCTTCTGAAACTGAACCAGGAAGAAATAGAAAATATAAACAGACCAATCACAAGCACTGAAATTGAGACTGTGATTAAAAATCTTCCAACAAACAAAAGCCCAGGACTCCAAGGCGTCACAGTTGAATTCCATCGAACATTTAGAGAAGAGCTAACACCTATCCTTCTCAACTCTTCCAAAATATAGCAGAGTTTGGAACACTCCCAAACTCATTCTACAAGGCCACCATCACCATGATAACAAAACCAGACAAAGGTGTCAGAAAGAAAGAAATCTACAGGCCAATATCACTGATGAACATAGATGCAAAACTCCTCAACAAAATACTAGCAAACAGAATTTAACAGCACATTAAAAGGATCATACACCATGATTAAGGGGGTTTTCTCCCAGGAATGCAAGGATTCTTCAATATACTCAAATCAATCAATGTGATAAACCATATTAACAAATTGAAGGAGAAAAACCATAAGATCATCTCAATAGATGTAGAAAAAGCTTTTGAAAAAATTCAACACCCATTTATGGTAAACACTCTCCAGAAAGTAGGCATAGAGGGAACTTACCTGAACATAATAAAGCCCATATATGACAAACCCACAGGCAACATCGTTCTCAATAGTGAAAAACTAAAACCTTTTCCTCTAAGATCAGGAACAAGACAAGGTTGTCCACTCTCACCACTATTATTCAACATAGTTTTGGAAGTTTTAGCCACAGCAATCAGAGAAGAAAAAGAAATAAAAGGAATCCAAATCAGAAAAGAAGAAGTAAAGCTGTCACTGTTTCCAGATGACATGATTCTATACAGAGAGAATCCTAAAGATGCTACCAGAAAACTTCTAGAGCTAATCAATGAATTTGGTAAAGTAGCAGGATATAAAATTAATGCACAGAAATCTCTTGCATTTCTATACACTAATGATGAAAAATCTGAAAGAGAAATTAAGGAAACACTCCCATTTACCATTGCAACAAAAAGAATAAAATACCTAGGAATAAACCTACCTAAGGAGACAAAAGACCTGTATGCAGAAAACTATAAGACACTGATGAAAGAAATTAAAGATGATACAAACAGATGGAGAGATATACCATGTTCTTGGATTGGAAGAATCAACATTGTGAAAATGACTATACTACCCAAGGCAATCTACAGATTCAATGCAATCCCTATCAAACTACCAATGGCATTTTTCACAGAACTAGAACAAAAAATTTCACAATTTGTATGGAAACACAAAAGACCCCGAATAGCCAAAGCAATCTTGAGAAAGAAAAACGGAGCTGGAGGAATCGGGCTCTCAGACTTCAGACCATACTAGAAAGCTACAGTAATCAAGACAGTATGGTACTGGCACAAGAACAGAAATATATATCAATACAACTGGATAGAAAGCCCAGAGATAAACCCACACACATATGGTCACCTTATTTTTGATAAGGAGGCAAGAATATACAATGGAGAAATGACAGCCTCTTCAATAAGTGGTGCTTGGAAAACTGGACAGCTACATGTAAAAGAATGAAATTAGAACACTCCTTAACACCATACACAAAAATAAACTCAAAATGGATTAAAGACCTAAATGTAAGGCCAGACACAATAAAACTCTTAGAGGAAAACATAGGCAGAACACTCTATGACATACATCACAGAAACATTCTTTTTGACCCACCTCCTAGAGAAATGGAAATAAAACCAAAAATAAACAAATGGGACCTAATGAAATGTAAAAGCTTTTGCACAGCAAAGGAAACCATAAACAAGATGAGAAGACATTCCTCAGAATGGGAGAAAATGTTTGCAAATGAAGCAACTGACAAAGGGTTAATTTCCAAAATATACAGGCTGCTCATGCAGCTCAATATCAAAAAATCAAACAACCCAATCCAAAAATGGGCAGAAGACCTTAATATACATTTCTTCAAAGAAGGTATACAGATTGCCAACAAACATATGAAAGCATGCTCAACATCACTAATCATTAGAGCAATGCAAATCAAAACTACAATGAGGTATCACACCAGTCAGAATGGCCATCATCAGAAAATCTACAAACAATAAATGCTGGAGAGGCTGTGGAGAAAAGGGAACCCTCCTGCACTCTTGGTGGGAATGTAAATTGATACAGCCACTATGGAGAACAGTATGGAGGTGCCTTAAAAAACTAAAAATAGAACTACCATATGACCCAGCAATCCCACTACTGGGCATATACCCTGAGAAAACCATAATTCTAAAAGAATTATGTACCACAATGTTCATTGCAGCTCTATTTACAATAGCCAGGACATGGAAGCAACCTAAGTGTCCATTGATAGATGAATGGATAAAGAAGATGTGGCACATATATACAATGGAATATTAGTCAGCCATAAAAAGAAACAAAATTGATTTATTTGTAGTGAGGTAGATGGACCTAGAGACTGTCATACAGAGTGAAGTAAGTCAGAAAGAGAAAAATAAATACTGTATGCTAACACATATGTATGTATGGAATATAAAAAAGAAAAAAAAAGGTTCTGAAGAACCTAGGGGCAGGACAGGAATAAAGACACAGACGTAGAGAATGCACTTGAGGACATGGGGAGGGGGAAGGGTAAGCTGGGACGAAGTGAGAGAGTGGCATGGACTTATATATACTACCAAATGTAAAGTAGATAGCTAGTGGGAAGCAGCCACATAGCTCAGGGAAATCAGCTCAGTATTTTGTGACCACCTAGAGGGGTGGGATAGGGAGGGTGGGAGGGAGACGCAAGAGGGCAGATATGGGGATATATGTATATGTATAGCTGATTCACTTTGTTATAAAGCAGAAACTAACACACCATTGTAAAGCAGTTATACTCCAATAAAGATGTTAAAAAAAAAAAAAAAAGAAAGAAAAAAGTAAAAGTCATAAACTAAATGAGCAACAGTGGTTAGTTCTGAGATGACTGGATGGGAAGAGAAAGTGAAGAAATTTAGATTTATCTAGTCTTTTAAATAAGTAAATGTATTTGTATATTATTAGTACAAAGTTATATTTATTTTAATTTAAAAACTAATAAAACATTGTCAACACTCCATGCTAAAGTGAAAGACAGAGGCAGGGCAGTTGGAGTCAGAGATGCGAAGATGCTACACAGCAGGCTTTGAAGATGGAGGAGGGCGCAATGAGCCAAGAAATCAGGAAGCCTCTACAAGATTGAATAATCAAGGGAACAGATTCTCCCCCTAGAGTCTTCAGAAGGAATGGCATCCCGGGCTACAGGCTTGATCTTAGGCAAGTGAAACCATTTCAGAATTCTGCCTTCTTGAATTGTAAAATAACAAATTTGTGTCATTTTAAGCCATCAGATTTGTTGTAATTTGTTAAAGCAGCAATAGGAAACTAGTATAAGTCCTTCGTAACTGCTGAGTTGCTTCTGAAACCTGCTCAGGCAGGTTTATGATGGCAGATTTTGTATTACAAATACCAGTATCACCTGAGGATTAATTCCCGCTCTTTGGGGTTACTATAAGATAGATAGTGTAAAAAGAAAAAGTAAGCCCCAAGTATTTTATTCTGTTTGGTTTAAAATTGTATGTAAAACCATATTCCCCAAGCCACCACATATTTAATGAACAACTTTGGAAGACTTAGATATTTTAACAACACAAAGCATTGGTCTAGTCATTAACCTATTTGTAAATGTGAGACCAAAGGTTGGTAATTATTTATAAATCAACTACCATAAAAGCGTAAAGATCAAAGGTTGTTAGCCAGGTGGGAAGAAAGTCCTGTTTAAGTGATTTCTAAACATTTTCTATATTTTGTCACCACAAATTTGGTCTTTAGTCTGTTTGCTGAAAAGGATGACAAGCTTTCCTGTGTTTTCTGCTTTTTTTTAAATAGAAAGAGTTACTTTTATCTACTATGGATAGTAACCTTAAACTCAGACCTTATGTTATCCTTTGAAGCATAAAATTATATTAATGCACTACATGTTTTTTAGGAAATTATATTTGTTTTAACGTGCTTCTAGTAGCAAATTGAGTTTAGTGAACTAAGCTTTAATAGGCTCTCCAGCACCATGATGATTATTTCACTCCATCTTCACTAATTTTATTGAATAAGTCTACCAGTGTATAAATGACACAAACTCATCGTGTCTTTTTTTTACACATCATTAAAAAAAATCACACAAAATTTTGTGACTCATGACTCAAGTCAATTTGTTTTTGAAAAAAAAATACAAAGCCTTTTCTTTAAAAATAGCACCTGTTTCTTTATTCACATGTAAATCATATCTATAGCCTACTCTGTGGCTCTGAGAGAGGACAAGCAGGATGACTCTCACCGGGACAGGAGTGACCCCAGCCAGGAGCAAAGAAAAAGGGGGTGTGTGTTTAAAATCTTGGAGATAAAACATTCAGTTTGTTTATTGCTCTGTATATCTGTAGCTCTTGAATATGCTTATTAAAAATATCAGATATTTTTAAGTTTGATAAAGCACACATTGAGTTAATTATCATTTTCAACCTTACCTTTGTGGTAAATAATGATCAAAGTAATCCTTCAGAAATGCTGGAATCACAACTACAGAATGAAAAAGACTTCCAAAACATTAGAATTAAAAGTTGACTTCAAATTTAATGAAAAATAACTATTTTAAAAGTTATGTATTCATATATTGTACTTTTATAGGCAAACAATTCACACATAGGCTATATGTACGCATACAGATCTATGCAAGTGCGATTCTCCCCCCTTCTTCTTTGCTTTAAGTCACACTTTCCCTGGAAGTTCTCAGCCTTTTTAAAAAATTTTCCTAGGAGGTCTACTTTTCCCTCTCTAAAGAGGGAAGCCCTGCAGGGGAAGAGAGTATAACACGTCAGATTCTTATGAGCTAGAAAGAGAAGTCTCAGCTAAGGAAACTGATTTGCTGATGAATTAATACAGTATCGGATTTCCCCACAAATTGCTGTGGGGCAGTTTGGCCTCATACCATCAGCCATCAGATGACCATTCATGCTGCCCGTCTTTGCTGTGAACTGTTAACACATCAACCTCTTTGGACCGCCCTGAATCTATGAGAAGGAAATGTAGCTACCATGAGGTGAATAACCAGTACAGGGTCTCAGGTTTGGAATTCTAGTTTCAACCCTATCCCTGTCTCATTATGTGAGTAGCTCACCAGTACTTATTCCCCAAATCACAGTTAGCTCCTGTTTCCTTAATGCTACTTATACTTAAAATTAACAGAGGTGGGAGATATGAGTCTATAGATCAAAGACATAGTTAGTTAATGAATATTCTAGGCCTAATTCCTCTGGCACCAAGTTCCTGTTGCTTCTTTCATCAGCAAGGTCAAATGCTGCAGGTGCGTAACAGTATAAGCCCAGTACTCTTCACTTAGGGAAATGGTTGTGAAAATGTTAGTCCTTGTATGTGGTACCTAAATTAGAGACCAATAAATATTTTCAGATTTTTGAGTTTCAAATAATTTCAAAGGAGGCTGAAACATAAATAATTTGACAAGTTTCTGAGGTCTTGATTTTCCTAATATCTACCCAGATGCCAATAAGGGTGCATGCAAATCCCAATCTAAACAAGAATAATGCTAAATATTGTCATGAACTGAAACTTTCCAAACTATGACATACTGTGGCATCTGACCAATATGTTGTCACCAAATAATCCCTACAATTCTTTACTTTGAATCTTGGAAATTCTGCAACTAATTCTCACTCATTAATTTCTTGTTTGGCTTAATAAAATTGTTACCAAGGACTTCTTGTTAAGTTTTATCTTCTAAGTCAGTGCTGTGCTTTCTTTTTTACACAATAAACATCTTCCTCTATTACTAGTAAGCTAAGCCTCTGAATTTTAATTATATTTGTCCTAATCTTACCCTATTAACCCTGTGACTATATATAAATTTCCAAATTGGCCAGTAAAACAATAAATCGTACCCGTTTGAAAGTTACAAACACTGTGAGAATCCGAGAAAAGCCAAAGACCCTAGTCCTAGGGAAATACACAGACACACACACATAGCTGCATTTATTATAGCCATATAACAGAATAGTTCAGAGTTTAGGCTTTGGAGAAGTTCATGCTTCATCCCTTACAAGCTGTAATGTCCTCATTTGCTAAATCAGGATATTAAACTTATAAAAACCTGTATGGGCCTATGCACTGGTTAAATTTTTAAGAAATAAGATCTTTTGCATTACATGTTGCCCCCAGTACGAATATGTTTTAGAGTCAAAAACCCTCATAAATAAGACCTAATCCTGGAATGACATAGGAGGAAAGAGGTATTTTTTTGTGTAAGCTGCTTGTGAATGTTTTACTAAATAATTTGTTCATGATTTTTCTATAATTCTTGTCTTAATTTCTTCTATATAATTCTAGGCAAAATTTTAGAAACATCTATCAATCTAGTCTCTAGACACCGATTATCTCTAATGAGGGATGGAATTATCAAATGCCTAATTGAATGCACTCCCCGAACATTATGAAGATTGTTACCCATCCTTAGCTTGGGAAGTTAGCAATATGTCACCTTCTACATGACATATTATTAAGTTTTTCAAATACTTTTATGCCATAGAGTTTCTTTATTTTGCTGCTGGACTTTTCCTGGTTCTTTGTCTATATCTGTACATACCCAGCTTTAAAATTCAGTATCAAAGCTTGGACAAATGTAAATTTTTGGTAATTTTCTTTTCAAACATAGTTTAGATCACAGTAACACAAATATGTTTCTAAGAACAAACTCATTAAAACTAAAACATTACCAAGTCTCAGCTAATGGCCAAGTTAAGGTGACTTCATTATTAAAAATGTCAGTCTTTACCCAAATAGTGTTGTCTATGGCAGTGATTTTCAACCTAGTAGGACCCCAACACACCTGAGGAACATGGCACATGCCCAAATCACAGCAGTGCAGCTCATCTGGCAGGAAGATGGGGGAGAACAGAGGAGGAGGGCCAGAGTTGAGAACCACTACTCTAGCAAAATGATATTTTCTCATGGTCCATACCATGTTTTAAGAATGAGCTGAAGGTATTGGCTAATCATGAAAGGAATTGCACTCTATCACCATGTAAAAAAAGAAATGAATCAGGGTATTGCCTCAGTTATTGTAGGCCATGATATATATGTGGTAGGGGGATAAAGGTGTTTCTTCCTTAAAAAAAGATCTTTGGTTTACATATCAGAAAGCTTAGTTGATCATACTTCACCTAAGAATACATCATGTCTTTGTAATTATTATTAAGTGATTTATTAGAGTCAGTACATAGGGCTCTGTTTCCAAGTAGGACACATTTTACAGAGTTTAGAACTAATCTTAAGAAACAAACACCCTTTGAACTGAAGTTGGGATTAAGTCATCCATGTGTAGAAGAACCTTCCCAAGGAGATGATATGTAAACGTGTACCTGGAAAAACTAGCTAGTCTTCCAATCCAATCCACTCTCCCAAACCAGGATATACCTTAATTAGTCAGTTATTTGGTAATATGTCAGGCATGAGGAGATGATAAATGGGAACTGGAGAGGAAGAATCAATCAGTTTTTTTCTCCATCCTGGCTACTGGAAAGCTCAGGCTAGAATTTGAAACCCACCTCTGTCAAGCATACAGGATTTAACAGACCTGAATTTTCCATGCAAACATCAAGTCCTCCCCACCTTTTTTTTCTTTATTGGACCCCACTTTCTTATTTTTTTTTAATTGAAGTATGGTTGATTTACAATATTTCAGGTTTACAGCAAAATGATTCAGTAACACATATATATGTACGTATATATTCTTTTTCAGATTCTTTTCCATTATAGGTTATTACAAGATATTGAATATAGTTCCTTGTGCGATACAGTAGATCCTTGTTTTTTATCTATTTTATATATAGCAGTGTGTATTTATTAATCCCAAACTCCTAATTTATCCCTCCCCCTGCCTTTCCCCTTTGGTAAGCATACCACTTTCTTATTTAAAATGTTAAAAATCTTACAGTAGTTTATTGTGTGTATTATTACAAACAATTTTAAATCACATATTAAAATTATAAACATTCCTACTATCTGGCTCTGTACAGGAGAGAGGGTTCTCCAAAGAGCAGACAAGAGTATGTCTGCAAGTTGGCTCTCCAAGTACCTGACGTTATTTACATTCCTGGAGACCTAACAATCCACACTCTCAAAGCTTGATTCCAACAGCATTAAGATCATGCAACTACCTACCTGGAGTCTATATTCCTAAGCAGCCTTTGGGCACTAATTCACATTTCTCCATAGGAGAGATTGTACTGACCAATACACATGAGTATTCTGGTTTTCTTGGCCTAATTTTCTTTGTAAATTTTCAAGTTGGCATTCCAGTTTATTAATTGAGCTCTTCTGAGTTCAATTTACATGAGTCAGTCCTCTAAAACCTTACCAATTTTTGTTGATCTGGTAGAATTTTGTTGCTGATCATTGGCAGGTGATGAATGGCCCCTGAAGCCTTTGTTCTGCACCCAAAGCCCTGCCCCACTGCCCGGGTTGGGGGGAGATCCCAGAGCAGCCAGAAAACCACTCTTTGCCTCCATTCCCCTTGAAGAGGAAAACAACCTCATTACACCTTTACATTTGCTATTAATTCATTTTGAGATGCCACTGAACTTGAACGTTTCTCAGCATAAAAACTTCTGCTGTTGGTGAGGTAGCTGGTGGGACTTACTTCAGACAACAAAAATACAAAGCAGCTGTGTTTAGGTCTGAAATCTACTAAAGTAGCCCAATCTCTGGCATTTTCTTTCCTTTGCAAAAACCTTCTTTATTTTGAGATCTTCTGAATAATCCATCAGATGCCTTTGAGTAGGAGAATTGTTTATTTATTCCTTCATCTAACAAACATTTATTGAGCACCTTCTATGTGTTAAATGCCGTCCTAGGTGTTAGTTCCTGCCTTACGGAACAAAAACTCTAGCGAGGAATACAGCTATTTTTAAGTACATAAATAAACGTTTCCTTATACATTGTGATAAAAGACATGAGAAAAAATAATTGGTTGCTAAAGTAGATAATAGCAAGGGAGAGAACTAGTGTTAGATTTTAGAGCCAGAGCACACCCTCCTCTTCCCCAAGAGATGCCTTTTAACTGGGTGAACATATGTACCCATTTGACTGGGACAGTCCTAGTTAATGCCAGTTGTCCCAGCATAATTATTAATAGAGCCTCCTTTCCCACTGAAAGTATCCTGGTTAAGATAATAAATTATATGGTCACACTAATTTTAAACAAAGTAGAAACTAGGTAAACTGCTAGTCCTATAAGGGATAATGATTTCTAAGTACTTTGGAAAACATCCTGAGGTAAAGCTAAGCATTAGTAGCATAATGGGCTGAGATTAACTTTGTTCCCTGGCTTAATTCCAGGGGAAAATCACAGTTTCAAACATAATGTATTTAAGGGCATGAAATCAATGTTGAGTGAAGAGAAATGAAGAATGGGCTCTTCAGTAAATAAAACTTGAACCCTTTTCAACATTGTGAAGACAGAATTAGCAGAAGAGAAAACCCTAGGCCTTCGGCATAATGGAAACCTAGAAAAATTTTTATATGAAAGCAGATAGCAGAATGTAGTCATAAAACACATAAACTGAAGGAACCTTGGAAATCAGCTCATACAGATCCCCCTTCTTAGAGAAAATGATGCCACAGGACATAAATGTGAATGGTACACTTTGAGGCTGAGAATCACTGTATCATATAACGCAAAAAACAAAGGATGTGGACACAGGCCACCTATGTTATAGGCACAGTTCCTCAGGTTCATCACTTATTTTCTCTTTCCTCGGTTCCTTCAAAAGGAATCCCAAAATCAAAATACCCTCCCTACTATCTCCCAGGATTATTGTGAAGATTAAATAAAATCATACAAGCTATAAAGGGCTTTGCAGATGTAGTTGTTGGTAATACATTCATTAACTTAGCCCATGTTCTAAGCAAAAAGGTCTAATGTTACCACGAAGTTATAGCAAGAAGTTTCCATGCCCTTTTGAGTTGAATAAAAGGGATACTGATTAGGGTTTTATAGCTCTCATATTCCTCCCTTCTCTCATCCCTCAAAATTCACCAAATTAAATACACATAAAACATGGTAGTTAGGCAATTGACAAAAAATAGAGCTTTACACACACTGGTTTGGGTTGAGGAGGCCATATCTATAAAAAAATATGTACCATGGTTACACAAACGTCTTCCCTTTTCGGATTGGATTACTACAAACCTAAACAGGTTCAGCAACGGTTGTTCTGAAACAACTAACCACATTTGAAACGAGGAATATAAAGCTGAGAGTGAAATCTGAGATTTTAAAATGCACGTGGTTATACAGGATAAATAGTCTAGCGTGAGTGCTGTGAAAGGCAGCACTAAAATGGTAAGAACTGGAGTCGTGAAAAGTTCTCCTACACAAATGGGCCAGTGATTTTGTTTTCAAGCTGGACAACATATTCCTTTTTCTTTAGGAGTTCAAGATGCATTTTTTTCTCTTTGAATAAGCTATCTTTTAAAAAATTTTTACTGGAGTATAGCTGATTTACAATGTTGTGTTAGATTCAGGTGTACAGCAAAGTGATTCAGTTATACATATAGATATATTCATTCTCTTTCAGATTCTTTTCTCATATAGGTTACCACAGAATATTGAGTAGAGTTCCCTGTGTTGTACAGTAGGTCCTGTTGGTTATCTATTTTATATATAGTAGTGTGTGTATGTTAATCCCAAGCTCCTGATTTATCCCTCCCCCACCCATGTTTCTCCTTTGGTAACCATAAGTTTGTTTTCAATATCTGTAAGTATGTTTCTGTTTTGTAAATAAGTTCATTTGTATCATTTTTTTAAATCAGATTCCACATATAAGTGATATCATATGATATTTGTCTTTCTCTGCCTGACTTACTTCACTTAGTGTGATAATCTCTAGGTCCATCCATGTTGTGTCAAATGGCATTATTTCTTTTTTTATGGCTGAGTAATGTACCATTGTGTACATATTCTTGAATATATACAAGAGATCTGTTAAAACTTTATAAGGAGTTAAGTGAATCTGGTGAACGTATTGAATGAGTTCAGGTAAGCTAGGCCTCAGAGACAAAAATGCGTAAAGACATATATGATAGAAGTTCACCTGTTGTTCATGGAAGAATCCAACCAAGTGCTCCTGGTTGGTGGGGGTTCTTCTGCACACAGTGGATTGTGGACTCTGTGGCTCTGCCCTCCCCTACATCCTCACCATCAGTTGCATCCAGACAGGGAAAAGGCAAAAAAGTCTGGAGGAAGCACAGCTTCTTACAAAGCCATGGCCCAGGCACAGCACAGCTTGTCCTCTGATCTGACTGTCTAGAACTCAAGCTCATGGCCACACCCAACTCCAAAAGAGTCTAGGAGGCAGGTTCTAATTGGGAAGAAAAGAAGAGCATGGATTTTGATAAACAGCTAGTGTTCTCTGCTATAGATAAGATTTCTAGTTACGTCAGTTCTGTGCCAGGACCGACAGTGGGGTGGAAGTAAGACCAAGAAGGGAAATAGGACATGAAATGACCCACCTTCCATTCGCAGCTTTCCCCATCCTACATTGTGCCCCAAAGAATGCCCAGTTCCTTATAAAGCTGACAAAGTGTGAACAAGGGGCAGAGAGTTACTGCCTTGTGTCAAATTCTTTTTTATGTCTAATATTTTACTAATAGTTAAAAGAGATTGGTTTAAGCCATGCTGGCCTTGTGGTAGCTTTAGAGAAAAGTCTTTGGCCAGAATATGGGCAGATCCCTTCCCTGTAACCTATATGGTACCCTGAAATCCTTAGGCTTCCTAGAAGTTTTCATTTGACACCTTGGCAATGATTTGCAATTGCATAATTTTCAACCACAGAGAGTTTTAGGAACTCTAGACATTGAGACCTCAGGGACCCAAACCAATTTAAGTTATGCCCCTACTTTTCTCATCATCCTGGAAGGTGATCCCTGACTTAGCCACAAACTACTTTGAAAGTGGAGAAACCACTGGGAAAGAAGAAAGTAAGGCTTGGCTGTGGGGCTTGGTGTTTAAGTGAAAGGCAATACCTCAGGAAATTGTGAAACCACCCGTCGTTAAGTAGATGGTGTGAAGATGGAGAATATTATCTAAAAATACAAGACTCTGGCAGAAAAAGTTACTTTTCAGCTACCATTTGTGTCTCTGATTGTCTGCCTATTTTTCTCTTTCTCAAATGAGGCAGAAATTGGATTCCTAGATTTAATCTTTCCTAGCTGGATAATAACAGGATTATTATTTCGATCAAATTATATTTTTAATGCAAGGGACAAAGATATTTTTGAGAGGATATAATGATGTACCATGGACTTCAAGCAGAACAAGAAGGGAAATGAAGTCTGAGGGGTTTTAGGGTAGAACACGGCAGGAGGTGAGGGGATACTAATGGGCTAGCTGTTTTTGCTGGTGTCACTGACATGCCAGTTTTAACCCTTCCCCTGCAGGGGGAATCAGACCCATAAATAGACCTTGCTCTATTGTTGAAATTGAAATTCTAGAACATGTTAAAATTCTAGAAACTCTGCAACAATTTCTGATAAAGCTGGGCTGGGAAGCACAGCTTAGAATTACAGCCACAGCGAGGTTGCTTAAAACTACATCCATCCTGATTCAGACTGACTTGCCCATCCACTTGAAAGGGGCCTGATCTGAGAGGGAGTTCCCAAGAGCCCCCTGGAAGGGTTTGGGAGGGAAGGGGGGAGAGAGATGTGGCTGTACGGGGAGGGAGGACAGACACGTGAGAGGTCAAGAGTTTGGGGAATGACAGATGACCTGAGGGGCTTGCGGGCAACTGCGGAAACAGAAATCAGAGGCAGAATGGATTTGGCCTTGATTCTGACAAAAATTAGAGCTTTACACACAGGCCTGAGAGAGTCCAGCTGAGGGCAGGCAGGAGCCCTGGTTCTGAGCTCACAGGTAATTGAGGAGGGTCAGTAATAGTCAACAGCAGGGAGCAATTAACCAGTGGTATGCAAGCCCATTTGCCTGATGCACAGTGAGACCAAACAATTCCAAAACTTCGGAGTCTGAAGCAGAGAAATGTTTATTGCAGGGCCATGCAAGGAGATGGGTGGCTCATGCCTTAAAATCCCCCAACTCCCCAAAAGCTTTCAGCAAAGCCCTTTTATAGGAAAGGTAAGGGAGGGGCGTGGTTAGTTGTTGCAAACTCCTGGGTGTCAGATCCTTTGTTCTTGAGGTCACAGTCAGGTCACGAAGTTCCTGTAAACTTCCACCAAAAAAAATGTTATTCTCTGTTCTGACACGAAAGGGCAAGGTCCCAAGGCTCAACTTTCGACCTCCAAGGTCCAGACTCCGGCTAAGAGGAGGGGGTCCCTGGGCTGGACCGTTACCCCGCCCGGGAGTGTTCATCCAGCACCCACAGCCCGGGTCCTCCCGCCAGCGCCCAGGCCCGGCTGAGGAGGCAGATCTCAGCTGGCGGCCCCCCACCCAGGACCAGGTCCCCAGACCCCACCCAGCCATCATCACTGAGGGAGCCAGGTGCCCGGGACCCAGCCAGCCCTCAGGCTCCTCAGGCCGCCCAAACGGGGGTCGGTCCCGAGGACCGCGACCCATGGAGACTGCCGCGGCCATTAGGTCTCGGAGGCGGGGATGGGGGAGAGGCTCACTGCCGCTTCAAGGCCCCGGCCGGGTCCGTGGGCAGCCGCGGCGAGGGCTGTGGAGCCCTGCGGGACACAGCCCTCAGCCTGCGCCCGGCCCCCCAGCTCACGCACCAGCCCAAGGCGGAAGGGCCCGGAGGATCCCAGGAGAAGGCGGAGATCCACCTGATCCTCCCCTCTCTGCTCTCTCTGCTGGGAGGACCACGGTGAGCCTGACCACAGAGCGGGACCTCTAAGCATTGCGCTAAGGGTCTAGCAATTACGGCCGCGTGGTAAGAGGGCGTGCCCGCCCCGCCCGCCCCGCCCCATTACGCCAGGAGCGCGTAATTTTCCCTGAGGGTCGCCGCAGCTTCCGGCTGGGCTGGGTTGTCCTTCCTCACGGTTCGCAGGTTAAAGAAAAATTATTCGCGACACTTGTTAAAGAACGGTAAGGCTGACTTTAGTCAGGGGCTGTTGCCGTAGGTGTAGGGACCACTGCAATGGGGTGTTGCGGCAGGACAGAGATTAGGCTCCACTCTGAATACCACAAGGAAAAGTGGGGATTTATAGGCAAGGAGCAGAGTGGGTGCCAGTGGATGGAAAATTACCCGGAAAGCATCAGGGGTGAGGAGGGATTCTGGCTACATTGACCTAGCAGAATTCTTGCTGAAGGTAGGCCAGGGTGGTCAGACATCACCTGGTGGCGGGGGGGGGGGGGGGGGGGGGGTGTGGGGTGGGGGCGAGCATCAGGTTCAGAGATGCGGGGTGATCAGATATCGAAATGGTGAGACTGCCTCAACTAATTTAGCAGGGTTCTTGCTAAAAGTGGACAATGCAGAGAGGAACATGGGAGTCAAAAATCGAGGCCTAGTTGAAAAAGAGCGCAGAAGAGCCTGATTAGAGTTTGGTCGAGGTGACAATCTTTGTCAGTAGAAACATCTTCAGCAGCCTCAGAATGAGAGAGGACACTGGAAACTCAGAAACCCGCACGTTTTCTGGCTGGGAAGAGTGTCTGTAGCTATCTCTTTCTGTGAATTTGCCTCTAAATTCATTTTTCAAAATATTTGAAACTCTCTCAATATATGTAAAACGTTATTAGTTTGAACCATATAAACCTGTCAGTTTTGAAGTAAAAAATCTGTCAAAATCAGCAGTTTCATATGATTCAACTTAATTCTGAAGGGAAGAGTAGGTTCCTTGGGCACTTTGCATTTGCAGTGTCAGGCAGTAAAGACTTCAGGGTTGGGAGACCCCCAGGGTGCACCTAAAAGCCTTAGGGTTCAGGTTGTCCTCAGAGGACCGAAGAATAACCCTGATGCCCTGGTCACTGAAATCCTCAGTAATTCTATGTTACCACGGATAATAGCACACTTTCCTGGTGTGATTAATTCAGTGACCTCGGCAGATTTTTAAACCCTGAAACAAGAACCCAAACTCTACCTGCCTCACTCAATAAATGACCTTGATGCCTCCTTCTCAGAGAATAGAGGCTATTGGGTAAGAATGTCCTCAAACTCCACCCAGACAGCAGGTATTTGTCTGCAGATGAATTCAGTTAGATTATCTGGATGCCCTTGGGTATAGTGCTGAAGAATCAACTTGGAAACCTTCATTCTGATTCTTTTGTATTGAGCCACAATACAAAGGCATGGCACTTCACACATATATAATTGTTAGGTGCTTGTACCAGAGACTGACACCACCAACCCATCCTGCATACTGCCACCAGGGTGATCTTACTAAAATGCAAATCTGAGGGTGTCATCTTTATGATTTAAAGGGATCAAATGCCTTGACTTCGTTGAGGAATCCCAATGCTCCCTACTTCTCCAGTGTTACCCCACATGCAGCTTTGCCTTCGCCGTGCTCAGATACTTTGCTTCCTGGAATGCATGGTGCATTTCATGCTTCTGCATTTTCCACATGCTGATTCTTCAGCCTGTAAGTCTTCTTCCTGTCAAGACTTTACTTCTCTAAGTTTTCTCTACTGTAAGAAATATTTGAGTAAGTTGCCCTTTCTCAGTGATCCTCTTAGCATACTTCTTTCCTTGCCTTTATCTCACTGTATTTTTAGTCTTAGTTTATTAATCTCATTCACTCACCGGGCATTACATTAGATAGACACAATGAATTTTGAGTAGAAACTTCATGAAATAACGTGCTCAAAATATGAGTTAAGAATGAATAATTGCCTACAGATTTACAACTTAGCTCCCTAGGTCCTAAAAATGTAAGAATATATCTAATTTTGCATAGTTATACTTTCTAATACTGAAAAGGTTCACAATTTATTCTTCTGATAATTATTTTTGTGCCCTGAGGCAATCCTTTTAAATAGTTTTGATAATAGCTAACAGTTACTGAGCCCATATTCTGAACCAGGCACCATGCTAAGTGCTATATATACCCGGCTTAATTCTTGAAACTACACTTACAGTTCTCATTTTAAAGATGAGAAAACTAAGTAGAGATTCTCTTCAATTTATTTGATTGATAAATATGGATTTTACATATCCTGTTTTTAATTCTTTTCACCTGAATTCCAACTGAAGCACTAAAATGTAATATCTGAAACATATCACATTTTTGATTAAAAATATAAATATCTTGATCTAGTAATTCAATTTCTTCTTTTTTTTATTTAGTTATTTATTTTATTCTTGGCTGCATGGAGTCTTCGGGCTTTCTCTAGTTGCGAAGAGCGGGGGCTATTCTTTGTTGCAGTGTGTGGGCATCTCTTCGCGGTGGCTTCTCTTGTGGAGCACGGGCTCTAGGCGCACGGGCTTCAGTAGTTGTGGCGCATGGGCTCAGTAGTTGTGGCTTGCAGGCCCCAGAGCACAGGCTCAGTAGTTGTGGCGCATGGGCTTAGTTGCTCCGCAGCATGTGGGATCTTTTCGGACCAGGACTCGAAACCGTGTCCCCTGCGTTGGTAGGCGGATTCTTAACCACTGCACCACCAGGGAAGTCCCTCAACTTCTACTTCTTTTTCTACTATTTCTATTTGCTTCAATAAGCATCTGGTGAAATTTCTCCTAATTCCCTTTTGGAACTTCCTTTTCCTTCAGTTTTATTTAGAGTTTCCAAGCTTAGAATCACTGAACAGCAGTTGGATCTACGGTGCTATCCAGATCATTCAAAAGGTATATCCCTGCCTGTGGATTTTCGATTGAAATAAAATAAGATGACATGAAAGCACAGAGAAGATGAATGGCTTGAGCTGATGGGCAGCATTTGGAATTGGTTTTGTTTTCTTAGAGAACTGCAGTGTCATTTTTCTTCGTCCTATCCTATCTCTGCTGATTCTGTCTAGGGGATGTCTTTTAATGTGAAAAATTGAGTAATAGCTTCATAAGAAGAAGTCCAGAGAAAATGCCTCCTGGACCCCAACTTATCCTCAATTCACATAACCTGCTCCCTCAGAGTAATGGGCTTTTTTTCTTTATTCAATTAGACCTCAATTATGACCCAGGAAATCAGTCTCTGGACTAAATGGGAGTAAATAGCAGGTAAGAAACAAACAAGACACATCACGCTTTTGCCTGGGACTTCTTTGGGTCAGTGGTTTCGTCTTTAAGAGTTCTGGTGAGGTAAGTTCTAAGTTTTCAGAATGCTCACTTAAGCTATAAATCAGAAGCTTCTGGTATCTTGTTGATAGGACTGGAAATCGAGCACAGGTGAGGTTATAGCACGCACGTACGTGCACATACACACACACACCAACCAGGGCTAAAGGAAACTAAAACAGGAAATACTAATTCTTAAAACCCAATTAAATCCAAGTGTTAGTAATTCTTTTGCAGGCATGAAATGGCAGTGTGCATAAAGTAAAAGTACAAGATCAAAACAACAACACCAAGCTCCCCTTCATTCTCTTGCCCACACCGTTTCCCCCCAGCACAGAGACCAAACAATCCGCTCCAGCTGTCTCCACTCAGAGAGGGCTTCTGGCACAATCTGGCTGATGATCAGAGTTATGGGTGGAACTATATATCAATAAACATGTATATTCTCCCCTGTGTATTCTGATTCCTGGTCTAGGAGAATCTATGTTTTAAAAAGCTCCACCTATAGTGCAACGTACTAGCAAAAAAAACCCAGAAAGAACATGCAGCAAATTCTCTCTTCCACTGACACCTACTCTTGCCATCAGAAAAAGATTACAGGACCCGGAGCAAGTCTAGAACTGGCACAAGTCTGTTTTACTGAGGATTCTCAGCAGAGTCTTTCTCTGACGTTCTGATTAGCCTTATGAATTAAGGCAAGTGAGTAAATCGGGTTTCCCCAACCTGAAGCATCTATTTTCTTGCTCCTCAAAGGAGCATTGGCGTCACCCGCATGATTGGTAGCACCCACCCATTACTGAATCAGAATCTGCATTTTAACAAGAGCCCCACTGTATTTGTAGGCGCATTAAAGGTTGGGAAGCTCTGCTCTCTCCCTCCATCTTTGATAGCTTCCAAGTCGATTCTTAGAAGTTAGACCTAGTCATGTCCTTCTGGGCTAGTGTCTTTGCCTGAAAATCTGTACAGTTCTGAGTCCCTCCAGGATCCTGCCCAATTCTTCAATCGAGAAAGGTTGGAGTCTCAACCTTAAAGCTGAGCTGTTGCTTTGGGCCCTGCTGCCTGCCTGCAAAAATTCCTCATGCCAACGTGGACCCCCTCCAAACTGTCTCCAAGAGGATTATTTATAGCTGGGCCTCACTAGCCTTGCAGCAGGAACACACTGTTAAATATGCAGAACATTCTGAGGACAGCTATTTGTTTAAAATGCCATCTGTTAGATGCTCTCCCTTTTATGAAATAGAAGACATCATCTCAAGTCATTCAAGAAAGGCATGAAAATCGTGCTTTGCAGCTCATAGTCCAATGCTAAGTAATAGTCAGTTTATACGTATATACAGTTCAGGATATAGAGAACTATAGCACCAAAAATTATTAATGTTGATACTAAGTTAAAATTCCAAATGAAAAACATATTTGGTTAACAATTTCCTGTAAGAATTTACTCAAATAGTACTACTTAATCTATGGAGGAGTGAAGTACATATCCTTGAAGTACTTGAAATACTGATAATGGGTAAATATTAAGAAATTGAGGGAATTCCCTGGTGGTCCAGTGGTTAGAACTCCACGCTTCCACTGCAGGGCGCCCAGGTTCGATCCCTGGTGGAGGAACTAAGATCCCACAAGCCACGCGGTGCAGCCAAAAAAAAAAAAAAAAAATTGAAATTTGAGGTGTTAAAAGTTGTCTGATTATATCTCTTGATTACATAGCTCGGTTTCAAGTTTAATGAAAAAGGGTTATCTGCCTGTCAATCAAATATTAACTGAGAACTTACTATATTCTGTTTGCTCTATGCGGAATGACCATTTTTCACTTAACATTTACTAAAAACCTACTATGCGTCGGATATTGTGTACTCATGATATAAAGATGAGTAAGACACTGTCCCTGCCCTCGAAGAGTTTACGACCTACCAGAGCAAGGCATGTAAACAAAAGGAATGTGATCAAGTTCTGTGGAGCATTTGTGGGCTACAGGAATGCTCTCAAGGAGGAGGATCAGTTCTGTCTTGGGGAGGCCGCAGTTTTATAAAGGCAATACTCAAAGGATCTTTCAGGCAGAGGGGTTAAAACAGCAAAGGAATGGAAGCATGACACTGCCTGTTACATTCAGAGACCTGTGGGAAGTTCAATATGCTTGCAATTCAGTTTTTTTTTCAAAATGACAACATAAAATATTTCAGAAATTCATCATAAAACAAAAAAATAATTTTATGTACCACTGTTATTGTACAAAAATAATGTACAGTGGATCAAACATACAAATATAATAGATTTCATATTTTGCTAACCCTTCCTTAGATCACTCTTCCTTCTTAAGAAATACACTTGGACATATATACACTACTAAATGTAAAATCGATAGCTAGTGGGAAGCAGCCGCATAGCACAGGGAGATCAGCTCGGTGCATTGTGAACACCTAGAGGGGTGGGATAGGGAGGGTGGGAGGGAGGGAGACACAAGAGGGAAGAGATATGGGGATATATGTATATGTATAGCTGATTCACTTTGTTATAAAGCAGAAACTAATACACCATTGTAAAGCAATTATACTCCAATAAAGATGTTAAAAAAAAAAGACTAAAGATCTTCAACAAATCAGTATAAAAAAGTAGACAACTCAATAGAACAATGAATAAAAGACTTTAACAGTCACTTCACAAAAGATAATACACAAATATAAAAAAGTTATTGGGCAATAAAAAAAAAGAAAGAATACACTTAACATCCTTTTTTTCTCAAAACAAGTTTTTATTGAAGTATAGTTGATTTACAATGTTGTGTTAGTTTCAGGTGTACAGCAAAGTGATTCAGTTATACATGTATTCGTTTTCAGATTCTTTTCCATTATAGGTTATTACAAGATATTGAGTATAGTTCCCTGTACTCTACAGTAGGTCCTTGTTGTTTCTGTTTTATACGTAGTAGTGTGTATCTGTTAATCCCGGACTCCTAATTTATCCCTCCCCCTCCTTGCTCATTCTTAATTAACTGTGAGATGTTTGAAAGCTAGACCTTGGTATAGATAGGCATGCAGACACACAACGTAAGGCTTTACTGGGCAGGATAACAATAGTGACTACGTTCATAGATAGAATGCCAGATTTCCGTCAGACTAAACTCTCAACAATTCTTTCTACTTTGCTTTTACTTATGTTTTATGGAAATGTCGATTACAAAATTGTAAGGGCTAGCTTGGAATTTAGCTTTGTGAGGTGAGGCAGGCAGATGGCACTGGAGCCGTGGGCAGGGGCTAGACCACCCCTGTTAGTGTTTTGGGACTTCCTTCCTTTGGGTGAAGGAGAAGCCATCAGATATTTTTGAGCAGGGAAAAGTATCAGTTCCGGGGTTAAGCCCACTACGTCAGTTAGTTCTGTTCTCAAAGCACCTCTATGGGATAATATTATACCCGTTTCCAGTTGAACAAACAGGTTCAATGTTTCACAGCTAACACTTGGCAGAGTATGGACGCAAACACAGATCTGTTTGACTCTACAGTCTGCGCTTCTCTAGCAAGTAAAATTTCCCTGATATGGATAAATTAACAAGCTAAAGGTCTACCATACATAAAGCAAGTGGAAAGTAAAAGCCTCACATTCCGTGATCTTGACGGTAAGAGCAAGAGGAACTGGAGGTGGTAGGTAGTGATGGGAGTCTTCACGTGTTGGAACAATCAATCCCACATAGTGTGGTACTGAAGTTGGAAAGTGAGGGCAGCTGGAGGGAGAGAGAAACTTTTCTTTGTCTTCTATGTGTACCATAACAATATTATGGGATGTCTATATCCCCAGAGAACTCTGTGAGCTGGGTACTTCTGGCTTTTGATACGTTAAAGGGGAAACAAAGGAATCTGTAAAATACCATCCCAAGCCTAGTTTATATGGTTATTCTTCCTACTATAAAATTCTATAGTACATGTCTGGAGCTAAAGAATATGTTATTTCTACAAGCTTTCTTTCTGTAACCAAATCTTAATTTTCCTCTAGGCAAATGAATTCCTCGGGTGGATTAGGGCAAAGTTAATGTGCTCACAGAGGCACCAGAGAAAGCATATTAATAATAAAATATTGCCCCCAGTTACATATCATGTGCAGTGTGTCTTTAAGAAGGATCGTGGAAAATGTTGAGTCTCCAGAATGACATAAATTTACTTACAAATGTGATTTTTATCCAAATTCCAGTTACCCCTTGCCTGGGATAGAGCTGCAAATTTAGGAGTATTTGCAAATATCATGTCTTCCCATTAAAATGAAAATACCTCCACAGTCATCATATACTCAGGCACACTTTCTTGATATAATACATGGTACTGCCCATTCACCTCAGCCCAACTTTTATATGTATCCTTACTCTGCAAATAATCTCATATTTTACAAGGCTATATGTACATATATACTCATTCAGTCTCCATCTAAGTCCATGTCCAAACCCATCAAGAAATATTTTTAATCTATCTTGCTCATTGTCTTTATTTGATATTCAGATAAAGTAAATATGAGCAATTCTAATGTGATTGGTATGTTTGAGCTTTAAATTACCGCTTTCTTTGTCTCATCAATGGGTCTGAATGATTTTCACTCATGAGCTGTTAATGAAAATTTCTGGCCCATTTATTCATAAGACTTTCTACTTAAACAGTCCTGTACCAAATCTGTACCTGTTTAATTTACTTAGGAACAAGAGCCCATACATTCATTTCCTGTTCTGCTGCCAAAGTTAACCTCCTGGAGTTTTTAAAAATGTGAGTCTCTACAGAGTGACAACACAAGGGGAGAACATAAAAAAGAAAGAAGGGTTCTGCTTCTCCTCCCCCATTATTAACTGTCGGCACCAAAGATAGTCCAGACTCGGGTTTGATGTTGGCCCATGGGGATTTCTCATGTGCGTGTGTGTGCAAGGTGATAAGTGCAAAAAAAAGCCCAGAGTTGGAAAGTGCACATTGAAATTAGGAAAAGGGGAAAAGAATATGCACCCAACAAAATGTGCAGTCATTAGGAGACGTGCCATAACTTTCGCCCATGCTGCCGGCTCTGGCTGAGCCTCAGTCTAGGTAAATAGCGCCCAGCACTGTGAAGCATTAGGTTTTTAGAAGTGAAGTTAAACTGATAAATTAGACCTCATTTATTGAACAGCAGTTAGAGCCGATTGCCTAGGGAGTCGTTTGACACCTTTGAAGACCGTGCTAACTTAATTGGTGATAGTTTGGGGGCTGAAGGAAACATTTAAGCCAGGAGCAGCAGGACACCGTGCCGCATGAAAATGGAGAAGACAAGCATTCTCTCTGACAAGGGGAGTCATCTATAGATTTTTGTGTCCATTGTTTTCGCTTATTTGTGTGTGTGCTTTACTCAGTCAATCAAATATAATTGACACCACTGGGTTCTGTTGTTTTGTAGATGACAGGAGCTAATGCAAGGGAAAAAAGCTGCAAGTAAACTTCCCCCTGAAAGGCTGTGAAAAGGTTTTTCCACAGAGCCCGTGACATTTTTTGCTCAATTGTATTAATTGATGTAGTGACAAGGCACTTGAAAAGATGATGGATACTGATCACTACACCCTTTTTTAAGGTTGGGCTATATCTCGCTATTAGCATAAGCACTTGTTTGTACAAGGAGTGGAGAGCAGCCAGACAGAACAAAAGAAGAAATAAGGCAGCAGCTTACCCGCCATATGCACCTGAGAGGGGAGGGCATTGGTCGGTTACATAAGGGTACCAAAGCCACACTGGAGATGGGCATTTAGTTCAAAGACTTTGAACTTCACATCTACTCCCCTAGACCTGTGGTCTTTAAAGAGGGTCTGCCCCAGTTTTTTAAACATTTGCTCAGAGCTACAAATGATTTCTCAGAGTTTTCTTAACGTCCTAACTGCTTAAGCGCCAGGACAAAAGACTGAGGGAAGGCTACTGGTGCTGGGGCTAGGGTGATTCAGGCTAGGGGAGCTAGAGGTTTGGGGATGCTCATTTCTCAGTCAGAGTCAGTGGCAGTGATGTGTTAGAGGAAGCCACATGGCTTAGCAAGACAGTGCCAGGGCTGAAATGACTTTGACTACTCACGGATAGAGCTATTCAAAGAAGACCTTGAATACTTAAAAGGGGAGGATAGAGGAAGGAGTCCATTTTTTGTCTGCCCAAGTCTCCCGACGGTTGCAAGAATAAAATCTGTGGTCAATTGAGGTACCCACAGTTGTGCCATAGCATCTTGAGTCTTCTCTGGATCATCTCTAATGTATAAATCACCTTGAGTTGTTTGCATTTATCCTAAATTCACAGTGCAGATATGTCTTCAATCACCCTAAGAAAACTCCTTTAATTAAAACATTTAATTTCATTAGTTTATGAAGTTCACTCATCAAGTGCTGTCCATAATTTCTATTGTTTGGCATTTAAATTTTGAATTGCATCATTCAATATTAGGAAATTTTGAGGGAGGGCTGGAGCAAAGATTAAAGAAAAATGTCCATTATCCAAATCCTCCAGGGAAAAATCAGTAGCTAAATGCACAGTTCAAGGAAGGTGAAAGCCCAGACTTGATTTTGTTCCATAAATATTTCAAGAAAGCATTTTATAAACCTCATCACAGAAGAATTTCCACAATACATCCTGAGCAAATAGTGAAACTCCATTTTCCAGAACAAATTCATCTACGCATACTATATTTTTCAGCATCAGTAGATAGTCATGGCAAGTATACAGGAGAAATCTTTAGAAGGTCTAGTCACTGGGTATCTCATGCTCTTAGAGAAAATCCTCAATTCATTCATTTAATACATATTTATTGAGCACCTGCTATGTTGCAGACACTGGAGATGTAACAATGAGAAAAAAATGGCATCTCTGCCCTCCTGGGTTATTTAGTCTAATATGAGAGACAGGCATTAATCAGATGATAAACCCAAATAAATGTGGAATATGACACATGCTCTGAATGAGAGGTAAATGGGACTGTTAGGTTTATAACTAAAAGTTGAGGGAAGACTTCACTAAGGAAGTAATGACTGAGCTGAGATCTGAAAAACTGAGTTACTGACACACGAAGGGCAGGGAGGGTAGAGAGGAAAGGGAGAACAAGTCAGTCATCTGCACATGGCAAGAGGGACTAATGCAGTTCTAGGAACTCCAATAAGCCAGAGTGGCTGATACACAGAGAGCCGCAGGGAGCGTGGGAGGAGGTGAGCTCCAGGTAGGTTAGACGGGGCTACGACGACCTGGGACAAACAGCTTTAAAATCCAGATACCACGCAGGTATACTGTCCTCCTCCACCAAACTTACCTCCTTATTAACCTTTTGCCATTTTTATTTTTGAGATCTCAGACTAGTGGTAATGGGTTATCAAAATAATGGCAAAAGTCTGGTGACTGCCTCTTGCACAGATTCCTAAAAACTCTTGCTTCAGTAAGAGGCAGAGCAAGTAAATAGGGTGAGAGGAGCTGGGTAGGCTCTCTGTGGCTACGAGAAGCCTGGATAGTCATGTATCAGCTCTTCCTGTTTATGTCTGGAGTTAAATGAATGTTTGTTATTGGACAGCATTGACTCTCTGCACCAACTTCAACTTGGAAAAAGATTCAGATGATTTGACAATGAAGGAATTTGCTGGAGCGGTGGGATTATACTGCAGTAACATGGAGCCATCTTGGATTGTGTTCATAATACCATTAGAGAGCAAAATACTTTTTTTAAGTGATGTAAAAGTTAGATTTTTAAAAAGTTCTTGCTGCCACAATCTTTCTAGAGAGGCTCCATTGGCAAAGGAACAAGCCTTGGCCATCACTCGTTGCTGGCACCTTGGCTGTGGCAACAGCAGTGACAGAAAAGCAGATGCAGTGGACGGTCCAAGGACCTTGTAGAGAAGATGCTCGTTAGCACCAGCAGCCCCTTGCCCACTTTCAGCTCTGAATTCCTACAGAAAAGCAAAACATAAAGGCATCAAGGTGTCTCTGACTTACAATCAGATACTGGAACAAAACTGAACATGAATTTAATCCTCATGGTAGAGAGGAGGCTTCTGGCACAAGGAACCATGTCTACCCTTGAGAGAGAGCATGCTGAGTTGGGCCTGAGCTCCTACACACCCTCCAACCGGTGAGCACAGAACTGACACTTCACAAGTCCCCTTGATAAGACATTTTAGAAGAAGACTCAATTATCAGAATCCAGCATCAACAGAGATTAAATCTACAATACACCTTTGGCAAAAAACCCCACATGGTTTTATATATGATTGGTCAAGTTTCCTTTGTTCCCCTATACACACACACACACACACACACACACACACACACACCACTTTACACTCCCCTAGGGTGTTCTCCTGAAGCCACCAATTACAGGGAAGGCCTGTCTTGTCCACTACCCACATTATGCTCTCATTCTCTTCTTCACACATTGACAGGTGTTTTTCCTCTGCCTGGAATGGCTTCACCCATATCCTTCTGCTCAGTTAGAGCCTGCCTGGATGCTAAGGTCCACCCCAGATCCCTTTCTCTTTGGTGTCTCCTTTTACTACCACAGCTGACTCTAAATACTTTCTCCTTCCTAGTCAGAATTGTGGTTTAGCGTGTTCATTTGACCTCCCCAACAAGATTGTAAGTGTACACATGAATAGCAAATTGTTACTTATTGCTGTGTAACAAATCACCCCCAAATTTAGTGACTTAAACAACAACCATTTACCATTGTTCACAAGTCTGCAGGTCAGGGGTATGGTTCTGCTGATCTGGGCCAGGCTAGGCTGATCTCAGCTGGACTCAGAACAGTCTGTTGTGGGATAGGCAGATGGATCTGATGATCTTAGCTGGGCTCTCTCACATCTCTGTGGCCCTGGTTGGAACAACTGGCTGCTTGGACTCTGGCATGAGGGCTCTCAAGCTCTAGCAGGGCTGGAGGGCTTATTCACCTGGTGAAGGCAGGAGTCCTAAGAGAACAAGACCTGGGCGTGACTTGGACTCTGTCACTTCTCCTTCATGCTGTTGGCCA
Source organism: Balaenoptera musculus (assembly GCF_009873245.2). NCBI lineage: Eukaryota > Metazoa > Chordata > Mammalia > Artiodactyla > Balaenopteridae > Balaenoptera > Balaenoptera musculus. The sequence continues at coordinate 100,079,672 of NC_045787.1, forward strand.
CATATGTGTACATACATGTATATAAAAGGGACACAGATAATAAATAGATATGACATCAAGGCAGTTATGTCAACTTCAACTTCCCTCAGGTACGGCTGTTGGGAAATGCTGTGAGTCCCCTTCTGTCTCTAGCTTTTACCCAGATCATCTGCCATCCTCTTCTCTGTTTCAGGCCAGCCCATGATGTGCTGATTCCTGTTTAGTCACATCAAAATAGTCACTTCCTTATAACAACTAAAAATTCTATACCTTTCTATTTGTTATTAATCAACGTTCAGACTCTATTATGAAGTCTTCATCAAATTAGCTATGACTCCTCACTACTGCTATAAAAATCACGCTAATCCATAAAGGCGGAGAAAAATCAGAATCGTGGCTCCTCTGAGGTTCTGCAGATATGCCTGTCCCAGGTCCCTGCACATGCCAAAAACCATCCATTTACCAGTTTCCGCATAGCTTTTAACAAAATAATAAATATTTCTGGTCTAGATGCTGTGCAAAGGTGCTCTACCCATCAGGGGTTGGTTCTTTATTTGATGCGTACCCTGTCCCTCAAATACCCCTCCCCACTTCCCCTCCTTCCAGCATCATGGCTGAAATTGCCCACTTGTTGTTTCATTGGCTTCTGCTGCATAACTCCTTAATTCCTGTGTACGTGCTGGCAGGAATTGTGTTTTATGCATCCCTTTGTCCAGTGCTGTGAAATAGTTTGGATTCTCAATAAGTTTATGATTCATCTACCACCACATCTAAATCTTTGGCAAAGAAACAAGCTGGGAATCTCCTCTAAGCCAGGGAGAACCAACCAGTTTTGAAATCATTATTTCAAAACAAATTTTCTAGGTTGAGGGGGCTGAGAGCCAGAGCTTTGGAGTCTAGTTTCCTTCCATTTTTCAGTTGTTGTAGACATCAGAAGTGCAATGTTGAGCAGCACACATAGTCCCTGTCTGTCAAGAGCTCATTCTAAAGGAAGGAAACAGATACATACAAAAAAGTCAACTAAAAATTCTATGAAGAACATCAAAGTGGGTGATGTGCTGGACACTGCCTGGAGGCCGTCCTAGGTTGTGTGTCAGAAAAGGCTTCACTAAGGATGTAACATTTAATCTGAGACCTGAATCGTGGAACCAGCTATGCAAAGAGCTGTGAAAAGCACATTTCATCAAGAAACAACCACTTTTGTGAAGGCGCTACTGTAGATACAGTTTCAGAGTGTTTGAGGAACAGCAGTAAAGCCGGGATTGCACATACATGATGGCTGGGGCATCAGGTCAGGTAATCCGGGAAGTAGATCCAAGACCAAAGTAGAAATGCAAGAAATTTATTGGTAAAATGCCTGTGAAATATAGAGGGGAGAAGAAGCAGGTAAAGGCCGTGAGATCTCTAGGTCATGAGAGCTGGGAAAGGAGAGGCAGAAGGAAGGAGGATTAGGTACGAAGAGCCTCAGATTACAGTGCAGCTCTGAGGAAGTTTCAGCCAGGCCGCAGGGAGCTGGAATCAATATGGCTCATCTGAAGGGTTCCATTTTGGGCAGAAATGTCCCAGCTCTAGTGCCCCTGCTGTGTTGAGTCATTAGCTGAGAGCAGCATGAGGAAAGCATGGCCTCGGCCTGACTGCTGTGGCAGCTGGAGACTCCTCCCAGAAGGTTCCCTCTGGAAGGGAGACCTGAGTGGCCCACCTCTATGGCTTACGCGGTGGCTTCAGAACTTCTTTGTAAATGAGACTCAGGATGCCAATCTACTGGGAAGAGGGGACCTTAAATACATGTCATATATTACTTTACATCAGTGTTTCCCACCTGAGGGCAGTTTTGCCCCCTGGGGGATATTCGGCAATGTCTGGAGATATTTTTGACAGTCATATCTTGTGGGGGAAGGGGCATCCGGCAAGTAGAGGCCAAATATGCTGCTAAATATTCTCCAATGCACAGGGCAGCCCTCTACAATGAAGAATTATCTAGTTTAAAATACCAATAATGCTCAGGGTGAGGGAAACCTGCTTTATAACTAATTGAAAAAATTATCCACCACATTTGTAAAAGAATGCAAGGTGGTGAGCGTGGGGAAGCCGATACACATGGGACGCATTATGGCACATCGGAGAGCACCGTGAACCCAAAATTCCACCTTCAAATCTTGCTCATTTCCTACTTCAGTGTGTATAGTCTATGAAATAAATCACACACACATATTGCAAAGACGGTATGAAGACAGAATGCCACATACACCCAGGAGTCCTGCTTCATCTACCAGCTGTTGGTGACTAAGTACCAAATATTGTTCTCATGGCAGGGTTGAGGAATGACGATCTTTTTTGTCAGAAGAGAAGAAAGTGGCCCCAAACTGTACATTTTTAAGTAACACATGCAGTGTTCCTCATTCAGTTACCATTCTAATTGAAAACATAATTGTTTAACAAGTTTTAGTTATGGGTGGGGATAACAAAACCCCCATTTCCTTTCCTATAAAGGAGCCCAAACAGTGTCTCCTTTATTCCGTTTCTCCAGGGTGAAACTGTAGCTGTGAAAATGTACTCTGTTCAGTCCACTGACGGAACACACTCACGGCCAAGAGTGGAGTTTCTCAGAGAAGATATGAGAATGAGAGTCTTGGAAATAATTTACTTGAAAATATGAAAGTAACCCAGAACATGAGATCACTCTTGGCAGCCTAAAAAAAGAAATAAAATTGACTATTGTGCTCATAATGTGCAAAACCAGGATCAGCCTTCCAAGAGCTCAGCTGAAGGTTGCAGGAAGAAATCAGGTACAGAGAAATTTTCAAAAGAAAAAAAGAAACAAAAGGAAAGAAAAACCTGTTCAATCCCCTGCCTCTGCCCTGCACTGATGCCCACATTCTCCAGAAGGAACAGTGGATTAGACTGAGGCAAAGCAATTTCCCTGCCAGTAAATAGTTCTGGGGAAAGATGAGTTGGAAGGGATCAACTGAATTGAAGGTGGAGGTTATCTGTGCATTTCAAGTGTCTGTTTCACTCTTGTTCCACTTTATTGTAAATAATTATCAAGTGACAGGAAAGTTTTGTACAAGTATCTAAAAGAATGAATCAGGAGAGTCGGCAGAGTTATAAGATGACTCTTCTTGGTTTGTGAAATTGTTTGAGAAGCAGGTATGGCCTTATACTTAACATAGAGAGTAAAGGTTCAACTCAGCTATTATAATCTGGTAATAAAATTATAGAATGTCTCTCTCCTCTCTAGGTAATGTAGGCTTTACTTAACAAGAAACAAAACAGAATCAGTTTTGAATAGGAACCTGGCTTCCATTCCTGGCAGAGATCCAGGGTACAGAGCCTCTTGGTTTGAGCTTCTTATATTATGTAAAGAAATTCACAGACAGGAGGGTATACATTGCGTCTGGCGGGGAGGTGGGGTACTCAGACCAAACTAAGGGTTTTTCAACCTATTTGTGTCACTTAAACCTTTAGAAGATTCAAGAAAAGGATTTGCCTTCTCTTTTTTAAGTTCATGGGAGAAACAGACCAATTTTGGAAGCTGGAAAATGTGGACACCATTGTGCTACTGACACCATGGCCTTGACAAGTAAGCCCAACATCGCTGAGCCTCAGATTTCTCTCTGTGTACCTGCCTGTCTTACCTCACTTAACAGGAAATAAATTCAATAAAAGAAATAAAATCCCTTTGGCTCTTTGAAAAGCAAGATGCCATGGAAGGAAGACTTTTTAGATAATTTCCTCTACTGCAATGGGCTTAGGTCTGGGAGATAGAAGCAAAGGCTGCCAGTACCCCTGATTGTGCGTTCACTCGAGTTCACTTCCCAAGGCTTCCCATTTTGACTGTTCCCGTTGATCAGAAAATGTAGAGTGCAAATGTGTGTTCTTAGATGCAGCAGAAATAAACATCCGCAAGCTTCAGAAACACGCATGAGGAGGCTTCAGCTTGCATGATTCACTACAGCTTTTGACACTCTTCACAAATCAAGTTTGATTGGGTTTCTCATTGAAGCGATCTGACAGCCTAACCAGGAGGCCTCCTGGGGCTGTTCTTTTTTTCTTTTTTTCCATAATAATAGATAAAAAAACAAGCCCAGAAAACAGTCAGTTGGAAGTGGTCGTATCCAAACTTTGTTTTCTTTTTTATTTATTGTCATGCATTTGCTTCTTTAACCCACTCTATTGATCTTGAGTGGGAGGAAGAGGGGGTTGGATGGAAGACAAGCATTGCTCAGAGTCAGGCATCTATGGTTTGGTCCTGAGGGAAAGAAATAAATAGTCCCAGACTAGAAGAAAGGTTGGGGTGGGGGGGGGAAGGAGAAAAAAAACAGAAGATTGACTGGCTTGCAAGGGATCCCAGTGGATTCCTGCTTACACCAGAGCATCATTTAAGCCTATGTTCTTCCATCTACCTTGTTTGCAGTAAATAGCTGCCCATTATATCAGGTCAGGCAAGTGCCAGGGCGTCACAGCTCAGTGGCCATGATCTGCCCGCAGAGCAGCAAGAAAGGTCCCCCAGAGAGCGCTTGCGTGTGTCAAGTTCTGGAGCCGTCAAGGTTCTAAGCGACAGCTTATCTTGAGGGTTTAAAACATGCAAGATGTCCCTGCTTGCTTCTCTCCTCCCCCACCCACCACTCTCGCTCTTCTTCCGTCCCCTCCTCCATTACCCCCTCCTCCCCAGTACTTTTCCCTCTTGACAATCTGCTTGAAAGAAGACAGATGCTGGAGCAGTTTTCCTTAAGTCGGCTCTAATTCCATAAGGTGCAATCCACCAAATGCAACTCTGTCCATCTTTTGAAAAGGCTAAGATCCTGAGGCAGCCCCATTTATTATTTGTCTTGACACTAACACAAATATTTTCAGATGGGTTAGAGTCTGTCACTTTACTATCCTTATGTTCTTTGCCCTCAATAAATAAGACACATTAAAGTTCTTAAAGGCAAACAAAGAACTGTATCCTGGGTACCATTTGTCCTGCAGTTGCCATGTTTAATTGAACATTTTATAGCACTCTAATGCCATGTCAGGTTCTTAATGCGACATATGTTCCTCTCTTACATTATCAGCGGCTAAGAACATCACAGAATCTTCCTTGAATTCATGTGTATGAGAAGTAAGATTTATCCTGTGCACTTCACTGAATCATTTATGAGTTGCCTTATCTCACCCAGGCAATTTTATAACTCGTAAATGGCCCCTCTGGTCTGCTGTCTGAATTCTGTTTACTGTAAAATCCCAAAATAGTATGACTATTTTCAAGATAGCAAGCTAAATTTTGCTGCAGTGTAGAATTACCCTATATCTGTCCTTTACTTTGCCATTTATTTGTCCCAGATATAGGGCATGGAACCAAATGGGGGGCGGTACTAATGTCTCGAATTTTGGGGTATGTGGTCCTATGGTATAAAGGTAAGAGCCGAGGTCTGTTAAATCTCAGAAAGCGTTTATAGTGTTAAGCAATTATCTCTAGAGAATCTGCCCCAGTCAGAGCTGAACCGCGCAGAACCTCCAGCTGCTTACATTCTGACAAGAATCAGCCTTGCCTCAGGAAGAATCAATATCAAAAAAGTTAGTTAAACCAGTAAGGGATTAACTATGTTTTAAAAAGAGAAAAGAATACATGAATGGTAAAGGTGGGTAATAAAAGGAGAACTGTAGGACGTTGTGCTTGGTTGTGTCGTTTTCAATGAGGGAAAACCTCATGCAGTAGTTGGATGGGCGCTGAGTCCTTAAATCAATGGTTTACTGAATCCTTGCAATGGACAAAATTCCCTGCTCCACACAGAGAGCTGTGAGTGGTCAGACAGACAGCATAACTCTATTCCAGCGCAGACAATGGACAAAATAATTTAAACATATTTCAGAGATGACTTCTACAGACAGTGCAGTTTTTACCAGCCCATGGCCATAGTGTAAGGAGTCTAAGTACCCTAAATTCCCTAAGTAGTCTGGGTTTTTCTATGTATTCTGGCAATAAATGCAACTTAATGTTCATTTCTGATGTCTATTTATTTCAGAATGACCCCCTTCACTTTTAGAAGCTCCATGTAATCTATAAAACGTATGAAATAGTCTTTGCTTTGAACCCAAAGCATGTCTTTAACTTTTCAAAAATTACCTTTAAAATTCAATTATAAACACAACATTGGAAATGATTTTTTAATGTTTTTCATGGGAGGCAGTGCAGCACAGTGAATTGGATCTGGATTTCATAGCTGTCTCTTGTCATTTTCCTCTCGAGTCTCAGTTTACTCATCTATAAAATGGAAATAATGAGATTTCTATTGTAAGCCAGTTATAAAGATTGCATATGAGGTGTCTAACCCAGTACCTAGAACATTCATAGGCACTAAATAAATGCCTACTGTTATTTTTGTTGTTTTCACTATTATTAGATTCATGTAAGTTTGATTTGTGAAACCCCAGAATAGACTGTGTATAAAATATTGGCAGACACTTTCTCACTGTCTTTTTCTTTAACTTTCCATCATAGATCATGGTAGTAGCAGAATAAGGGTGGAGCAGTTGACTACATTCATTTATTATTTCCACCAATGTATATTGAGTGTCTACCATGTACAAGCATTTTGAGAAATGACAAGAGAGATGGCAAATACTCCAGCTAAATAGTCATGAGAGTTAGAGTTACAACTGAAAACTTCAGTCCTCAAGTTCATATGAAATCTCCTGATAGGTGTTCAAAGGGTTGGGGAAGTTCTGGATTCTATCCATCTTGGGAAATCCACTAAATCAGATGATTCAGACTTTTTGGTCCAAAAACTCACTCCATTCCTATAGATTTATCTAAATTTCTTTAAATTTCCACCAGTACCATCTTTTCTAAAAATTGAAATATTGTTGATTTACAATGTGTGTTAGTTTCAGATATACAGCAAAGTGATTCAGTTGTGTGTGTGTGTGTATATATATACTTTTCCTTTATAGGTTATTAGGTTATTACAAGATATTGAGTATAGTTCCCTGTGCTATAGAGTAGGTCCTTGTTTTTCATCTGTTTTATATATAGTGTGTGTATCTGTTAATCCCAAACTCTTAATTTAGCCCTCTCCCCCTTTCCCTTTGGTAAGCATAAGTTTGTTTTCAATGTCTGTGAGTCTGTTTCTGTTTTATAAATAAGTTCATGTGTATCATATTTTAGATTCCACATAAAAGTGATATTGTATGATATTTGTCTCTCTTTCTTACTTACTTAGTATGATAATCTCTAGGTCCATCCATGTTGCTGCAAATGGCATTGTTTCATTCTTTTTTATGGCTGAGTAATATTCCATTATATATACTATATATATATATACATATATACATATATATATATATATGTGTATATATATATATATATATATATATATATATATGTATATATATATATATATATATATAAAATACACACACCACATCTTCTTTATCCAGTCATCTGTCAATGGACACTTAAGTTGTTTCCATGTCTTGGCTATTGTAAATAGTTCTGCTATGAACATTGGGGTACATATATCTTTTTGAATTAGAGTTTTCATCTTTTCTGGGTATATGCCCAGGAGTGAGATTGCTGGATCATATGATAACTCTATTTTTAGTTTTTTAAGGAACCTCCATATTGTTCTCCATAATGGCTGCATCTAATCACATTCCTACTAAAGGGGTAGGAGGGCTCCCTTTTCTCCACACCTTCTGCAGCATTTATTATTTGTAGACTTTTGGTGATGGCCATTCTGACCAGTGTGAGGTGATGCCTCTTTGTAATTTTGATTTGCATTTCTCTAATAATTAACGATGTTGAGTATCTTTTCATGTGCCTGTTGGCCATCTGTATATCTTCTTTGGAAAAATGTCTATTTAGGTCTTCTGCTCATTTTTTTATTAGATTGTTTGTTTTCTTGATATTGAGTTGTATGAGCTGTTTGTATATTTTGGAAATTAAGCCCTTGTCAGTCACATCACTTGCAAACATTTTTTCCCATTCTGTAGATTGTCTTTTCGTTTTGTTGTTGGTTTCCTTTGCTAGGCAAAAGCTTATAAGTTTGATTAGATCCCCTTTGTTTATTTTTGCTTTTATTTTTTTTTCACCTTCACAAATACCATCTATCTTTATTTATTTATTTATTTATTTATTTGGCTGCATTGGGTCTTAGTTGCAGCATGCGGGATCTTTGTTGTGGCATGCAGGCTCTTTGTTGCAGCATGCAGGCTTCTCTCTAGTTGTGGCGTGCGGGCTCCAGAACACACAGGCTGAGTAGTTGCTGGGATCTTAGTTCCCTGACCAGGGATCAAACTCGCGTCCCCTGCATCGGAAGGAGGATTCTTAACCACTGGACCACCAGGGAGGTCCTAATACCATTAATATAAAAATAGTATTGTATCTTTTCTTAATTGAATTCACCATAAAGGAAGGCTGACAGACCCCTTCTTATCTCTCGATCCTTTCCAGTCATTGTAGCAACCCCTGTTATTAAAATATTTTTTACGGATTAGCAATTAATGTCACGCCTATAATAAATCTTTCCATTTCCTCAAGATGTAAATGTGAGAAACATCAAAGAAATTCACTTATAAAAACCTATTTTCATTCAGTTAAGGTCGGGAAAATTTATTATGGGTTGCTATTTGCCATGTTTCACATGGGCATAAATGAATTTGGTTTCAATCAAGGTATCAACTCTGTCCTAATAGGTTTTGACTGGACTAAACATAAGCCTCTTGGCTTGAGAAGATGCAGTTCTACAAGTATGCTTAGGGAAAGAAGAATTTACAAAAATAAGTTAGATACCTAGACACATTTAATATTTGGTTTTGAACATATTTAAGCAGGGTACATAGGAGGTAGGACGTTTATGATTTTGATGGGTGACTTTTGTCCCACTTTAACAGTCTAGTCTTACCTGAGAAAGAAGAAGAGGAGATAGATGCCCACCACCACTCTCCTGGGCACCCATTTGTTTCTCAAAGACTTCAGATTGGTCACTCCACCCCAAGCTGCTGAGTAAGGGATCTTGAGGTATGCTCAAGCATCTGGCTATCTAGGGGCCTTGCCTTCTTTGTAATACGCTGGATTATTCACAGGCCAGCTGTATATCCTTTCTCTAAAAGGCCTCCTCTCTCGGCTCACTTATTACAGGAAGTAGCACCATGGAGAAGTTTAATTTTTCTTTTAGCCATAGGATCTGAGTAAAGTGTAAAAGTGAAGTTGTTCCAAAGGAAGTACAAAGGAGGTTACCTCAGCACCCCCATATCCCAGGTGGCAAAGTGGGTCGCCAGCGGGAGACAGCATATTGGTACAATCCCTTGTAAAATAATTTGGTGTTACTTTCTTATCATTCAACGTCTGCATGACTCAGGTATGTACCCAATTCCACTCCCAGGTATACACCAGGGAGACTTTGTTGCCTTTGTGCACCCAAAGAACTGTATAAGAAACACCTTCGCAGCATTGTTTGTAATAACAAAAACTGAGAACTCTCCAAGTGTCTGACAGGAGAATGAATAAATAAACTGCAGTATTTTCACACAATGGATTGTTGAAAAGCAATGAAACTAAATAAATCCTATCTTCATGCAACAGCAATATTAACAACATAATGGGGTATGAAAAAAACAAGTCAGAAAAGTATATAATATATACATATACAGGTAAGATACTATTTTTTTATAAAGCTGAAAACCATCGAAAAACAAAATCTAAAATAGTATTTACCTCCAGGATGGTATAGTTGTAGGGAGGAGTACCTTAGTAGTAACAACAGTATTAGTAATTTTTGTGGCCTTCAGTTGAGTAGTAGGTATGCTAATAATAATTTTATTCCTATGCCACTTGATTTACATATATTCTTTTGTGTGTAAGAAATATTCACATGATAAAAAATTCCATTAAAAAAAATCTTACCTAGGGAATTCCCTGGAGGTCCAGTGCTTAGGACTCCACACTTCCACTGCAGGGGGCATGGGTTCGATCCCTGGTCAGGAAACTAAGATCCCGCATGCCATGTGGCATGGCCAAAATATTATAATTATAATTATAATAATAATAAATAAAAATAAAAAGGAAAAAAGCCATTAAAAAAACTTTTAAAATAAAAATTTAAAAATCTTACCTAAAACAAAATCTTAGTGGAGTGCAGACCAAACCATATATACATAGACCTCATCCTGAGAGATAATTTCTGAGCACCCAGCAATGGAGACGTACATGAGTAGACGTGATAAGGATACAACACACAGTACTATTTCAGAGTTTATCTGCAACTCTTGCTTTAAATTTGCCCATGTTATTTATAGGCCTTTTTTCACATCTATTGTAGCTCATGAATGAACTTCTAAGGGTCACATTTACTAAGGAGGTTTTCATAATAATAACCCTACAGTTTAAATGCTGATAAATTCCCACAGTAGCTCTCTTTTGAAAACTCTGCTATTTTATTCTACTTCAAAATAGAATTCTATAACCTATTTTTATTAGTGAGATAGAAAGCTTGTAAAAATTATGTGTTCAAGGTTTTGAACCCCAGAGAAAGGTACTATTCAAAGTCATGAGGAATTATAATAATAAATTCATCTCCATTCCTCATATATGTAGTTGAAATGCATAAACATTAAAAAGTAAAAAATATAGAAAAAGAAATATGGGTTAACAATGGTTAATTATTTTGCAGCTGATATCGTAATAGAAAATGTTTTATCCCTTTAGTCTGAAACATCGGAAATCGTTTTTATAACATTATGAAAAAAATGTCAAAATGAAAAGAAAATGTGAAAGTCAAAGTTCTGGAAAAGATCCTAAAAATTCTGATGGAGCCCTATTACTGCAACTATAGCTATTTTCACCCAGTGATTAGAAAGTGCCATTATGAGAGAAATTATTGGTTGTAAAACCACCACAAAATATGTTGACCTAATGGCAATTTCTCAAAGGTAAGTCAAAATGTTCCATGAGCTTCTCTTATTGATTGTTGTTCCCATGTGCACCTCTGGGAACAGAACAGCAAAGAAATGTTTTGATCAGAGAAAGAGTGACCTTTTCTATGGAAGCGTTTTAATGCTGTGATATGCTGAAATAACTAACAGAAAGGATAACAAAGAGGGAAAAAACCTTATTATTCTGTAACCCATGGGGAAATGGGCATTTTTATACTTTTCTACAAAATCAAGGCTCTGTTAAAATTCTTGAGGCTAGCTCTGCAATACTGTATTCTTGATTGGAGTAAGGCTTAATGTCATTACATAAGCAATGGCTTCGTAACTCAAATAGCTGATTAGACCTATAGAAATGAATTAGAAAGAAGATGCCATGTACCTGAATGGTAGCAAATAAATGTTTCTCAGAGTTCTTCAAGTACAAGTCTAATCAAAGTACCAAAGATTAGTACATCACAGAAGTAAAGAGCATGGATTCTGGGTTGAAATCTCAGCTCTGCTGTTTCTAATCTTTATGACCTTGGGTAATAGTTGAAACTTTTTATACTTCAGTTTTCTCATCTGTAAAATCGGGGAAATAATGCTTCTTACCACATAGGGCTATTGTGAAGGTATATAATTTAATGCACATAGAGCCCTTATGTTAGTGTTGGGCACACATAGTAAGTGCTGCTATTATTAATAATGCATCCAAACATGTTATATTTAGAAAAAGAGAGCCATGAAACTGTGTTTTTCATCAAAGTGACAACTGCAAAGATACCTGTACACAAAGCTCCTATTCTATCATGGTCTCACAAAGGTATACAGGGTCAATAATTAAGAAAAACATAAAATGAAGTTTGACTTTAGCATTTTAGTTTTATGGCCTTCTACTCCTCTGCTTTTACAATGCCGCTACCTTATTGTAAGAGGCTAGTATTTTCTGAAACTTTATAATAACATGTTCACTTATCTATTCAACCAACATTCATTGAATATCTACTATGTGTAACACATGTTCTAGATACAGAAGACAATAGTGACTAAGACTATAAAATCCTTGCTCTTCTGGAACTTAATTCTAATGTGTATGATGGGGTGGGGAGAGGTGAAAATATGTAAATAAACAAAGAAGATGATCATAGTTCGTGACAAGTTTTAGGATAGAAATGACAGAATGAAGAGTAAGGGAGGGCAGGGTAGACACCAGTTCAGTTGGGATACATGGGTCTCTCTAAGTGCGTGCTATTCAAACTGAAATCTGAAGGAGGACACAGCCATTCAAAGGCCTTGGGAAGCATCAAGTGCCAAGGCTCTGGGGCAAGAAATAGATGGTGCTCTGAGGAAACAGAAACATACAGTGGCAAGAATTAGCGCAAGATGAGGCTGGATAGAGAGGCAAGGACACTTCTCCCAGACCCATGTAGTTCAGGGTCAAGAGTTTGTTGACTGAATTTTACTCTAAATGCAGTGAGAAGCCATTGGAGGGCTTTATGTAGGGAGGTGATGCAAAATGAGTTATATTTTTTGTAAATATTATTTTGCTACTTTGTGAAGAATGAGTAAATAACTATTGTTTTATGTCTGAATGTGTTTCAGTATAAACATTACCTCTTCTAGGCATTTACATTTGTCTGAGCTCAAACGCTTTCGAATGAAATTTCTAGCCTCAGAAAGCAACTGCAGGCAGAGGTTTTGCCCCTGAAATCACTCCCTGGGAACAAAGGAAACTGAATTCTTTTGGGTTCCTGGGTGGATGAAGTTTTCCTTCCTGTTATATGTCTGCTTGTCTGCCTCCCAGAGAGAAAGATAGGGCAGTCTCCCAGCTCTGGTTCCTTAGGCTTATTCCTAGAAATGGCTGGGGGCACTGGAATATGGCCTGGAACGTTCTCTTCTTCAGCTGCAGGCACCAAATGATGGGTCACAATGACCGCTCCCCTTAATCCAGACCACCACCGAGCTGTTTCTGCTTCCTTCTTTCTTCTGCTTTGTTACTGCCAGATGCTGTGGGCGTGAGTCCGCGTCCACCCTTCCCTTCCTCCCCTCCACATGCTCTGCTGTGAAAGGTATACAGTGGTTAGTACACAGCCTTCACTCTCCAGCACTCAGCCAGGCAGGACATTTTCAGCTCTTAGTCTCATGATGCAAAGGAAGAAAAGGATATGCTGCTCTCAGATCCTTCAAATTGAGGCACGAGTGACACCAGAACTTACTGCTCTGCAGCCCATTTATTTGGTGCCACCTAAAGGAATATTGTGAATGCTAACACAATTGTGCCTAAAAATTAGTTCTTTTCTGAATGAGGAGATGGTCCATTTAAATTGAACTTTAGGAAAAATCACAAAGAGCAGTGAGAAGAGAGAGGGACACAGTGGCCTGCATAGCCAAGAGTGAAAATGACAATAATAGTAATAACCAAAGGTATTTGAGCACTTAATCGGTGGCAAGTGAAATTATGTATATTATTGCATCAGATACTCACAAAAAACCTAGGAAGTAAATACTGTCGCTACTATTTTTATAAAGAAAGAAACCAAGGCTAAGAGACGTTAAATAAGTTGGCCAAGTTGGCCAGCTTTTAACAAGAAGAGCCAAGGGTCACACCCAGGCAGTCTGTCCACAAAGGCTGTATTCTTTCTTTTTAAATTTATTTTATTGAAGTATAGTTGATTTACAATGTTGTGTTAGTTTTTGCTGTACAGCAGAGTGATTGAGTTATCCATATATATGCATTCTTTTACATATTCTTTTCCATTATAATTTATCACAGGATATTGAATATAGTTCTCTGTGCTATAGAGTAGGACTTTGTTGTTTATCCATTCTGTATATAATAGTTTGCATCTGCTAATCCCAAACTCCCTGTCCCTCCCTCCCGCAACCCCCTCCCTCTTGGCAACCACAAGTCTCCTCTCTGTGTCTGTGAGTCTGTTTCTGTTTTGTAGGTAAGTTCATTTGTGTCATATTCTAGGCTCCACATATAAGTGATATGTATAAATTATATGGTATTTGTCTTTCTCTTTCTGACTTACTTTGCTTAGTATGATAATCTCTAGTTGCATCCATGTTGCTGCAAATGGCAAAATTTCATTCTTTTTTTATGGCTGAATAATATTCCATGGTATATATGTGCCACATCTTTTTTTTTTAACATCTTTATTGGAGTATAATTGCTTTACAATGGTGTGTTAGTTTCTGCTGTATAACAAAGTGAATCAGCTATACGTAAACATATATCCCCATATCTCCTCCCTCTTGCATCTCCCTCCCACCCACCCTATCCCACCCCTCTAGGTGGTCACAAAGCACCGAGCTGATCTCCCTGTGCTATGTGGCTGCTTCCCACTAGCTATCTATTTTACATTTGGTAGTGTATATATGTCCATGTCACTCTCTCACTTCGTCCCAGCTTACCCTTCCCCCTCCCCGTGTCCTCAAGTCCATTCTCTACGTCTGCGTCTTTATTCCTGTCCTGCCCCTATGTTCTTCAAGACCATTTTTTTCTTTTAGATTCCATACATATGTGTTAGCATACGGTATTTGTTTTTCTCTTTCTGACTTACTTCACTCTGTATGACAGTCTCTAGGTCCATCCACCTCACTACAAATAACTCAGCTTTGTTTCTTTTTATGGCTGAGTAATATTCCATTGTATATATGTGCCACATCTTCTTTATCCATTCATCTGCTAATGGACATTTAGGTTGTTTCCATGCCTTGGCTATTGTGAATAGTGCTGCTATGAACATAGGGGTGCATGTATCTTTTTGAATTGTAGTTTTTTCTGGATATATGCCCACGAGTGGGATTGTTGAAACATATGGAAACTCTATTTTTAGTTTTTTGAGGAACCTCCATACTGTTCTCCATAGTGGCTGCACCAACTTACATTCCCACCAACAGTGTAGGAGGGTTCCCTCAAAGGCTGTATTCTCGCTCACTCCAATTATTTTTAAAAATTATAGAGATTTATATGTAATTATATGGCACTGTTATTAAGAAAAATGTTGAATGCTTTGTAGAAGTAAGAAACCTAGAGGAAATATCAAAAGGATTAATAGTTTTAACTGTGAACTACATCTTATTCAACTTTGCATCATCCTTTCCTACTGTCGTACTTTTTGAATTTATTATCATTGAATTTATTGCCCATTTATTTATGATACACCAAAAATGCTTGTCCCAAACACAAAGATGATTTTCCAGAGGAAGGATGCCTAAACTGAGTTTTAAGAACGATTTAGGATTTAGCCAGGGAAAGTTGTTACAAATTTAAACTCTAGTGTCAGGACTAGTGCAAAATAGCATTCCTTTACAAAATGAAAACTTAAAAGTGGAAGGAATGGGGCTGTGGTCCATCACAATAACAAGGATCGTACCACTGAACACAGTGGTCTCAGGGTCTAAGGAAGCACTCTTTATTGTATAGAAATAAATATGACTGTGTACTGAGGACTTTCCATTCTTTGGGAAAGTTGACTTCAATTCACTCTTAAAAAATAAACAAACAAGTGATAGATAATGTCCGTCAGTCTCATAGTCTGGGTAAGGTCTACTCTATGTTGGTTCCTGAGACCCACATTTTTGAGAGCCACATTCTATCTGGCCCTACAGTGCAACCATGATAAAAATCAAGTCCCTACAGATTACAGAAGATCACTGTTTTTTAAAGTCTCAGCATATATTAATATAATAAATCTAGCCCACCTAACAGATAAGATTACACACTGGCAAGATTCTTTTTTGTTGTCTTTATAATTGTTATTATTTACCAAAATGGCAGAATTGTTTTTAAAAGTTTCTCTTTCTGTAGATCTTTGGAGACATAAGAGATATGTCCCTTATGCTAAAAGAAATGCAGTTTTTCCCTGTCCTTAAGAAAAAATGTGTGTACTATATTGATGCTAGATGTTTTCTAAAGCACGTATACACAGAATCAGTCTTTTGTACAGCATTAAAAAGCTCATTGCATCTGGATTTCTTAGGCAGCTACAAAGGGCTAGTACATGAGAGGGCAGCTTTTGAAAAACTGTAAAAGTCTATGAGTTGTATTTTGAAATGCCAAAACCAAGGTGCCAAAAATACTTACTAAAACAATCACTGTGCCAAAAATACACACAAATTAAAGTTACAGAGTAACTCAGCAAGACACTTAAAGTAGAGTTTCCAGTGGCTCTTGGGTCTCAGATAACAGGCAGGCAGTTATGTGAGATTAGACATGTTTTCTTTTCTACTTTTCTTCTCCACATTGCTCTTTTATGAGTCAAGTAATGCATATTTGGGGCTATAAAAAAATTGGTGATAATGAAAGGAGAAAATAAAGTGTGTGGGAATTATATTGGCTTGTCTTATACAAAAATGGTTCAGAAGGCCAGCATTGGTAGAAGACATAAAATACCCCTTGGTATATCCCTCAGCTCCACATCAGTAAGCTGTCATGACTACTATTGCCACTTTAGCCACAGAAGATCAGCCTTCACTTAAGAGTTCACAGCCTTTCCTTGGAAGCACTCAACCTGCCTACATCTACCCCTACATCTACCCCTACCCAAAGTAGCAGGAAGACAGTCAAGCCAGCAATATTGACACTTAAAGTTGACGGCAGTTGATGAAAATCTCCCATACATAAAGCCCTGCCTCTGTTTTCAGCTTTGGGCTACAAGGAGACATCTAGTGAACTGTAAACATTCCTAGAAGAAGTATAACATTTAACCCTTTTGAGCTTGATCACCATCTCAAGATTTTAACCTCCAGTTTATTGAATGGTTTCAGAACAGGGACCATAGTCCATAGGAAATCAACAGATGATCTTAAGTGGGTCTATGAACCCTGAGAACATAAAAATTTTGTGTGTGCATGCATACACACGCATATGCAATTTTCAGTAGATTCTCAAATGAATCTATGCTCAAAAAAATTTAAGACCCATGGAGCTCTAGTTTCTGGCATAATTCATCTTGTTTGAGAATCCAGGAAGAACTTCAATCAACCATCTAGCACGCTATGCGTGATGAGTTAATTGCATTCAAATAATTCTCAGAAGTTAATGTAAAAAGCTGAATCAACCCCAAGAGTAGCATAGAGGTCCATTCCTGAAATACAACAGCATATCAGGAATTGATGGGTTAATTTCTATGGCACTTCTGCTGCTGTTAGAAATGAGGCAAGGAAAAAATGAACATCTGAATTTCACATCTGTCTTCCACCTACTTACGATGGGTAGAACATGGTGTGAAGTGGTCACTCCCCAAATACCCCCAATTCTTCACAGAACCGCCAGAGCCACCTTCTTAAAACAAATATCTGATAAAATAATATACTCTTCTTGAAACCTTGTAATCACAGCTCCCAACGTCTATAGTGAGAAGTTCAAAACATGGTTCAAGGAGCCCCATGGTCTGTTCCTGCCATATCTTAAGCTTCAGCTCCCACCACTTCCACTCTGGCACCCAGCACTCCAGCCAGATCCAAATATTTGGTGCCTTGATGGTTCCATGCCCTGTGCTCCTATACATAGCACAGCCCTCCTCAAAAGCCCCTACGTTTCACAAATGCCCTCTCATCCTTTAAGACACAGTACAAAAAGGTTGACTTGACCTTTCCTCATAGAGTGACCCATTTTCTCCCTTGTCCCTCAACTTTTATCTGCCCCTATTTAGCTCTTATCACACTGCACTCTATAGACATCTGCCTCCCCTATTAGACTGTAATCTCCTTGAGTTCAGAAACTGTCTTATTCATCTGGTGGCCCCCATTGTCTGATAGCTGGTAAGCAACAATTAATATTTGGTGAATTGAGTATTCTGTGGATCTAGGCAAACAAGGGATCCAAACCAAGGGGTCAAGTACCATAAGAATGAACTAGTGGTTCAAGGGAGTGCCATAGATCAGAATTTCAGCCTCTGATTCTGGAAGAAACTGTTTGCCTTCCATCCTAACTGTATGATCCCCTAGCATGGGATGATAGCATGGGATAGAAAGGAGGCAGGACACTAGAGTGGGTATTTGCACCGTGAAGAAACGGCATCTTCCCAGTGATCTGCAGCTACAAAGCCTAGACTTCTATGAACTTCCTTTAGTGGATTGTAAGGACATGGGCCTTTTCTTACTGTCTGACTTACCTCTTGCCTTCCATTTCCCACCTTAGCAAACATTGGTTTTGACTCCAACATAGGTTGAGGAAAGGAGAGATAGAAAAGGGAGGACAAAAGGTCTTTCTTGACTGTACCATTATGAAGTGGCTTCATATCATCTGAATGTCTGCCTAGCACATATTTAAAGATGACCGTTACTCTCTCAAGCACTTTCATGTCTTCTTCTGAGGTCTCCATGGAGCGTCTGCTACTGCACTGCTGCTGCTCTGCCTTAGTCCCTGGTTTGTCCACATTCCACTCACTACAAGCTACTGGGATCCCGTTGCATTTCCAGGCAGTCTTCTTAAACAAGATGTAAAGGAGATTTAGCCCAGCTTTCTCTCCACCCGGCCCGCATCTGGTCTGTAAGAGAGCTCAGGCATTCTTGCTGCCTACCATTGGCAGGAGAGTGCCTGTGTCCTCGCTCTCTGCCACCTCAGGTGCTAGGCACAGATTTTGCCCTTAGATTTCTCAAGCCTGTGTCTCTGCGTCACTCCAATGTGCCTTCCAACCCCTAGGAACACATTGAGCTCTCCAGGGGCTTCCTTAAGCCCCTTTCACCAAAATGAAGGTGAGAGGTAATCTCCACCCCTCCTCTTTGAAGTGAAACTAGGAGTCATAGCTTGGCTTTCCCAAATTCTCAATCTCTCTTTCCTTTTTATACCCTCCTAGGGAAGACAGCACCTATTGTATATTGGTATTTCAGTTATATGTTCCCACTTAACATCTTAAATCCTAAGAACCTTAGGTTTCCTGTGAGAAATGAATACGATAATCCAGGTAAAGCCCTTAACACAGTATTGATTAAGCCCTTTCGGAGTCACCATGCTATTATCACAACTGATGTTCAGACTATTACTTTGAAATATAGATCTGTTTAAACACCTGTCCTTTTCAGCTTTCTCTATTACATATTTTCATTTCCCTCAGGGAAGTATACCTTTCCGGTATACGTGAAAGAAGAACCTTTGCCAGCTTAAAAGGGACACAGTTCCATTTCAGACTTTCAACTGTCAATTCAGAAATGTGTTGACATTAAGGAGCCTTTTTCCTCACGTTCATTGAGGTGAAATGAATCAAATTCCCATTTCCCATCCAAGATCCCATTGGTGGTGGTGGTTCTACATTTCATATTTACCTGCCTCCTGAAAGGTCCAAAACTCTTTTTTTGACAGGAAAGTTCCATTTTTAAATGCTGATGTTAACATATGCTAGCACCCAAGCATTTTAGAGGAGGTGGCAATCATTTATATGTACAGTGAGACCTCATTCCGTCTGAACCCCCCCAAATTCAGAATTCAGCCTAAATCAATATTTGCATACAAGACGATATGTTTTCGTGGAAGGAAGAGGTAAGAGTTTGTGGCAATGTAGCAGAGAAGCCTCTCCACCAAAAGAACATAGAAATTCCACGTAGAGTAGAATAGAAAACACTTTTTCATATATATCTGAGGTTGAATAAAAAGGGAAATCTAAAAAAAAAAAAAAAAAGGGAAATCTAATGTGCTAGAAATGAAAAGCAAACACCGTGATTTTAACTGACACTGTGGAGGCCTAGGGAGGGTATAATCCTCGAAGAGGACCTAGTGGGGCATATGGCCTGTCAGCTCAGGGAGGAAGATAGACTTTTAACCACCACTAAAGGCCCACAGGAATGGTATACAGTCCATGTAAAGCAGGTAGCTGGTCATGAGATCCCCATCTGGGCAAATGTACGTGGAACATTGACTAGTTTTGACAGTATGCTAGCCCATTAAACAACTCTCAGTAAATTTCAAAGTATTTAAATCTTACAGAATATGTTGTCTGAATACAGCAGAATTAAGGTAGAAATCTATAACCAAAACAAAACCATGAAATCCCCATATTTTTCAATAATAAGAAAAATAACTCCTAAATTACCAGTGGGTCAAAAAGGAAAATTAGATGATTTTTTTTAATGATGGTAATAAAATACTACATATCAAAGTGTGTAGATGCCGCTAACCCATCACTTAGAAATTTGTAGCCTTTAATGTAGAATATTAAAAATATCAGAAATGAAGAAAAGGTAAAAATCAGATAGCTAAGAATTCATCTCAAGAAGTTAGAAAAAGAGGAGGGAATTAAACCCCCAAACAGGAAAAGGAAATAAATAGACAGACAGACAGACAGACAGATAGCTAAAACAAATATACAATAGACGGAATCCTCAAAGTTCTTTGAAAAGACAAAAAAATTGAAAAAAAAATCCTATAAAAGCTGTCAAGAAAAAAATTAAAGAAATAACAACCAATATCAAGGACGAAAAGAGAGACATTATTACAAATACTGCAGATATTTTAAAAATTATAAAATGTAATATGATGTGATGAGAATGGCACTTCACTTCTCTAGTCTTCCTCCCCAAAACACAAAACCCCAGCTTAACCACAGGAAAACATTAGAAAACTCAAATTGAGGGATACTCTACAAAATACTGACCAGTACTCCTCAAAATAGTCAAGGTCATCAAAAACAAAGTCTAAGAAAGTGGAATATGACAACTACAGGTAATGAGATACTCTGGATGAGATCCTAAAACAGATAAAAAGGTATTAGGGAAAAACTAATGAAATCCAAATAAAGTATGAAGTTTATTTAATAATAATATATCAATATTGGTTTACTAGTTGTGACAAATGTACGATAATGATGTAAGATGTTAGGAATAGCGAGTGTGAAATATTATGGGAATTCTTTGTATTATCTTGCAACTTTTTTGTAAATTTAAAGCTATTCTAAAATTATTATTTAAGAAAAATTATAAGAGGATATTATGAACAATATAATACAAATAAATTATAAATTTTGATAAAATGGACAGATTCCTAGAAAAGCACAACTTATACAAACTGACATGAGGAGAAAGAGAATATAGGAATATATGAATAGTCTTACAATTATTTAGTAGTTTAATTATAATTATTTGTAGTTTAAAACCTTCTTACCAAAATCTTGAGCTGGAAAACTTCATTTGCTGAATTGTACCACATGTTTAAGAAAGAAATAATGCTATTCTTGCTCAAAACTCTTCCAGAGAACTAAAATAGAGCGAATACTTTCTCATTTTCATTCTATAAAACTTGACAAGAACATTACAAGAAAGGATAATTGTGGACCCATGTCACGAAAACCATAACCACAAAAATCTTAAAAAAGATTTAGCAAACTGAATCCAGTGATATATAAAAAAGTTAATACAATAGAACACAACAAAGTTGAGTTTATTTCAGGAATGCAAAGTTGGTTTAAAATTTGAAAATCAATCTGTGCAATTCGTCACATTCATAGAATAAAGGAGACAAATAATTTAAGCATCTCAGTAGATGCAGAAAAGCCCGTTTATGCTAAAAGTTATTAGCAAACTAGAAATAGGAGGGAGCTTACTTAATCTAACATACTTGTGAATATAAAAAATAAAAAGAAATCTGTAGATAAAATTTCAGCATTAGTAAGTTTGCAAGGTTACTGGATAAAAGATCAATATGTGAAATGCAATTTTATTCCTATAGACCTGGAACAAGCAGTTAGAAAAATTTTTTTACATTTTAAGATACCATAAATAATAGCATCAAAAATTCCTATATACCTAGAAATAGATGTATTGAAAGATATAAAATCTTGCACACAGAAATCTATAAAATATTATTGATGGAAATTAAAGAAAACTTCTTAAATCTAGTTGCAATTAATTTAACGTAGGATGTGAGGTAAAGATTTAATTGAACTTTTTTCCAATGAGTGAAGCAACTGTTTCAGCACATTAACTAAATATTCTTTGCTGATTTGAAATGTCATATTTCTCCCACCCTAAAATTTTATTTTTTCTTGGGGCTGTTTCTGGGCTTGTTTAGTCTAACCTTGTATTGATACTAAATGATTTAAATATGATAGATTTATAATATATTTCATTATCCAGTAAGACAGTTCTCTCATTGCTGCATTTTTTAATTCCTTGGCCATTTCTTTGTGCTTACTCTTTGTGATGAGCTTTAGAATTTCTTTGCTGCCTCTCCCTCAAAATAGAAAATTTACTAAAACTGCAAAAAAAAAAAAAAAAAAAATCAACAACAAAACCTATTGGTTAACCATAAAAGGGGAGAAATTGAGGCTTGTTTATGATATTGAATCTCCCCACTTAGTATAACTCCCCACATAATATAACTCAGTATTTGTGGCAGCTCTGTGTGAGCCATGATAAAACATGAACTTGAAATTGCTAAATCTTTCTTTGTGATAAGAATGTCTACTAATTCATGCAGGAGTTTGTTTTAGAATGTCCTATGTTCAAATCCCAGGTCCATCTCCTTGTAGTGATATAATCATGGAACATAGAATTAATCTCTCTGAGCTTCAATTTCCTCCTAGAAAAATCCTTTTTGTAGGGTTTCTCAGAGATTAAAGAGACTATATATAAAGTACTTAGCACGTCGCCTAGCACAGGGTTAACATTCAAATTATACTAGTTGTTGTTGCTATCATTGTCTATAACACCTGGTTCAACTTCTTTTACATGAAGGCACTCAATAAATATTTGTCTAGTGAATGTATAATCATGTTTTGATCAGTGACATTTGAAATAAGGAATTTAAACTCTCTTTAATCCATTTGTGATCATACTGGAATTAATGCAGGAAGTGAACTGTGTACTTTGTCAATAGCCTAAAGGAAATTGCAGGACCACTCAGCCTAATCTCCTTTCCCAGTTGATATTTCCAGGTACCTAAATAGTGTTCAGGGCGGATGATAATCAATTGCCAGCTTGAAAAGGAGTGAAAAAAATCCCTTTACATTTTCTAAGAACAACCTTCTATAAAGAAAGCTAGAGGGAAAATATTTCTTATGGAGGCTGTTTTGGAGAAAAATAATTCACTCGTTTCAAAGAATGACTAACAGGAGAAATTCATTTATTTTTTTCTAGATGCTAATAGTTAAGACTTACCTGGTACCACACATACAGAAATCTCAGACGCTTAAAAAATACATGAAAAAGATCTGAGGAGGTTCAAGTAACAGAAACGTGATCAGGAAAATGGGGCTTTGCTAGTCGAAATGCCCTCGTTCCTCAAAGCAGAGCATGCTTCTCCCATGGTGAGGGAACAGAGAGAATGCTATCTTCAGATCAGATGTGAGGCGGTAACAACAATAACAAAAAACCCCTCAGGTTCATTCTGTATTCAGGGTGGGCTCCTGTAGAACATTTGTTTCACAACCAAAAGTTGACAGAACAAATCCAAAACATTTCTGTGTACATGTTTACATGTGCAGCGATTGGCATCCGCAGTGGGTCTGAAGGTGTGCCTGAAGTCCCTTATGCTTTTTGTAACATTTTCAAATTCATTGCTGTCTTCCAGATGACAGGAAATGCAGGTCTGCCTTCCTCCTGGGAGATCTTTATTCACAGACAAGTCAAAAACCCTTGACAAAAGGCAACCAAGGGAACTTGTTGACCTTTTAGCTGTCTGGCTAACATCAGTGCAAGTATTGTTCCCTGATAAAACAAGAAATTCAATTTAAGGGGAAATTTAGAAGGCATTTGAGGCACTCTCATTTTATTTTACCTCTTGGGCTGTCTTTCAAACTGAGAACAAATGTAAATAAACAAGAGCTGCGCTCTTATTCCACGGATTCAATAACAGATATCTGGTCTCACAGCTTGATGTAAATGAGACATTGTCTGTCTCCTTATTTATCTCTCCTTTCAGCCATTTGTAGAATTTTTTTCACCCTTTCTCACACACACACACACACCCCTCCCACACACAAACACGATTATTAAGAAGTTAAGGCTTCACTTCTTTGGCTAGATCATTTGTTTTCTTTTTCCCATACATATCATTTGTTACATCTTGAAAAACTATGTTCTTTTATAAATGGGAAAAAAAGAACAAATTGCATCCCAGTAATGCACTCTCAAATATTTATTACTTGTGTGATGAATCCAAAGTGAAGATATTCAAGTCAAAAGCTTGCCAATCTCTATTACATAGTGGCTTATTTAGCTTGTAGCCATTTTTTTTTAACAGACATTGTGTAATCAAAATATTTTTCTCCATTGGAGTTGATGAAACATTCATTCATCAAACAATTATTAGGTGTCAGGCACTATGCTAGGAGTATAAAATCAAATAAGCCAGAGGTGCTGCCTTCAGGAAGGAAGAGCCCAAAGACGGCTATGCGGGCCGGATCTAGAAGCTCACCAAAGTGCATGAATTGCTTTCATAGCTATAAAAGGACACCCCCACACACAAAGCACTCACAACGTATTCCATTTCTGCTTAATAGCATCTCATATTCCCATAATTTCTACAGAGACCTCACATTTGAACTACTCCAGCTAAACTCAGCACTTTTGAGTAATGTAATAGTTCAATATGCTGTGGGGATGCCTTGGAAGAGGGTGGAAGAAAGAGAAGAAGAAAGGAGGCTTTTTTAGATCTATCCAGTCTTCCTTCATTAAAGCAGGTTTGAAGCGCTTGCGCAACATAGTACAGGCAAGCATAATAATGGGAAAGATTCTGTGAGCCTCTCGAAGTCTATAGAATTATCAGTTACTTAGAGGTATGTGCTAAGGGTGCTGCACTAAAAGATTTCTACCTCCTTCAGAGCAAAAATTGTTGGGGAGAAGGAGGTGGGAGACATACATTATCTTCTTTCTTTTACCATTGTGCTCTCCATTCCAACATGTTTTGTCTACGAGGATATAATCATTTATCACGGTTTCTAACAGCAACAAAGCAGTCTTAGAAGCACACAGTGGTAACAGCTAAGCTAGAAAACAAAAGGTTTTTTGGTTTGGTCCTCCCAGTGAACCCAGTTCTTTGAACTAGAAGATTCAAACAAGGAGTGGGTACATCACCACCCAGTTTGGCTTCACTCCAACTCACCCACTAAGAGCATAACTCCAGTCCAATGCATTAACCCAAAGACACGTAAGCTGGGAGTGACTCAGATGGAGAGCGTAGGCCACGTAGGAAAGCAGGCTCTTGTGAGCTTTGCCGCTGAATGAATCCTGAGGCCCTCCTGGGCAGCTGGAAGCCAGACTTTCAGAGCCACCCTGCCCCACCACAAGATGCCAAAGGAGAAACAAGTGAAATTACCCATACATTACTATTCGCACAGTTCAATCCTTGATTAAAATATCATTCCAAGAAACCGTGGCCACCCTACTCTTCTTGCAAAATTCTACAATTTCTAATCATAATTCTCAAGAGCTCACGATACTGTGATTAGGATGTTTGCATAGTGCTCCAGTCACGTGGCTTCCAGCTCAGGTTTCCTACCATCCTGTTGTTCAGCCTACAGCCTGCAGCAGCAGTTGTGGCATGACTTTGGCGTGGGCCAAACCATGAGGCCAGATGGCAGGCAGAGAGAAGCCCCAGACCTGCTCTGGGGGCTTCACCAGGAGGGTCAACACGGGGGTCTTTCAATTTGTTTTTACCTTGACTCAGTAATTCAGTAAGAAATAGTTTACATCACAATTCACTATACACACACACACAAACACACACAGAGTCATAAAACTGAAAAAAAATTTCACACACAAAAAAATTATATTTACAACATGCACTGTACCCCACTTTTAATTTTTATTTTATTCTATTTGATTTTTCAGTTACTGGTTTTGACCCACTAAGTTGATTTTAAGACTCCATGGTTTACCACCTGTGGTTTAAAAATAATCCTAATCTAACCACCCACCCACCCATCTCCCAATACACATACCTTGCTTGCTCAGTAGTATTGAGGCTGCTGATGGATGCTAAGTCCATGGAATAAGTAAAAATGTGTGGCATGAAGGATAAAATTCCTACCATGTGAGAGACTTTATATGCCTGTTTAGCAGTAGACCAGGATACTCAGTAGGATTTAAGATCCTTCTAATGGGAGATCCCTACGGTAGTGTGAAGGGAATAGGCCATCACTCTCTAGCCCTACTGTTTACCCATAGATTGAAAGGAAGAGAATGAGCCTGAAATGCTTACTCTCTTTGCCTGTCTCTGGTTTTGCCCCCACCCTTTTTCACATAGTGTGTGCGTGCATGTATGCATGTGTGACTTAACCATATTTCCTCTTTGCAATAAAGCTCACATCCAAAGTCAAACCTTCCGTCATGTGTGACACCACTAATTAACGACCCTGTTGGGTGTGTCTATTGCATTTGACTTCAGCTACCAGCACTTACAGGGTCTGGCACTGTGTGAGGCCTGCTTACTCTGTGCTCCCATAGTACCTTGCGTGTTCTCTTTCCACTGCCTTCATCATAGTGGTGGTGATGGTTGCAGCAAAACTAGGTACTCTGTGAGGGAACAAAGGGCAGGAATCATGTCTCATTCATCTCCTGAATATAACTGAGAGCCTGAGATGTAGTAATTACTCAATAATTATTTATTGAGTAAATGGATGGAGGACTGGATGAATGGATGGATGGATGGATGGATGGACAGATGGAGAGGTGATATGAAAAAGCTCTTTTAATGTTCTTTACCTCAACCAAGCTAAGGATCTTATGATAGCCTCTCATTGGGGAGAAATCTGCCTTTTAGAGAAACTGTTTTGTTTAATTTTAATGTTTTTTGGACTTTTTTGTGACTACTCCCTACTTGGAGAGTAGGGCAGGCCAGACTGCAGGTATATATTCGTTTGTTTAACAAATATAACTGTACCCCCACCGTATGCTTAGACCTGTGATGGTAAAAGTCTGTCCTGAGTCCTTAATATCTACTTGAAATGGATCAAAGAATGTCATGTGTGACCCATATGTGAGATCCACATCCAAGCACATTGTACAACTCACTGCTTAATCCACCCTGCATCTTATTCATCACCCACATTCACCCGCCACCCACAGCAGAAGTTTTCTCATGGATCCTGTCTGTAGGCAAGGCAACGTTTGTTTGAAGAAATCACTCTCACAATGGGATTCAAGTTTAAGGACAGGTCTTCCCCTCATCTTCTCCCATGACCCTTTCAACATGTCCCAGCCTCAGACAATTATAATTTCTAAGTTTTAAGTAAGGAATTATAGTTTATAAAAGACAGTCATGTAGATAATCTCAATTAATCCTCATAACAATTCTGTGAGGTAAGAGGGATCCTACAGATTTAGAGTGACCCTGTCCTGCTTTTCTCTTCCTGGTCTTTCATTTTAGCAAAGTACAGCTTTGTTCCTTATACTGTTCCAGGGCTGGTTAGTATTAGCAGATCCCTGGATAACCTCAACATTGACCTGTGTCTGACATCAACCAGAACTTATTCCTGACAGTGTTCTATAAAGTATGAGTGTTAATTTATATTCCCTTACCATCCATATGCCCCTGATCCTATTTTTTAATCTAGCCAATTGGTACTGATCATGTCTACTATAAAGTGCTAAAATATGGTATTTAGCGAATAATGTTCAGAGCAATGTTACAATCCTTGTGGGGTTTTTATTCTTCTAGGAAAACATTAAAGAAAAGGAATATTTGCACACATATTTTATTATGTATTTATTTTATAAGAGAGAGCAAGAGATTGAGAGAGACTGGTATAAAAGAGCCCCCTAAGAAAACGCAAAGGGGCAGGAAGTGTGGGTAAAAGAACTAAAAACACAGAACTGTCAAATTCCACTGAGCCATCAAGGGAACCAGTTAAATGCTGGTGAATAGAACTCTTTCTTCCTATACATAATGTCCTGGTACTGACCCCATCCTGGCTGCAGTTTAATATACTCTGTATCTGCCAATTCTGGAGGCTATTTCTACCACTTCTGAACTATGAGTCAACTTTAGCTATAAACTTTAGACATAGTGATTTTGAATTGATTAAGACAGTGTCTGAGTATGTCAGGCCCTAAACGGACTTGTCATCACCCCCTGGGAGATGGACCCCCTTGCGTGATGCTAGGCTTTTGAGAGTCCTTGTGTGGAGATGGCACTACTATGCAGTGACCATCAGAGTAATTTATAGATAGGCTGTCAACCTGTAATGATCGATTTTAACCATCTGCTTCAAACTCAGTTCACAGCCTTGTAGCTAAAAGTGGAAATTGCCCTTTCAGATTAGAGTGGCTGATTAGCACATTAGAAAAGGATAAAACAAGTAGCCATATGAATGGTTAAAAAAGGGTCAAATGTGCTCTCAGAATTCTTTATTTCTTTGGCTTCATAGACTTTTCAAAACTGCATTTTGCAGAGACAGTATGGAAAGGAGTAAAAATCTAGTCATCTATTCTTACTTGACCAGCTACTCTCCATTTCCCTAAATGTTGATGTCATGGGCTTTAGATCTTACTCCTGTGGTGAAGAAGCTTTACTGTCTTCCTGACACTGTTAGGAATCACATGCAGACAAAACCCCGTCTGCTCTCTCTATAATGTAAAAAACAATCCAGCCCACTGCACTGCCATCAGAAGGGGGCCTTGACATTTTTTGTAAGACCCTGAGGTGGCTTGACCATGAAGTTGATGAAGCTTAAGCTTTAGAACCTCAAGACCCTGGACTTAATTTTTTATTTATAATTCCTTAGTATTTTGCTAAAAGAAGGCCCCCCGGAACTTCTCTGGTGGCACAGTGGTTAAGAATCCACCTGCCAATGCAGGGGACACGGGTTCGAGCCCTGGTCCGGGAAGATCGCACATGCTGCAGAGCAACTAAACCCATGTGCCACAACTACTGAGCCTGCGTGCTGCAACTACTGAAGCCTGTGCACCTAGAGCCCATGCTCCACAACAAGAGAAGCCACCACAGTGAGACACCCGCGCACCACAACGAAGGGTAGCCCCAGCTCGCCGCCACTAGAGAAAGCCAGCGCACAGCAACAAAGACCCAACGCAGCCAAAAATAAATAAATTTATTTTTAAAAAAAAGGCCCCCCAAACTGTGTAAACTTCAGGTTCCACAAAATCCAGACCCACCTGTGGCAAGAACAAAGTCACTGAGGCAAAGAAGTAGATATTCTTACCCCTAATAAGCTACAGAGACCATAATTCATGTTCATCGTAAATATGAATTTACATGGAGGCTGAAATTGAGAGTGGATGCTTCTCAGAATTTCTGCTACATCTGTGATTCTATGGCCTGAAGCGCCATCCCCATTGATCCTTCTCTGTTGCAGATCAAGCCTGATGCAGAAACAATCTCTGGAAGAGGATAGCTAATGAAGGTAACAGGGAAGATGGGTATTTCTCAGATTTTCATGTGGGATTCCAAAAGATATACTTCTTCCATTAGCACTGCCCTTTCCTTTGCTAACATCATGGTAAGCACAAGACAAATACTCAAATTGGCTGCTAAGATTCTAAGTGGTTTAAGAAAGCTGACCTTAGGGGGAATGTCTTCAATGTCATTTAACTTACATTCTTTTTTTTTCAGTTGTGAAGTGCCCAAGTGCCCAGGTTTTGTTTGTTTGTTTTAGCTTTGTTTTTGTTTCTTAAGAGAAAGTCAATTATCGATAGTAGCCTATTTGAAAACAGCATAATCAGCGGCAGATTTTAAAAAAACAATGTGACTGTAAGTTCTTATCTGCCTTCAAATACATAAAATAGGCAAGTAGTGCTTTGCTTTCCAAAGAGGTGTTTAATCTTAAAAGTCTATGAAATCCAAGGAGACTTTCAAATTATTTTAAAGACCCCTTGTGTGAAATTAGCAATACATTTTTGAAATATGCCACTGTCACAGCTGCCCGCTGCTGAAGTTTGGGTTCCAATCTGTGCCTCTCCAGCAGTCTGTGCGACCATTGCTGCCAGGTGGCATCGGCTTCCTCACAGCGTCCTCCTCCTGTCTGCCATGAGGGAATAAAACCGCATCTCCCTGGGAAGCTTCCACTGGTGGCTCGGAAGAAATCTGTCTGCAGAGAAAAGATGGCAGGCGTACTTGGATAATTTGAATTATTGCTGTCATCAGCACATTGCTCCCCCTTAGTATTGAACCTTTGACATTGAAACAATTTGCTTATATGTAGTTACAGTATTTGTAATTTGCCTGGGGCTTGCTGAAACATAGGGATTCATGGTTGTTTGTAGCTTTTTAGAAAGCAGAACATCTTTCTTTGTAAACTTAATGAGAAGAAAATTAGCAAACTGATAAGTAAGTTGACTTAAAATGTTTGCAATTATCAATTTATTTTTTATTTTAAGAAACTACCATCAGAGGTAACTATTCTAACTTAACAGGTTAAAGTTTATATATATATATATATATATATATATATATCTCAGACATCTTTGCTGCTCCAAAGAAAAGTAGACAATCCTTGGTTTAAGGCTAAGCATATCCCCAAAGAAAGAAAAAAGAAAGAATCAGAAAGGAAAGAAAAATGCTGAGACCATCTGTAAACTTGGACCTGCATCTTTGTGCTTCAGGGACAGTTGTGACAATTGTCCTGATGAAAGGGAATTTATGGGTGTAAGTCAGTTGTGCCAATGTAGCTCTGGCATATAGCTGTGGGTGCAGTTGGTGAATGCAAAATCAGCCATTTGCAAGAAAACATTTTTTTACCTTCACAAGATCCTCAAAGGTTTTCCATCAACCTTTCACTATGAAATAATCTATGTCTGACTTATTCCTTCTTAGACCATTGGAAAGACATTGAGGAGATCCTTGATCAATTTATATCCCAACACTGCATGATCTTAAGGAAGAAATTTTCAATCACTTCAAAAATTAGTTCTTCAGTAACTGACTTGCTTATACTATTATGGTAAGAATTGATAAAGTAGATTAAATAGGTAAGATTTCTACCTACAAAAGTGTGACTTGAAATCAGCTTGCTCTCAACCCACAATATGTGACAATTATGAAAATGCTAACAAAATAGTTCTTTGGAAGAAAGTTTAAATAACCATGTCAGACGGTCATTTTTCTACCATTGGTTCTACTTCAATGCTCCCAAAACAGCATTATTTTATTTTTATTATTAATTTAATTTATTTTACCTGAGACTTTTATAGGATGGAGAGGGAAATTTAACATAAGTGCAGGATAATAGAGAATAATGAATTACGATTTCCAAGGCTATGCTTTCTTTTAGTTTTTGACATATAATCATTTTTCAGCATATACAGTACATTTACTCATACAACTGATCTTTCCCCCAGGGCTGGGACTGAGGGGAGGAGCACAAAATTTGAGGAGACAGGCTCTCTCAGAGTCGAGTTAACGCACTTCCGCGTTGCCCCCTGGGTGCCTTACTTGCCTCACCTTAGCCCTGGCCCTATTGGTCCCAGTCCCACATGAGTCACAGCCAATCTGCTAAATTCACATTCATATAGCTGTTATTTTGTCCAGTCACAAGCATCTGGTCATATTTGTTTCCTAACTCTCCATCCAAGTGAAAGATAATAAATAACTGGCTTCAAATTCTAATTACAGTCTAAGAATTATACGATTAATTTCTATTTTATATGGAAAGAAAACTCATCCTGTTTTACTAAGACAACTTTGTTCTTAATATTGTGTGGAAAATATCTTGGGTGCAAATTATTGCGTGATCCTGTTTTCCTAATGACTTGGAGAAATATATGGTTTATGTCAAAAGCTGAAACTTTGACCATAAGATTCATGATCAGTTTTTCCCATCACTGATTGTGATTGAAGCAAATTACAATACCATGTCTTCTTACAAATTCTTTCATTGATCCACATTTGTTCCTTGCTTTTAACGTTGAAACATACTTTTCAGATTTATCTCTAGCGTTGAATTACCTCAGGCAAGTGACAATTCTTCTGTACATTATTTGTGTTATCAAATAGTGATAAGTCTATGAAAAGCTAAGATCTTTTGCTGTAACAAGACAATAGGTAATAACGAGAGCATTTAGAAAAATATGACTTAATCCTAAAATATTGTGTTTGATTTTAATAATACATATCAATTTGTGGTTTGAAAATGTATTGGTGATATCATTGCAGAGTCCTAGAAAGGACCTCTGGCAATTGCTTATGTAGTAAGTCATTGCTTTCCAATCAAAGCATAAGGCCCAGTCAGTATCTTTATGAGTAAAGGATCTTGTGGAGAGAAATGTTTGGAAGTCTGTTTCTGAAGCATTTCAAAAAGACTAGGGGAGCAATGGCTATCTTCCCATAGGAAGAATTTAGAATTGCACTTCACAAGAGTGGGCTTGACAACGTGAAGCAAGGGTTTGTCCATCTCTGGTTTGGGGGATATAGCTGTGTTGCAGTCATCTGTCCTTATCTGCAGAATCCTGGCTAACCTTTCTCTTCACCACATTATATTCTTCCTTATCATGCACAGTGAACGCCGCTAAGGTACTAGCACATGGCATTCATTGTGCATTGTGTTTATGTATAGGTTTAAAGAAATTGTCATTTACAGCCAGGATCCCAGGCTAAGGGGTGGGAGAAAAAGGGCCTCCGCATGCTCAGGGGTTGTCTTAATGCTCCTCACACCTCCCCAGCCAGTTGAAGCACCGTCTCCATTTTGGACTCTCAGCCCTCGAGTCAAGTAGAAGCTTCTGGAAGTTCCCCCAGCAGAAGCACATGCTCTCTGGAGACCGTGGGGGGAGACCTAAACTGTGGAAAGCACTATCGATCAGAGAGAGGAACAAGCCCTGATAGCAAATCCAGTAGAAACCTCACCACCTTTTTTTTTCCTGAAGACCTTTTCAAATCCTTCTCTAGTCACTGAGTAGAAAGCAGTAAATTAGAGCAGCAGACTCAGAATTTGGAAGCCTCTGGTAAGTGGGGCAGGCTGAGTTATTGTTTTCTGTAACCCTCCCGCCTGCCCAGGAGTCATACATAATTGAGAAGGAGGCAAATAAGAATTAAATACCTTAAGTCTCTTTTTTTTTCTGTCCTTTGATTACACCACGATTTTATTTATGATTCCCCAAAGAGAAAGAAATTTCCCTTATGTGCCATTGCTTTTGTAAATTGTTAAAGAATCACAAGAATGAAATACTTCACAGCGGGTTTTTCTCTGTTGCCTCTTTCCTGCTATACTGACCCCTTTAAAGTGATGCTTTACCTCGTCCACAGCCACCTTATCCCCACCTCCTCCGAACAGAACTGCCTTAATTTCACTGTATCTTATTTACCAAAGGAGATCAAATACGTCTCAAGTCCACACTGGTGCCATGTTCACCTGGTGCCATGTTCACTGGCCCTGGCCAGGTTTTTCATCATATGATATTGTTCTGTGTCTCCGGGACAGTGTTTAAGGTAGACAGTTCACATTTTTTGTTTTGTGTTTGTGTTAAGAATTGAGTGAGCAGCTACACTCAATTCTGTGAAGAGTGGACAGTGAATAGAGGAAATGAAAACAACTCAGGTTTGGTTTGGTTTCAAATATGATTTTCAGTAGCTTGGGTGGAGCGAGGGCACATAAGAAAATGTTTACCTGAATTATCTGTGCAGTCTCTCAAAGTTTCACATTGCTTTGCCCAAACAGATAGAATTTGACATATGGGCTCTCTGAATCTGGAAGTTTCTAACCATTGGTTCTTTTCTTTAAACAAAATTTCAGGACCTTTTTTTGTATCACTTAGTCCCACCACCAGGAAATTTAAGTGGTTGGGGATACAGATTCTTTTTTCATGTTATCTTCCAGCTGGAGGGAATTCCTTTTAATAGAAAGGATCTGGAGTGTGAATAACAGGTTAAATGATGTCAAGGCACAGACCAACGTGATACCGTAATGATGAAGCCTTCCTATAATAATTCTTAACAGATTTTAAGGGCGGGGTGGGGAGGGATGAAATGCAGTGGGAAATAAAATCTGCCACACATGACAGGCAGTATTCTTTTTTGACTCAATGTTACCAAATATTCTGACTTTCTACCCTTTGAGATTTTTCTACCACTCCATCAGAGCAGAATAAAACATGCTTGAGGAAGAAATAAAGCCCAAGATAGAGGACAAGTGACAGAGCAATGGCATGAAGGGGTATTTTATTCGTGAGAATGCAACTATAGGAACTCAGAGTCAGAAAAATTGAAAGTTTCTTTCCCACTCATTTATTGAATTCACTTTAAGCTCCACAGTCTGCCTGCCATGAAACACTGGAACTTTTTGCCCCCTTAGTAAATTTCAGTCCTATGTGCCCTTGTACTGTGTGCACTGTATTTTTTCATAGATACTCTTTATTTTATATTATCTATTACTATGTACATTTTACATATGTATATTTCAGTGTACTACATTCACCGTATACCTATTCATATCATATATATAAAGAATGGTATACCAAAATCATGTTCTATATGGGCAATTTAAGAGATTTCAAGAGTACTTTTGGCTCTACTCAACTTTCACTTTACACACTGACTCTACAAATTAATCCCCATGTATGATCAGTGTAATAATTATGCTGTTTTGGTTAAGTTTCGGTGCCTAAGCTCAGACAAATCATAGCTGCAGTAAATGAAAGACCCTGCATGTGCATTCATGCAAAGTCTGTCAGAGATTTTTGAGGAATCTCAGAAAGTGGAAGAGATGCCAGAGGAGTAAGAAATAGAAAAATGTACCAATTTTCAAAAGGAGGATAAAGATATATTTCAGAAATTAAAACTATAAAACTCATTTGACACTGATCTCTAGCAACAAAAAGCAATTTCAGGATATTTAAATCATTTGGAAGCATTTAGGAAATGATTACAATTAGCCAGCATGGTTGCACTAAGAATAATTCATAACAAGGAAAGCTAATATCTTTATTCTATCATATTCTTCCACTGCTTTTTAAGGAAAAGCCATAAAGATGGTATATCTTAATTTATTATATTCTAATGGGAAAAATGAAGAATAACATTAACTTATGAATTGCCATCAAATGAGAGGGAGCTTTTAGTCAAGTCCTTCACTAATTTGCACTGAGTTTCATCTTGTCCAATATTTTTCTTTAATATCTTGGATGAAAAGTGTAGAGCAATTATATCTTGTTTGTGAATTACAAAAAGCTAGACAGGAGAGCAATTTCAGAAAATTAGTATTACCAAAAAAATCCTCAGTAAACAATTTGAAGAGCAAAGCTTATAAAACTTCATTTACTAAGAAGAAATGTAAAGATCATCACTGAGTACAAATCTTAACTTTGCATGCACAGAGTTAGGCAGATCTGTCTTAAGTACAGAGCTTGTGGAAAGAACTAGACTTTTTTGTTGATTGAAGGTGTAACATGAGCCAATCGTGTGAAATATCTGCCAAGAAAACAACTGCAGTCTTTGGTTACATTTCCAGTCCCCAAGAAAATGGGAGGTTATCTTCCCACTGAGCTGCATACTAATTGACCACACGTGGAGTATTGTATTGACTTCAAGGAAACACATCTTAAATCTAATCCATCATCAACATGACAGAATTTCAAATATTTGAAGACAGATTTCAAGCTGCCTCCTCCAAGCTAAGTATTGCTCGTCTTAATAGAACAAGGTGTTGTGTCATCAGGACAATTCCTTGTTAATAACACCGTTCTCTGCACATTTGTCGACAACTCTTTGTAAATGTGTCACACAGGATTGGATGGGATGCCAGATGTAGAATGGCTAGCATAGAAGGGTGTAGGAACTTCACCTGCCCTGTGCAAGTTATTTTTGTATTTATCAAGTCTAAGATTATAGTGAAGCTACATCACACATTCATGTAACTTACAGTAATACTACTATACGTTTCAGCAAAAACAAATAAAAAGGAACATTGCCCACCCACTAAACATGCCTCTGAGTAAACATGAGATGAGAATGTGAATCTGGACACTCATGGGTCATAAATTTAATATTTCCTATAGTCAGGGCTAAATATGATTCAAGAGTTTAAAGATGGGTGTTTTTCCTCACCCCTAAATACATTGCCACTCTTTATGGGAAATTTTAGATTTTCAAGGTATTTGGCTCAGTGAAAATCTTGTCTTTTTTTGACTTTTGATAACCATGTAAGATGCAACTCTTCTGCATATCTTTTTTTTCTTGGCAGTAACCTCACATTTTTTAACTTATAGGCAATTTTTAACATCACCAAATGCTTGTTAAATCAATTCTACTCTATATTATACTTTTAGAGTTGTTCTATTTTGTTTGAACCTAAGTATAGAATTTGATGTTTAATTCCTAGTATATTTCTTCCTATTTTATTTGACTCATCATTACAGATGATTGCTTTGTGGGATCAAATTGCTATTATACTCAGCCTTATGTCATCCAGTTTCCATGATAAGCCAAGGCCTGACCCCTCCTTTTTGGTTACCATTAGAGATTCATTAAGACGTTTGCATGAACTATATTTCACTGATTCTACAAATGCACATTTTTCCACACTTTTACATCTTTGAAATTATGTCTTAAAATCAGTGAGATCGTCAAGAGACAAGGAGACAAGCCATAGACTAAGAGAAAATATTTGCAAAAGACACACCTGATAAAGGACTATTATCTAAAATATACAAAGAACTCTTGAAACTTAATAAGAAGAAAATGAATAATCCAATTAAAAGTGGGCCAAAACCTTAATAGACATCTCACAAAGAAGACTCAGATGGCAAGTAAGCATATGAAAATATGTTCAATAGTATATGTAATCAGGAAATTGAAAATTAAGACAACAATGAGATACCACTATGGAACTATTAGAATGGCCAAAATCCAGAACACTGACAACACCAAATGCTGGTGAGGATGTGGAGCAACAGGAACTCTCATTCATTGCTGGTGGGAATGCAAAATGATACAGCTACTTTGGAAGACAGTTTGGTGGTTTCTTACATAACTAAACATACTCTGACCATATGATCCAGTAATCAGTCTCCTTCAATTGAAAACTTTTATCCACACAAAAATCTGCACACAGATGTTTATAGCAGCTTTAGTCATGATTTTCAAAACTTAGAAGCAGCCAAGATACCCTTCAGTAGGTGAGTGGATAAACTGTGGTACATCCAATCAATGGAACATTATTCAGCAGTAAAAAGAAATGAGCTATCAAGCCATGAAAAGAATGGAGGAACCTTAAATGAATATTATTAAGTAAAAGAAGCCAGTCTGAAAAGGCTACATAGTGTGTGACTCAAACTATATCATCTGGAAAACACAAAACTTTGGAGACAGTAAAAAAGATAAGTGGTTGCCAGGGGTTGGGAGTAAAGAAGGATGAAAAGGTAGAGCACAGATTTTTAAGACAGTGAAACTACTCCGGATGATACTACAATAGTGGATACATGTCATTATACATTTGCTCAATCCCATAGAATGCACAACACCAAGCGTGAACCCTAATGTAAACTATAGACTTTGGGTGATAATAACGTGTCATTGTAGGTTTATCTATTTTAACAAATGTACCATGCTAGTATGGGAGGTCAACAGTGAGGGAGGCTATGTATATGGGGGCGACTAGGGGTATATGGGGCCTCTGTACTTTCCACTCAATTTTGCTGTGAACCTAAACATTTTCTAAAGTATAAGTTTACTAATAAAAAATCAAAATCAGTGGGATCTTAAAATACCTGTTGGCCAGGTGACAGCCCTGACATAGCAGTCATTACCTGTGCATACACCAACATAGTCATTGCTGCTTATATTATCAGCACTTCAAATGAATTATGTGCAGTGTTGGGACTTTTCATATTAACTTTAAAATATCTTCAAAAATATATACTATGATTCAACTTGGAAACAAAAAGATATTATAGATGTGAACAGCACAGAAACAGGGCGGGGGGGGGGGGTGCATATTTGATATTAGTGCAGCAAAGAATTGCCATTGAAGTAAATGACCCAAACTATATTTTCTCGAGAATATAGGACCTAGGAAAGGATAGTCACCACACATGCATGAAGTCATGCTGTATTTTATTCCTGAGATAAGCACAAAAAGACTATCACATGGCAGTAATGTATGTAAGAGAAAATTTTAAAATCCCTGAGACTAGAGCAAAGAAATTTTATGCACTGAGAAAAAACTGTTGTGACAATGTCATGTGACTTAAGTCATAAAAATACAAAAGCATGTCTAGTCAAATAGGAAATGCTGAAAAAAACCTGAGTGTTCTTTAACATGCCTCAGAATTAGACTGTCAATGCTAAAAGAGTCTCTACAGAGACCTAGGAGCATAAATAAGTTTAAAAGCCCTTTCAGTAAGTGTAAAATAAAAATTCTAAGTGATTAGAAAGCAGCATAATAGTTTTAAAGGCAGCACTTTTTTTAGTAGTATACAAAATAATGGTGAATCTTATAATCAATAGCATCTCAAGTCAAAGAAATATGATCTTACCAACTTACAGACTTAATCTATACATTCATTGATGATAAAACTTCCATGGTCCTTTAGAACAATTGACGAGTGAACTGGCTAGTAGGCATTTTCCCTTGATAGATGTGAGGGTCAGTATAAAACATTGCACACGCGAAGTCTACACAGGACAATAAAAAGAGTTGTGCATGGTTGTAAATGGGTGAATACAATCAACAGAGCTGCCTAATTCAATTAAGTAATTCAATGATGGAAACTTGATGCACCTGGATCAATTGGAGCAGAACAAGCATAACTACTCTTAAACATACTGTTCTGGCGAAACTTGTGTACCTGTGTCTGTACATTTTGAAACATTTGATCAGTTAAAAGAACCTAAAATCCTGATTTGGGAGGCACGAAATTTTTTTTAAACCAAGTTGATAGTTACAGGACACTCTAGTCTAAAATAACTAGTCAAAAGTAACTAATCTAAGCACCTTCACTACTAGAATTACCTCTTAATTGTTCTATCTGCATCCATTTTGGCTCCCATCAGTCTATTCTCCATGCTTTTCTAAGTGCAAATGCACAAACACTAACAAGTTTTAACATCTGAGTCATTTCCTCTTGCTCTTAAGAAAAATTCAAAACTCCTTCCCATGGCTTGATCCGGATTCCCTCTCTAGCCACATCTTACTTCATGACTGTGCTTTTGGCACAAGAACACAATTTTTCAGTACCTTATTTGAGCCATGTTCCCACTCATCAATGAGTTCTCTGCTTGGCGTTCGCTTACCATTTTCCCTCATTTGGTAAGCTCTTATTCATCCTTCAGCTGCCAACTCAGTTGTCACTTCCTGAGAGAAGCCCAGTCTCCCTGACTAGGTCAAGTTCACCTGTCTCACACACTGACAGTACCATGTCTCTCTATCTCATTGCAGTTAACATGGTTAAATTTTTTCACTTATTTGTGCAGTTTTTTGATCAATATTTTATCTGCTCCCTCCCCCTGATGAACTGCAAGCTCCAAGAATATAGGGACCATCTTTCTACTCATCAGTGTAATCCCTAGTACTATTCCTGGATTAAGTGGATGCTCAGTAGATATTGAATGAGTTAATGTTAAATAAAGACACCTCCGTATTTCTTCTCCATTTTCTGTAACCACTTTTTATAAATCCTGGAAGTTGGCAGCACTAATCAAATATAATGTTTGATTATAACGTTAATAAAAGATGGTGAAAATCCTCAGGAAGATAAACCAAGTTCTTCTTATTAAGAGAATTTTTCTTATTCTTATGAATAAGAAGACTTCTTATGAATGGTTTGCAATTACATAAATACTAATGTTTAAAGGAAGACAAGATAACCAAAAGATGAATGTTTGTGATTCCATTAACTAAAAACACAATTCTTATGAAGTTTTTTGGTCATATTTATCCTTGACTTACTACTTTTAAAAAAAAAAAAAAAAGCCACCTAGATGAAATAGATATTTTCTCCAAAGCAAATTTCTAGTAACAGAGATTCAATAGAAAAAGTTTTAGCTTAGTCTAAAGATTTAGCTTCCATCAGGAGGGAAGACAGATATTCCTCTGTGATTACGGGGATTATGTTTTTATAAAATTCCAACTATGTTTATGTAACTGTGAACGTGAAATCATTTTTTCCTCAGTATAGAAAATAGTGGATTGTATCAGTTTCCTACTTCTTAGGTGCAAACAGCAGAATCTGACTTTGACAATTAGACAGAAAAGAAGTTTCTTAACAGGATGTTGGGGTTCCACTTCCGGCGCTAGAAGTGCCAAGACGCCCTGAGAAGCTCTTCAACTGCAAAACAACTAATTTCTGGTTTTAGACACTACTTCTCTGCAAAACCACCTCTCTTTCTAAAAAGAAACAAAATGAGCTAAGTCCAGGGCCAGAGCCAAAACAATAGGCAGTGGAAAGGGATGAGTAAACATTACAGCAGTTGTTAATAGTAGCAATGCCATCTGAAAAATTAGTCTAGGAAAAATGAACGATGGTCTAGCAGTGAAGTAGGGAAGCAGTGTCAGGGTTTCCCACACCAAGTTGCCACCATCAAGGGTGGCTGATATTGCCCCAAGGTTGCTGGTTCTGCCTGGCCACTGGCAGAGACAAAATGAGTCTCTTCTAGAGGAAAGCTTCCCCACTTACCAGTTTGGGAACAAGGGACTCCCACTGAATAAAATCAATCCATGAGCTCACAGTCTAACAGCCGAGACAAAAGAAAGCAATCTACTATGTCTGAGAGACAGTGAACACAAGCAACAATTTTAGACCCTCTTCTCAAGTATGGCAGTTATTAGGATGGTCAGATATAGAACACAGAGTTGCCTTTTTATGTAGGTGATATTTTAAAAAATTAAGGATACATCACAAAAACTGGGAATAATTCCAACAGATTTTAAGAAGAAATAAATGTAGCCTTTAGAAATGAAAAAATAGAATTGTTGAAATAAAAAATTCAATCTACAACTAAACAGTGGATTAGACATAAGAGAGAAATAATAAGCCAGAATATATATCTGAAAAAAAAATCATCTAGCATATAGCACAAAGAGATAGAGATAGAAAAATATAAAAGAAGTATTAAATGAAGTAGAAGATAAAATGAGAAGATCTATCGTATATCTAGTAAGAATCCCAACAGCAGAGAATAAAGAGAAAGCAGAAGAAGAAGAAAAATGAGATCCAAAAGACACAGTCTAATGAAAGTGTATATCTCCAAACACAGGAAAACAACCTTAATAGCAGTCAGAGAAAAATAACAGACTATCTTCAAAGGGATCACGATAAGAATTACAGCAGACTTCTGTTTAACATTAACAGAAGGAAAGAAATGTACACCTAGAAGAACTATCTTTCAAGAGAATGAGGGTGTAATAAAGATATTTTTAATAAACAAGTGGAAATCGTTTCCCACAAAAGAACCAGCTGAATGAATCTCCAAATGATATACTTCAAGATGGAGAACGTTTACAGGATGATAACTTGAGATACAAGAAGAATTATTTGTTTAATGGTAAACATGTTTATAAACCCAAACATTGTATAAAATAATAATACAAGCAGAGTTAAATTACTAGAAAATAATAGATTTAAGTTATAAGAGGAGTGATCAAAGTTAAAATTGTCTAGGATCTTTGTATATTTTGAGAGAGAGGTTGAGATATTATTTAGTTTCAAACTCTTAAGCCAAACATGTATGATAGATAATATTTCAAGACTAGTGACTAAAAGAATGGAGCAGAATTGTAGTGTATAAGTCCCAAACAAGGAAAGATAAAAACATGAAACTACACAAAAATAAACAAAACTCAACAAAAAATTTAAATGGATTAAACTCAATAGTTAAAAGACAGAGATTATGAGATAACATATTTTTAAATCCAAATATATCCTGCTGAGAAGAATACACGTAAGTATAAGAACACAGAAAGGTTGAAAGTAAAAAGATGGAGAACTATATCCCGGGTAACTACTAGCAAAAAGGAAACTGGAAGAGCTATTTCAATGGTAGATAACATAGGTTTAAGACAGAACATCTTGATAAAAATTTCAGTTCACCAGAAATGCAGTACATTCAAAATGTATATGTACCTAATAAAACAATCTAAAAATATAAAAAGCAAAATTGATGTGACTTCAGAAGGAAATTGACAAATCCACAACCTTTCTCAATTACTGATAATTCTATCAGAAAAAATTCACTAATGAATATGAGTATGAATAAACAAAGATATAAAGACCTTTACATACAACAATCAAAAAATACACAATCTTCTTAAGTAGACAGAATATTTGTGACAATTATCTCGAAACCAGGTCGCAAAACAAGATTCAAAGAACAAATAACATTGTTTGACCACAGTGTAACTAAGTTCCAAGTTAATTACAAAAAAATAAAATGTTTTATAACATTTGTCTGTTTGGAAAACAGTTTGGCAGTACTTCAAAGAGTAACATGGAGTTACTCCACAATTTCCATGACCCCACAATTTCCATTCCTAGGTATACACCAACAGAATTGAAAACATATGTCCTCATGAAAACGTATACACTAATGTTTATGGCAGCATTATTTATAATAGCCAAAAAGTAGAAACAACCCAAATGTCCATCAACGGTTGAACAGATAGACAATAAGTGCTATATCTACCCAACTGAATATTATTCAGCCATGAAAAGGAATGAAATACTGACACACGCTTTAACATTTGCACTTTGAAATCATTATGCTATATGAACGAAGTCAGCTACAAAATGCCACATATTATATGATACTGTTTATATGAAATGTCCAGAATAGGGAAATCTATGGAGACAGAACACACCTTAGTCATTGCCAAGAGATGGAAGCAGGGAGAAATGGAAAGTGACTGCTAAAGGGTAAGGAGTTTCTTTTTGGAGTGGTGAAAATGTTCTGTAATTAGATAGTAGCAATGGCTGTACAACTCTGTGAATCTGATAAAACCACTATATTGTATACTTTACATCGCTAACAGTGATATAAGTGGAACCACTCCTGTTTCCACCTTTGGTTCCCAGATTCATGTGATCTTCCTATTGAGAAAGAGTACCATTTAAAAGATCTTTGATTTGGGGGATTCCCTGGTGGCGCAGTGGTTAAGAATTAGCCTGCCAATGAAGGGGACACAGGTTCAAGCCCTGGTCCTGGAAGATCCCACATGCCGCGAACAACTAAGCCCATGCGCCACAACTACTGAGCCTGCGCTCTAGAGCCCATGAGCCACAACTACTGAGCCCACGTGCCACAACTACTGAAGCCCGCGCACCTAGAGCCCGTGCTGTGCACCTAGAGCCCATGCTCCGCAACAAGAGAAGCCACCGCAATGAGAAGCCTGCGCACCGCAACGAAGAGTAGCCCCCACTCACCACAGCTAGAGAAAGCCCACACACAGCAACGAAAACCCAGTACAGCCAAAAATATAATAAATTAATTTAAAAAAATAAATAAATAAAAAATCTTTGATTCAAATTATATACTGTGTCCTGAGGGATGGCATTTAATCCTTATAAAGTATTGCCTCCAAGCTGGCTCTTCAGTTCTCCTGTTACCAGGTCTTTCTAACTCCTTATCAGGCCAGCAACTGCTTGGTAGCATAGAATATGATAGGTCCAGTGGATCCCATGGTCATGGGCCCACTTCCTACCTTTTATTTCTATAAAGTGTGTCCCTGTTCTGATGTAATATTATGTGAAATTCAGTGCCAGTTGATCAAACACAATAAGCCCCCAGAGAGTGGTACTAGAGGAAAGGCAAATTCATACTTAGATGTAAGTCTGTTCCTGTCAGTATGAATTGCTGGTCCTTCCAATGTGGAAAGGTTCAAATGTAAGCACTGCAAACATTTTCTCCCATCTCACT
Organism: Balaenoptera musculus; assembly: GCF_009873245.2. Lineage (NCBI taxonomy): Eukaryota > Metazoa > Chordata > Mammalia > Artiodactyla > Balaenopteridae > Balaenoptera > Balaenoptera musculus. Next base: position 100,123,281 of record NC_045787.1, read on the forward strand.
GCCTATGACTGGGTTACACACCCATACTTAACTAGTCATTGTGCCCCAGATGATGGAATTGGCTTCATGAAATAAGTCAATTATATCCTACTTAAACCACAGTGGTAAGAACGGAGAGAGAAATTCACCCCCCCAAATTTACAGTTATTAGGGAGAAGAAAATGAAAGGCAGGCAGCCAAAAATGACAAATACAGAGGGGATAGAGAAAGAAAGGTAGGTAGATAGATAGGCAGGTAGGTAGGTAGATAGATAGATAGATAGATAGACTATATTAACTGGTTCCTCCTCTGACTGTCGAAAGAGTTTTCCTTTTTTGAATGGAATAATGTTGAGCTGGAATTCCACCGATGAAGAACAAATCTGTACTAATGCATTCACTACCAAAAAACCACTGCCTAAACATAAAAATCAGAACCATAGAGGAAAAAAATTTCCCAACTTTGGCAAATTTATTTATCTGAGATTCAAGTCCACAGATAAGTTGAGCATAATTTATGAATCACACACTATTAGGGAATATAAACACGAGTAAAATACAATCCTGCTCACAAAAAAAAAAAAAAAAAAGACCCTTAAAATTCAATGGAGATCATTTGAATTTTAGACAAGGATTGTCTGCAATCTCTGGAAACCAGCAAAAGTTTCTGCCCTATTGTCTTAAAATTTTTTATGTTTTCTACAGATCCTAGGGTGTCAGCACTGTGATCTTCTTTTGTTCTTCACCAAATTGAATGTTAGGCAGATCCTGGCTAATGTTACATATTAGCTTGTTGATAATAATTGCCCATTAAAATTAGCAGACAGATTTAGAAAAAAACATTTGGGGGGAAAAATTCCTTCAGGGGTAGAGAGTCAGTACAATTTTTTTAAAGGAAGAGAAAAAAAAAATTATAGTCTGGCTTCCAAGGTGAATAAAGACTTGAGGTAAGTCAAGTCAAGAAGTTGACCAGCTGTGTGCTAGGGGTCTTCCTGGCCCTCCTCTGAGCCCACCTACTCCTAGAATCTCTGTGTCTAACATTCACACTCCATATAGGAGGTCAGGTGGTAATTAATATCAAGCTCTAACTGGCTTCCAGTGGTTTTTAAATCATCTACTTGAAAACAATACATTGTGGGCTCCTAATCAATTTGACAAAATGAGCGAGAGAAGATATAGCAAAACATTTTCTATTAGCCAATTTTACAACAAACAAACAAATACCCCAGGTAACAGATCTGAAGAGGGAACTCAGAGTCAGAGATCGAGAAGTTGCAGAAAGTGAGTGTTTTACAGAAGAATCAAAAACAATTAGAGCTCTTATTGGCAGGGACCTAGAGCTTCTAAAGCCCACACCTGGCAGAGAATCCATGCTTACAGTCTATGCAAATGGGAAGCTGGAACTGAGATATCTACTTAAAGCCAGGAGTGAAGACAGACTTCTCTGTCTGTGAGATAAGAACCAGAAGATTTCTAATAACTGTCTAGAGAAACAGTAAAGAAACCTGATATACACTAAGAACTATGAAAGAGTCACTCTTGAGAAATCAGAATCCCAAGCTGTAATAGATATATGTGTGAGATTCTCATTTATACAACCCATGTAGTGCAACTTGTTTATACACCAAGAAATTAACATAAAAACTAGTTTGGAATCAGTGAAACCAATAAGACTCTGACAAAGGCAAATGCAAAGTAAAGCAGAGCCCCTAGCTGAGGATTTATAAATCACACAAGGAAACCAAACCCAAGAGGAGGATTTAGTAGACAGAACAAACAAAAGGACTGACACATCCTAAACTGTAAATAATCATTTGTTCTAAAAGAGGCTCGAAAGTATGTTAGATATACTCAAAAAATACTGTAAAGAAATAGAAGTCAAAAGACAAGAACAGTTCAGAAAAAAGAGAGGCAGCAGATTTGAAAAATCAATATTCTAGAAATTAAAAGAAATGGCCTTTGAACTTACAACTCTGTAAACCGCAGAGAGAGAACTGAAGAGAGATTTAGTAAATTAACAGATGGAGTTTGAGGAAAATTGCCATAATGCATCACAGAGAGATAGAAATAAATGGAAAATATGAAAGAGAAGCTAAGAGACGTAGAGGGTAGATGAAAAACTTTGAGAAGACTTCCAAAAAAGAAAATATTATAACAAATGGGGGAGGAAAGTTTTTGAATAAAAAGGGCTGAGAACATTCTAGAATTGAAGAAAGACATAGTCTGAGATTGAAGAAACATGGAAAATCCCAAGAAAAATATAAAAGCTAATTGATGCCTAGATACTCATAAAAAAATTATGGAAAATCAAAGATAAAAGTGAAAATCTGAAAAGAGAAGACATTACTTAGAATGGCAATCAGATTTAGAGAAGAATTCTAGTTAGCAATAAAAGATAATAAAATAATATCTTCAGAGGTGAATGAAAATATTCTCAAATCAGAATTCTATAAATAGCCAAACTATTATTCAAGAATTTAAAAAAAAATCATTTTCAAAGACCAAGAGATTATTTTACCTAGAGACTGCAATGGTTAATTTTATGTGTCAATTTAGCTAGGCCATGGTACCCAGATATTTGGTCACACATTATTCTAGATGTTTCCATGAAGCTATTTTTTAGATGAGATTAACATTTAAACCAGTAGATTTTGAGTAGAGCATATTACTCACCAAGATGTGGGTGAGCCTCATCTGATCAGTTGAAGGTCTTAATAGAAAAAAAACTGACCTCCCTGATAGAGTAAGAGAGTTCTGCCAGTAGATAACCTTCCAACTCAAACTGCAGCTCTTCCCTGGGTTTCCTCCACAATCTCATGATCTCATGAACCACTTCAATCTTTCTCTCCCTCCCTCCCCTCCCAATTCTCTTCCCCTTCCCTTTCCTTCCCCTTCCCACCCCTCCCCTCCCTTCTCCTCTCTTTCTCTCCCTCCCTCTCTTCTGTTTCTGTGGAGAGCCCTGACTAACACACAGACGTACACTAAAAAGTCATGTATTAAATGTTATACTTTGATAAGGAAAAAAAGTAACCCAGAAGTAAGGGATGGATTACACTATTACAAGGACAATAAAGAGAAAAAAACAAAAAACAGAAAAACAGTAACATGCTGACAAATATAAATAAATATTAACTGTTTAAAAAGGAAGGACAATAAAATACTAGACATCAATACATAGAAAATATGAGGGACATCATAGAGTAAAAATGCTCTAAGTTTCTTGTATTAACAACCTTAGCCTTATTAAGTATGCATTTAAAAATTGAGGGGTAACCACTTAAAAGAACAAGTTTTGGATTACTTCTAAAAGAGCAGATTAAGGAAAATTCACTTAAACCAAGACAAAAAAGAGAAGTAAAGCAAAGGAAAAAAAAAGAAAGGAAATTTGAAAACATCATCATCATCATCATAAATATCAATAACCTCAATAAATGTCACTAGATTAAATTTGCTTATTAAGACACAGAGACTCTCAGATTGAATGAAATACAAAATCCACATGGATAGGTCTTATATAATGTTGACTTAAAAAGAGGAAGTTACGGAAAGAGAATTAATGTAAATTTTTAAAACTCAAAAAACAATTCTATATATAGTCTATAAATATATTCATATGTACTAGAAGTATGAAAACATGAGCACACATCTACTTCAGGTTGCTACTCACCTCTGGGGGTGGGGAGTGGAAATGGGATTTATTTTTGAGATGTGTGCAAAAGAGAAAAACTCTCTGTTTTGCAGTTTAGGTTCTTTCATGGTTATTACCTCCCATGTCAGGTGAGTCCCATCTGGATGACCAACTGTCCTATACCAAGGTTGAAAACCGATTCTACAATGCCACCTGGAGTGTGTTAAGAAATGGGCTTTATTGCTTAAAGAGAAAACTCGTGTGGAAATCATGATCTGCAAGAGAAGACACCGCGTCTCCATCGCTCTACCATCCTACAGAGATCGGTGAGTCTATGGGCTGTTAGAGGGACATTGCCCTTCTGTTTTTCTGCTTTTTTATAGGGTAGGGCAAGAAAGCTGCCTTATTAATTAGGGAATACACTGGCTGCCTGGTGCCAGGAGGTCAGGATTTTGGATGTTAGCTGTTTACAGAGTTGTCTGGGAAAATTAGCTGCCCTTCACTTGAAGATCTGGGGCCCACAGAAATTTGCCGAACCGCTGCCCGGGTTAAGAGACCACGAGTGCTGTGGGAAGCTGAACTTGCGTGTAGACTCTCCAGCAAGGAGATGGGGGTGCCACTAGTCTCAGCTGGACTGTTGCCCAAGCAACCTAGGGTGGGTTCCAAGATCATTTTCAAAAAACAGAGGTCAATGCACTACGGTATCTGTAATGTTTTATTTCTTTTTTAAAAAGGGGGCAGGGGGAGGAGTGGGGAATCTAAAACAAAGGCCACAATATACTAACAGTTATTCAGCCTCAGTGGTATGTACATGAATGCTTGTTTCACTCCCTTCTGCACTATATTTGAAAGACCCCCTTCCCGGGAAAGCAGGGGTGGGATGAATTGGGAGATTGGGATTGACATAGATACACTATTATGTATTATAAAATAGATGACTAATAAGAACCTACTGTATAGCACAGGGAACTCTGCTCGGTGCTCTGTGGTGACCTAAATGGGAAGGAAATCCAAAAAGACGGTATATAAGTATATGTATAGCTGATTCACTTTGCTGTACAGCAGAAACTGACACAGCAGTGTAAAGCAACTAGACTCCAATAAAAAAAAAGTTTTAATAAAAATAAAGTAAAAGCCCCCTTCCCCATCCTCCAATCCCACTGCTTCCCTAAATTGTAATAATCACTGCTAAGATTTTGGTGTTTCTCCAGATCATATTTTTCTATGGGTTAAAATACGAACACATAAAATATAGAGTTTGTGTGTTTGGTGGAAGAGGATCGCTCTTGCTGTCATTTTGAGTTTTGATGTTAAGGCTTTTTGTTTGTTTCTACTTGAACTTCTGGAGATTCTGGATTGTTACATATTGTGTTGGCTTTGTGCCCCTTTGTGACTATGATAGATTGGGAATTAGTCTCTCATAACATAAATATAACAGAATAAAAACTCAAAGTCTAATTCACATATTGTAAAAAGATGACTAAGAAATTTTATCATGAGGGTTGTTGGATAATCTGTCCCTTCATTGTCATTATCATCCATTAGAAGTCAAACAGATCCTGAAAAGATTTTGTTTTTTCCTCCACGTAGAAAGTCGTCTTGATCAAGCATATGAAACTAGGTCTTGTGACCAACTTGCTTCCTGTGCTTTGACTTTTACTTTAACCTTTACGAAAGGAAGTGAGCATGTTTTGAGTGTGTGCAGATGCACGCGTGCGTGCTCTCTCTCTCCTGATGCTGATATCTCTTCATCTTCTGCTTCCTTCACTGAGCTAGAAAAAAGGTTCCTTTCCTCCTTGGTTGAAGCACTAATTCACAATCTTTTTATTTGTCACTTTTTAGCCTGTTCTAGAATGTCTCCCTTTCTCTCCATTAAAGAGGGGTAAAATAAAATACCTCATTTTACACCTCTTAAAAGTAATTTTTATTTATACCACAGCCCTTGAAGTTCAAAATTTTTTTCTGAAAGAATCGCCCCTGGCCACCCCCTTCCCTTCACAAGGCCATTGTTTGATCTAGTTACATTTTTATATGGAAAATATTTTCAGCAGCTCCGGTTGCTGATTTTACAAAGAGTAAAAACAGAAATGGTCGCTACATTTGGCAGGAACACTTAGACCTGCAGAGTAAGCCACTGATATATTCCTGCTGCACAAATGATTTGTTTTGCTTTATGAACTTGGACAAGCAACTCTTTCTTTTTCACAGCAAAATAGTCAGTAAAGGGGAAAAGACCAGCGCACCAGGAGGGAGCACATATTCTGTTCTTTAACCAACTTTTAAAAATATGTTTTACGTCAGTATCTAAATTACATAGCGCAGGCTGGTATTTTTTCATTTTTATTATTCAAACTCTTCTGAAGGTGGGTGTGAACTAATCCTTTTGTTTTTATTTCTCGGTTGGCTTTGATGAGTTAGATATTAAGTATGACTGGTCCAGATGTCACATATTGATGCAGGGCATAAGTGTCAGCATTTAGATGGAGAATAATTGGATTCATATCTGTGTTATGTTTTCAAATTGCTGGGTCAGTTCTGGGTCTCCTGCTGTAAATTCTTCACTGCAGGTCCAAGTAAAAGGAATGTGACAGATTTAATACCTAGAATAAGTTATTAACTGTAAAGATGCATAAAACAGTGGCACTGCTGAGCAGAGAACATTACACTGCTCATAATTCTATAAATGAAAATTAAAGTGTTTTTTATATCAGGGAAATATTTTTCTTCATTAGCTCTCTTGCTTTACTCAAGGAAAGTCTTTATGTCTGATCTCAAGTAGAACAATCACTTTTCGGCCATTTAACTCATGAATGTTTAAATTCTAAAATCCAAGTGTGAGAGGATGAATTTGGTAAGAGAAGGGAGTTGTTTGGAATGTTTCACTTCCCAAAGGGTCAAGTGTCTACCGTTGACTGCAACCATGATCTTTCCAGAGAACAATATCTAGGCTGAATCCCATGATAAAGACTCTGAAATATCATAATTTTTTGTCACAGTGTACTTGCCTTTCTGTCATGGCCAAAAGGAGGGAGAATTGAATTCTAGCCCCACCAATTAATTAGAAAATTGTTAGACAGGAAGAAAGGAAGGGGGAAGAAAAGAAGAGGAAGAGAAAGAAGCCAAGAATCCAGGAGGAAAAGAGATGGGTGTTTTTCACCCCTCCCTGCAAGCACCAGCATTTTGAGTGATGGCTGGTGCTGGTAGATAGCTTGGGTTTTTCTGGGGCAGAATATCAGCAGTGGCTAGTCAGTGCCTGTGGACCACGCCACTCCCACCCTGAGAAAATTCTCCATTTCTGCAGCACCTTTTATCACATAAGCCCAGGGTGAGCAGGGAAATTCAGCGCCACAATTAAATTCGCTCTGCCGTTCATTTTATTAAACATTGACTGAATACCCCCTATGGAAGAAGCCAGTCCCTGTTAATAAAGAGTGTAGTATAAGTTACACAGGAGTTTCTCAAACTTCAGTCATTCAATACCACTTTCTCTGTTTATTTAGCATACTTTTATAGAGGCACCATTTTAAGCACTTTATGAATATTAGCCCATTTAATCCACTTACCAGTCCAGAGCCCCCTTTTATGACAGATGTTGAAACTGAGGCTCAAAGAAATTAAGTAATTGCCCCAGGTTACACCTTCACAAATTTTGCCATATCTACATCTCATTCATACATTATTTACCTACTTATTTTCTTCAAATTATTCACTTTTTTCCACTTAAATGAAAGTGTATTTAAGAAATCTTATCAGTGCATAAATGGGAAACAAACAATACTATGAGTCTAATGTGATAATTATACTTTCAAATATATTTGAAGATAAATACATATGCCACTTCATACTCATTAGTGTGGCTATAATTTTTTTAAATGGAAAGTAACAAGTGTTGGTGAGGATATGGAGAAATCGGAACTTTCATATACTGCTGATAAGAATGTAAAATGGTGTAGCCATTGTGAAAAACAGTTTGGCAACTCCTCAAAAAGTTAAGCATAGAATTACCATAAGACCAACAATCCCACTGCTAGGTATATTACCCAAAAGATTTGAAAACAGACACTCAAACAAATACTTGTACATGGATGTTCATAGCAGCATAATTCATAAAAGCCAAAAAGCAGAAACAACCCAAATGGCCATCAACTGTTGGATGGATAAACAAAATGTGGTACATCCACACAGTGGTATATTATTTGGCCACAAAAAGGGATCAGTTATTGGCACATAATACAAAATGTATGAACCCTGAAAACATTATGCGAACTGAACGAAGCCAGACACAAAAGGTGTATTGTATGATTCCATTCTTAAGAAATATCCAAAATAGGTAAATCCATAGAGACAAAAATTAAATTTGTGGTTTTTGGGGGCTGGGCAAAGGGGAGAATGACAAGTGACTGCTTAATGCCTGTGGAATTTCTTTTTGGGAAAATGAAGATGTTCTGGAACTAGATAGTAGTGATCAGAATACTTTGTGAATATAATAAAAATCGTGCATTTTAAAAGGGTGAACCTGATGATATGTGAATTATATCTCAATAAAGCCACTGTTTAAAAATAAATAGCAAAAATGGTAAAGGTGCTTCAGGGATACTGCAAATATTTTGTTTATAAAGAACTACTTTTCTTTTCAAATAAGAATTTCTCTGATGCTTTTCCACTGAAACAAAACACAAAATAAATGGATGGTGAGGCTAGTAAAAAAGAATATATAGATAGATATAGATATACACATACATACAATTGCATTTAAAAGCTGTATTTGTGTCCCGCCTAGAATAATTTCATATATACTACCAGAAGTTAAGGTACCAAAGTTTGGGGAACATTGCTGAATATCATAGTGGGTAAGTTCAAGTGTCAGCAAGCTTGAGTTTGAATCCCAGATCTATAACTTACTATATGAATTGAGAAAGTTCCTTAATGTCTCTAAACCTGTTTCTTCATCTGTAATATGGGGGAAATAATTGCTAGTGGTGAGGTGCCAGTATCAGGTAAGCCTGGGTTATTAACTTAAGAGAACATTTCTTGAGCCCCTGCTCTATGCCAGTAAGGCAATATGCTAGAAACATTATGTGTAATTTCATTAAATCCACACAGAAACCTCATGAGATTCAATTTAAACATAGAACCAAGAGGACAGCCTTCTCTGTGCACAGTTTCACTAAGCACTATTGAAAACCTAATGCCTTCTAATCTCACACCCATGCAAGGTATTATGGATGCAGAATTATCACCTTCTTCAAATTTCTTAAATTCAGTCTATTATCTTATGGACCATACTTTGTTTTTAAGATTTTAAAACATCAATTTATTATTAAAAAAAAGATTATGTCATTATTCTAATCTCTCATAAAATCTGTAACAAAAAATTATTTAATTTTATTTATATTTTGTATTTTACCAGTTGCTAGTATCTTGCATATACCCTCAAAAAGATTATACCTTAGATTGGTGAAAGAATTTACCCAAAATTCTATAAAATTTACCCAGAAGAAAAAATAAAGTACAGAAACCATTATTCAAATTTTAATTGACACTGGGGTCTTGGTGTATCCTACTGGCATCTGAGAGGCCCACTCATGTACAACAACATTCATTAACTAAAAATAAATTTCACATGTGCAGATTCGGTGACAGTAATAATAAACAAATGCCAAATCACTAAAATATATTACACCCTTGCACCAGCAATTGAAATGAGCTTGGAGTCTCTTAAAGTCCATGTGGCAATAAAAGTATGGCCCCCAACTGAATCAGAATTGTGCGCATGAAACCCTTTTTCTTTTAAAGAGTCTATATAACATGTCCTGAAAGTAATAATTCAAATACTAAACATACTATTACTTCTATCTCTTGGTCTCGTATTTGATTGAATGCTTAGGAACCTACCTCACAGGGAGATGCTATGTTGACCACTCAACTTTGCAAGGCAGTCAAGGTTTCTAAAACAGGCTATGTTTATAAGAGAGGGTCAAAAAGAATTTAAACAACCCCTAGTGCATCTGAGTTAATCCCTAGTTTAGTTTTTCTGAAAGTTCCCAATCTGTCCTTAATTATTTCTATTCAACTCACCCTTTACACATACATAGCCAAGTAGGGAGAATTGGGCCCATGGGTTTTACATTTTCATTAAAAGCCAGAGGTAAAATACAACCGACTTGAATTGTGGGTGGCAGCTCACTTCATGATTTCTTCAGAGGAAATTTGACTGAACACATGGAGCTGGGCCATGCAACAAGATCACTATTTGCTTTGCAAGTGGGTGCATGTAGGTATTTGGCAAGCATTCACCAAAACTTCTTTCATTGGCCCACAGCTGAATTATTGTCCTTTCTGCTACCTTTCAGTTACCAAAGTAAAAGGGTCAGTTTCTTTATACTTAAAAAATAGTGCAAATGCAAGTTCTATTAGCAATAACTGCTTGTAACACACTTCCATTTCTGTAACCACGTTAGGGCCGTGTTACTTTCTATAGTTCCTACGTTCTGGGAGCCGGATAAATGCTCCCTGACAATGCTAAGCCGTAATACATGTATATCTATGAATATATGCAAAAGTATACAAAGTATCAAATTTTTAAAAATCTGTGTGTGTGTTTCCACGTAAGTATTACTCTTCACAAGTACCTAAAATGTAAAGCTAGATATATGTATATATAAATACATACTAAATTAGAAAAGTATAAAAGTGTGTGTCTTATAATACACATACAGGGAAAAGACATTCTAGTTCAAACTTTAAATAATGGCTAAATACTTAGAAAATATCATCTGCTTACAACAATAAAATACTGAATACATTTATTATTCAACCCGCGTAAGCACTCCTACATTTCATTAATGGTCTTAGATTTGTTTTCTGTTAATTAAATCAAGAAAGAATAATAACAACATAGGCTCCCTGGGAAAACTTATCTGTAGTCATCTTTTTTTTAATTAGAAATTTTAAAATTCTGTCTGAAAATAAAAAGAGAAAGAAAGCACGTAAGTAAAGATAAAATGAACTGGGAAAACTTGATGTATATGACAAATTAAAATTAAATAATAAATATATAAATAATTTAAAATCTATTGGGAAAAGATAAATATCTCAGTAGAAATGTGGGCAAAGGCCAGGAGCAGGCAAGTCACAAAAGAAAGAATATAAATAGCCAATAAACATGTAAAAAGATATTCAACCTTAGTTGTAACCAAAATAAAGCTAATTTTCTTATCTAGAACAACCCCGAGTGTTTAGAAACTGATAACACCAAGGACTGGTGATTTGTCTCAATACAGACACTCTAATTTTGTGGGCCAGGGGATAAACTGGTTCTACCTTTTTGTAGAGCAATCCAGCAATATTATCAAGATGTAAATGTGCTTACCCTCAGAAGCCACAATTCCAAGGAAATTCTTAAGGAAATAATTAAATGAAAGAGCAAAAAGTATGCATATACATATCATATAAATATCAACGTATACATATGTAGATGCATATTTCTATGAGTGTGTATACGTATGTTTGTATGCATGCAGTGGCATTGTATATAATGTCCCAATAATGTTGGAATAACCCAAATCTCCAAAAAGACAAGATCAATTAAATAATTTATTATGACCCTTTCTTACAATGAAATAAACAACTATTTAAAAAATAATAATGTAGAGTTATATTTATTAACAGGAAAACTCCAAGTGCTATTAAGTGAGTAACTAATCCTTTTATTTATTTATTTATTTTTTAAGCTGCATTGGGTCTTCGTTGCTGCGTGCGGGCTTTCCCTAGTTGTGGCGAGCAGGGGCTACTTTTCGTTGAGGTGCGCAGGCTTCTCACTGCGGTGGCTTCTCTTTCTGCAGAACGCAGGCTCCAGGCACGCAGGCTTTAGCAGTTGTGGCTCGCGGGCTCTAGAGCGCAGGCTCAGTAGTTACGGCGCACGGGCTTAGTTGCTCCGCGGCACATGGGATCTTCCCGGACCAGGGATCAAACCCAGGTCCCCTGCATTGGCAGGCAGATTCTTAACCACTGCACCACCAGGGAAGTCCAGTAACCAATTTTTAAAACAGTTTTGGTCTTGTTTTTCTTTTTTTGCAAGAAATACGCATAACAAAACGTCCGAAGTTGCACTAAAAAAACATTTTTATCTCTGAGCAGTGAAAATTTTTGTATGGTTTTTTTCTATCTTTCTATATAGTTTAAATTTTTTGCAATGTATATATTATGCTTACAATTAGAAAAATAGCTAACTTTATCTTATTTACATGTTCTTCCCCAACTTAAGGAATAGCAAACACCATGACTGTACAAATCAAGCTGTCTAATACTGAGCCTCCCAGTTATCACTTGTCACCTTAACCGTTCCCTTCTCTCTATTTAGAATCATCCAATTTCTAAATTGCAATTTCTAGCTGTCCCTTGATCTGTGACCACAAGAAATCAACTAGAGTGGTAGAATAGTTGATTCTTTTCTTTTCCTAACACTCCTAGCACAGTTCTGGTACAAATACATATAGTATTTACTCAATAAATATTGCTTCAATTGTAGTTTCTCACGGACCCTGGAAGCTTTTCAGTGCTGTACATGGTAATCTGATATCTATTTAAGGGCTAAATTGGATTATCTAAAGAATGAAACTATATTTCCCTGAGGTTTCTTCTAGATCGAACTAATTAGAGCTAAACTATAATGTGTAGGAGGAAGGGATTTCTCTCATTTGAAAATAATAAAACAGAAGAGTCATAAAACTGATAGGACAGTTATTTTTCTACATTACTAAGCAATTATGAAGCATGACAATGTGAATTTAGGGTGCCTTTTATAAGAACCTCCAGCTAGAGTTAGTATATGACTTGGGGGTTGAGTTCAGAGTACCCTTAAAGACCTTTTCTTGTCGTCCAGTGAGAGGCTATCGCATGTCGGTAGGCAGGAGCCCACTCAGCAGGTAAGGTAGAAGGCAGAGTTTTTAGTTCACAGGAGTTGAGCAGAGCATGGCACATTCATCTTGTAGACTTGTGCCCTAGGACCTTTTAACATAATAAATTCAAAAAATTGTATCATCCATTCATCACTATCCAAGTTTTAAAGTATAATTCAGGTCCTTAGAGATACTGGATTATATTGCAATTCTTTGCCACTGACTCATCTTTAACTAGAGAACTCACTACTTTGCTAAGTTTTTATATCCTTATCTGTAGTGTTAAGATAATATGTAATGCTTAAAGAGTTTAATTTAGAATGCTAGACTGAACCTTAAATAGTATGATGTCATTCAAGGATCTGTTGTATTTATTACTATGGTCTTTAGGTGGGGGAGGAGGAGTTCTTCATTTTCATTCAAAACTTTGTTTTTTTCTAATTTGAAAGTAATACACTCTGACTGAAGAAGAAATTGTGACAGTCCATAAAGGAATAAAAATGAAAATAGCTCAACTAACAACATTACTATTTGGTACATTTCTTATAGCCAAGAGGTTAAGAATGTGAGCTGTGGAAACAGACTGCCTGGGTTCAAAACCCAGATCAACCATTTACTAGCTTTGTGACCTTGAGCAAGCTACTTAGCATCTCCGTGCTTCAGTTTCTCAAAGCAGGGGGAAGGCATACGAGAGGGCACCTTAATAGGTGGTTGTGAGAATTAAATAGGTTAATGTATACGAAGTGCTTAGAACGATGCCTGGCACATCATCTCAGGTTAACAAACTTTAGCTATTATTTCCTTTTTTAAATGTATACATTAAATACGTAGAATCTAAACGTGTGGAATCATACTGTTTTGTATTCTGCTTTTTCACTTAACCATATACCTCGAACATCTTTTCCTTTTCCCTTTATTTCATGAATATCTTTCCATGTCAATTAATATAGAGCCATATAATCACTTTTAATCACTACATAGCATTCAATTGTATGGAATAATCAAATTATTGAAACAATCAAAGGAAACAATTCTAAAGGATCTATTCTACCATAATATAATCTCATGATAAAGGTCCAAATTAAGTTAATAAGCCAAAAAAAGTAAAATTGTAGCCTGCTAATAAATCTTTAAAGTTTTTTAAAGCTGGCTTTTAGAACTAATGTAAGAAAAATAAGGGGGAGGGGAGGTGGTAGCACATAATGATCACACAAAAAAAAAACTTCTAAAAAAACCCACTAATATGCAATCCTTATAATGTTCTTTATTGTTTATCCTTGGGAAATAATCTTAAAGGCTATCAAAAAAAATTTAGATTGGTTTTGGTTGGTTTGACCACCCATAAGATCTTGCTTTAGATTGTTTCAGAAGGTAAACTATCAATTAACTCTGATTATCAACAATTATGAAAAATAACTAAGATTTTAATAAGAAGAAATCCAAATCAGAAATGACATCAGATATTTGTCTATAAAATATAGAGACCATTTCAGTACATATTTCTATATAGAACTTTTTTGGTATGGGACACTATAAAGTTTATGGTCTTATAGAAATTTTTATTGCTGTTTTCTGTTTTATAATGTTTACAATGCTGATGTTGAAAAAAGAATCATCTTATCTTCTTAGTCTTAACACCCAAGGTTTGATTTCACAGTCAGGTCAGACTTCTAAGTTTTTTTGAGTTATTTTGTTTTGTTTTGTTTTTAATTTATTTTGGCTGCGTTGGGTCTTCGTTGCTGCGCACAGGCTTTCTCTAGTTGCGGCGAGCGGGGGCTATTCTTCGTTGTGGTACGTGGGCTTCTCGTGGTGGTGGCTCCTCTTGTTGCGGAGCACGGGCTCTAGGCGCTCAGGCTTCAGTAGTTGTGGCATGCAGGCTCAGTAGTTGTGGCTCGCAGGCTCTAGAGCGCAGGCTCAGTAGTTGTGGTGCATGGGCTTAGTTGGTCCACGGCATGTGGGATCTTCCCGGACCAGTGCTTGAACCCGTGTCCTCTGCATTAGCAGGCAGATTCTTAACCACCGCGCCACCAGGGAAGTCCCAGACTTCTAAGTTTTAAAGTCACCTTCTTGCAGTCTGGAGAGGATATATATGGCCAGCAATATCACTGTAGCAATCTTAAAGACCAATCCAAAAAACTCCCAATTCCAGAAGTATTTCACATACCTTTTTCATTAGTTCTTTCTGCGTTTACCAGTCATTATAGATAGCAATGATGCAACTTACAGCATTATTAATCCACACTGGGGAGGGGATGATCAACCTTAAATAAATAAATAATTACTATTATTTCCATTTTCTCCTGGCCCAATCCAAGTTCTTCAAAACCCCGGGTCTGTGCTAAATATGAAATTTTTCTATATGTGAAGGTAACTTGACTTACCTGCTGGCTCAGTGTTTTGGACTTGGCCAGGTTCATTCACATTCTAGATGGATTACAATGGACATATATTTTCAAAGAAAGGACTTAGTTTGTGACCACAGAATGGACAACCTCAGTTAAGAGACACTAAATGCTCAACTTGGGCCTCATTTTTTTTTTCATATACTTACTAGAGGTTCCTAAACTATCCATGACTGAGAATCACTTGAGAAATTTTTAATGCAGATTCTCAGACCCAACCTCAAACCTACTGAATTAGAAACTTTAGGAACAGAGCCTAGGAATTTGTATTTGTAACACTTTCCCCAAGAAATACTAATGCAGACAGCAGACACCTGTCTCTGGACTGGAATATAGGAGCCTTTTCTCTAACTGCCTGGGTTTGACAATATATTCATTTAACCATATATTTCTAAAATCTTATTGTGGTTATTTCTATGGGTAATACCAAAGAAATACCCTGTACTCAAGTGTACTGAGCTAGCATTTCCCAAAACACATTCCATGAGATGTCTAGAGGTATTGCATGAAAACAGTGATTCATGGTCAAATAAATGTGATAAACTCTAGGTTAAACAGATTTAACATATTTCTTCACTTTAGGATTTCTCAGGGCCTTTAATATGTTATGATTTTTCAAGAGGGAATCCAAACTTCTTTGTACGTGGAATTCTTTTTTCACAGAGCATGTCTTAGAACTAGTGGTCCAAAGAACACAGTTTTGGAAATGCTGGCCTAAATTATCAATATCTTATTGACAATAACCATGACTTTATACATTTTTAACCCCTCATACTACCTAAAACAATTTTAATAACACATATAAGGTTAGTTAGTTTAACAAATTCTCAACATCTAAAGGGTAGATTTATCATCCAAGATGATTAAAATTGCAAGTACCCACAGAGTAAATCTATCATTGACTGCATTACTTATTTGTATTTCTTGTCTACTTTTGGAGTCTTGGCTCATACTGGTGCCGCCAGTAAAGCAACAGTTCACTTCTGAATTACCAATCCATTTGTCTCCTACCAGTGTTCAAAAAGTAGGCTTCTTAAGTGCTAATATTTATGCTAAGGAGGAAGCTGTGTTGTGGAATAATGTTGGAACTGTGTGTTGGAATAATGTTGGAACTGTGACAGCAGAAACACCATAGAAGACAAGGAACGTAGCATGCCTTGGAGGTGAGAATGGTCTATACATACACCAACCGTTCTAATCAAAGCGGATCAGAGCTTATAGAGGAACATAAGGACACCAAGAAAGAATATATTTCCTAGCCCAAGGAAAAGAGCTTATTAGTCCCATGACTAATTCTAGCATAAGTACCTTGCTGGGCATTATCTTGCAGGCAGTGGTACAGGAAACCATTACACAGCATGGAAAAGTGAACTTGGCAAATAAAGGATAAAAGGAATATCAAAATAATTTCTGTCATCAATTCTCCTTTTCTAGGGCTGAAGCAAACTTGTTTAATATTTTAGTTTTCTTCATTCTAAATGACATGAAAATGCTTCCATTTAACTGGGGGAGGGCCAGCTGGAGTAAAAATCAAATGACTAAGAACTTAGAACTTTTACACATTATCTTTCAATATAGAGAAGAAAAGAAAAAAAGACGATATCTCAGAGTGGTTTGAAACCAAATTGTTTCTCATAGTCTGCATCATGCTTTGATGAAATGGGGGTGGTTTTCATGATGTCATCCACATGGTTTAAATAAACAGTGTACTAAGGTTAACAAGCTGCAATCATGAAAGAACTAGTGGGGGATTATAGTTGAGCTAATTTGATCAACTACTTTTAGTTCCAGAAGTCTGTAGATGAGACAGAAGCCAGTATACACATTTTGGCAGATGAAAAATCAGTTTGGTCACCACATACCTGAATGGTAATGAACATTCTTTCAAACTTCATTTTTCATCCCCAAAAGAGGAGAATCCCACTAATGCCAGTCACTGCTGCTCAAAAGCAGCAAAAAAGATAACTGTAAATATTTTTTGGAGCCAGAAACTTGCATTCCATTGGATAGACTGAGGCTAGTCTATTGGCTCCTCCATTGTGCCCTTAAATGTTTAAGTTTTCCTCTCATTATTTTCCTGTTAAAAATTAATTGGAACTAGGAATAACTAAAGTTTTTAGTCACCATATGCTATGCCCTCTTTAAAAGTTGATATTTTCTAATTATTACTCAATTACAGGAAGCTAGTAGACAGTTTCGTATACATGGAGTATGTGAGTGAGCTGAGCGGTGAGCTTTAGATATATGAGGTGGGTTTATCAGCTTTCTAACAAGTTGAATACAAGGAAATAGATTTTTCTGGTATGTAAATAGAAGAAATGGATCATAAAAGAAAGAGAGCTATTTGAATTCCATAATTGCTCACTCTATACAAGACACTAGCTTGGTGTACAGGTTACAAAGTTGTATAAGTTATGGACTCTGACCTCATTAGCTACTAGAGATGATGACACTTGCACCAAACTATAACACCAGGTAGATAAGCCACAGAAGAGGCATAAAAAGATCTGTAGAAGAGTCAAAAATGGCAAGACTTCATCTGGTGACAGGAATCAAGAAAAAATTCCTGAAAGAGCTTTCGTTTGAGATGTTCAGGTCAAGGTGCAGGTATTTGAACATAAGGAATAAATCATAGGTAGCATGGAAAGAGGAAATGAGTTACGTCCAGGGAATACTGAAGCATTTCTTTTGGCTTGCTCAGAGAAATTTGTGTACGTAGAAGGGAAAAATAAGCGTAGAAAGGTAAGTTGGGATTATTTTTTGAACAACTTTGAATTACATGAAATTTAAAGTTGGACAAAATGGTGTAAGGAGTTATTGAAAGTTTTTCAAAAGAATATATCAGAATAAAAAAATTAATCTAGAAACGGTATGTAGACACTACTGGAGTTGGGAGAGTTTAGGGATAGGGAGTCAGAAACATTTATTAAGATAAGTCTGGTTGAAAGGTAATAAGAATCTGCCCTGGATGGCAGTGGGAACTGAAACGAAAACACAGAGGTATTGTGCAAGCAGAATCTATAGGACTTAGGAATTCCCTGGCGGTCCAGTGGTTAGGACTCCACACTTTCACTGCCGAGGGCCCAGGTTCAATCCCTGGTCGGAAAACTAAGATCCAACAAGCCCCATGGTGAGGCCAGAAAAAGAAAAAACATCTATAGCACTTGACCATTGCTTGTGTGTAGTAATGAGAATGGGGAATTGAAAAGATGGATTTCAACCAAAGATGGATAAAAAATGGTGGTGCCAATATTAGTGATACAAAAAAATGAGAAAGTGGGGTTGGTTTGATGGGTTTAGTTAGGTACATTTAACATTTGGACACTCCAACCCAAAAACTCATACAGCTTAGAAAGTTTAGTAGAGGGGAATATATTGGGAGTTTAGGAATCAGCTGATGTAGAAAAGAGTGTGAGTCCCTTCCAGCAAGAATTTGGGGTTCTCATTCAACAAATATTTAATGAGCTCTTAATATGTGCCAGGCACTGTGCTGGGCATGATTAGGAAAACTTAACTATATAAAACAGAGGGCTTAAAATATTTAGAATCTAGTAGTTTCCCACTCTGGTTTTTATCACTTATTTGCTGTATAACCTAAAGCAATTAACATTTCTGCAATACTTTGCTTATTTATATCTTAGGAATATTGCAATGTACATATTTAACCACTTAGTGGTGGTCGTAGATTTTTAGGAGTCAAATTGTTTAGGATCATGAGGGAGTTAATGCGAAATGCTGTTACGAACAGTCATGAGGGCTAGCGGAGGCAAGAAATGAGGTAAAAGCCAAAATCCCAGTCAGAGTGGAGGAGCACGACACATAGGAAATGTTTTAGTGAAGCCCCTGAGGTTAGAACCGAAGCCAAAGCTTTCCACTAGTGCGTCACTTTCCAACAGCGTGAGCCAGATGTGGTTCTGAAGCACTCCCACGCCAAGTTCAAGCACTGGATCCAGAAGCCCGAGGAATGATATATAAAATTTCTGAAGAGGGACTCTGTACAGTGGGAGACAGTAGAGGAGTGTGAAGATTGTAGGAGTCTTCTTACAGTGATGGTGTTTAGTCATTCGGGTGATACTTATTGAGCGCCTACTCTGTGCGCTTGGTGCTACTTGCTGAGTGAGCAAAATAGACATGGTCCTTGACATCATGAGGTTCGTAATTTAGGGAAGGAGACAAATATTAAATCTCCTCTGAGCTGTGATAGGTGCTATAAAAAAGAAGTGCACAGTTCAGTGAAAGCCTCTGATGGGAGGCCTTTCATTTAGATTGGGGAATCAAGATGGCTGCTCCAAGGGAATGACATTTGAACAAATGAGGGATAAAGTCAGCCTTCAATAAAATCCTTTATTGGGGTGGGAGGTGGACCACTATTCAGACCTATTCCTATTCCTGACTAGTAGAACATCCAATTGTAGAATCCTTTAAGAATAAAATAGCAAAAGTTTAAAAACACCAAAGTTGACCCCAGTGACTGCAGTACAGAGAGAACAGGAAATATATAAGGTCTAGCCATGCTTATCACGGAAACACTATGTGGTAAAACCAGTGTCTGCCATCAAAATTCATGTGATATGAGGCAAATTAGTGAGTCTGTGTAAGCCTCAGCTTCCTCCTCTGTAAGAGGGAAATAGTAAAAGTACATATTCCTGTGGTTGTTATGAGAATTGAATAAAATAATCCATAAAATTCATAGCATAGTCTCTAGCACTACCCCTTAATAAATGTTAGCTATTGGAAAGGATTTTTTTTATTGAGATATAATTCACATATCATCAAATTCACCCCTTTAAAGTGTGCAATTTAGTGGTTTCAGTATAGACATATAGTTGTGCAACCATCACCACTATCTAATTCCAGAACATTTTGTCTTCCCCCAAAGAAACCCCATACCTATTAGGAGTCATTCTCCATTCTTCCTTTCCACAGTCCATGGCAACCACTGATCTACTTTCTGTCTCTATAGATTTGTGTATTCTGGACATTTCATATAAGCAGAATCATATAATATGTGGCCTTCTGTGTCTGACTTCTTTCACTTAACATAATGTTTTCAAATTTCATACATGTTATAGCATGTATCAGTACTTCTTTCCTTTTTATGGCCAAATAGTATTCCATTGTGTGGTTATACCATATACATTTTGTTTATCCATTTATCAGTTGATAGACATTTGGGTTGTTTATAGTTTTTGGCTTTTATGAATAATGCTGCTATAAGTATTAGTGTACAGGTTTTGTATGGACATGTTTCCAGTTCTCTTGAGTATATACCTAGGAGCAGAATTGCTGGAACAAATGTCAACTCTATGTTTAACTTTTTGGGGAACTGCCAAACTTTTCCTAAAACCATTGCACCATTTTACATTTCCACCAGCAATGCATGAGGATTCCAATTTCCCCACATCCTCACAAACATTTATTATTGTGTTTTTTGGGATTTTTTTAGTTTAGCCATCCTAGTGAGTATGAAGTGGTATCTCATTGTGGTTTTAATTTGCATTTCCATAATGATAATATTGAGCATCTTCTCATGTGTTTGGCCATTAGTATACTTTCTTAGGAGAACCGTCTAATCACATCGCTGCCCATTGTTTAATTGGGTTATTCATCCTTTTGTTGTTGGGTTAGGTAAAGATTTTATTATAAGATTTTATTCACTCCTACGGATCCTGGGAAAAAAATCAGCTCTCTAAGATGGAGCAAGTCATCATTAGTTGCTAGTTGCTATAGTAATAATTCTGAAGCAGAAGCTTCAGAATTAGCAGGCATGGAGATTCTTTCATGGCTAGGAAAAAAAAACCAACAAAGCAGGGTAGACATGTTCTCCTTACTGTTACCTCCCCTTCTCTAAACCCTGGCCCTCCTCCCTCTCTATGTCGAAACTCTATCTTGCCCCCTCTTTCCCACCCCTGAGCACTCCCATTTCTGTCTCATGTACCATCTTGAACCATTTCTATATATAAGTATAGTCCAGAGAGGTAGGAAATTAGAGGGTTGCCTGTCTCATGACCCCTTCCAAGCACAGGGCCTGGAAGATGGTAAGAGTAAGATCAAACACCTTTCGTTTGCTGACCTCTTGTACTTAAGTCTGAACCTTGTCATTGCTGAGGCTGGCAGAGGCAACATGAAGGTGGAGGTGGGGAGGAGGGAGAATCCAAGAACTAGTGACAGAAAGTGAATTCTTCTTCCTTAGGAACTCTGTGTCCTAAGGCAAGTTACTTACCTTCTCCAGAGTTTGGTTTTCCTCACCTGCAAAATAAGATGATATCTTGCAGATAATAAGTTTGGATTTCCTCTGTCTTACAAGAATTTTGTGAAGATAAAATGAGCTAATGTATGTAAAAATGCCTCGTAAAATGTTATATAAATGAAAATATTATTGCCTAAGAGTGAGAACTCAAGTTCTGTATAGTGTCACAATTGTAGTTGAATAAGCTTTAGAAAAGTGAATATCTTTATACAACACTTCTGGGTAGCTTCTGCAATATATAGTTTATATATGGAGTATAGTTTTTCATTTGGGAGTATTGTTTTGTTTTGTAATTCCTAGTAGTTTGCAAAGGCTTTATTTGAAAATGAACTAATCAGTTAACATCCCCTACATTCAACTTATTCACACAGAAGCATGTTAAATAAGAACTTCTTATTTCTCTACACAGATATTTTATCCCCAAACTAAATTAAATACTATTATATACTCTAAGTCAAAATCTGAACTAGGATTTTTATCTAATTTATTTTGAGCACTTGTGAAGTTCCCAGTAGTATGATAAGCATTACTTCATTTAATACTCAAACATTCAAATGGGGAAAAAACTTATTCTCCCCGTTTTCCAGATAAGAAAACTGAGACTTAACAAAGTCATGATCACCCATAGTAAAAGACTAACCTGGAATTGGGAGTTTAGTCCATTTGACCTCAGATCTCACCCTTCGAACCCCCATGTTTGTGATATACCAAAGAGAAGAAGATTTCTGAAGAATTGGAGGGTGATTCTTCTGCATTCATTTGTTTTATTTATTTTCACATTTCATTAAAGGATTATTTTGGAGAGACTCCACAAAAGAAATCCAAAAAATTGGAGAAGATAATTGATTTATGGGCAAAGGCTAATTGATTCCTATTTGAGCTTTAGTTAAGAAATGAGGGAAATTTTACTGAGTCAGAATTGTTAAAGATATGAATTACTAAAGGGAGTGGTAATGGGGTAAGGGTGAGGGGAATAAAGGGAGTTGCAATATCTACTTTTCTGAAGGGCTCCAAGCAGGTTAAATCTCATCTTCTATAGACTCTGCTAAATTCAATTAGGAAACTAGAATCAAAGGAGTGAAAAAAGCTAGTTAAATGACAGCCGCCACAAGAATATTATAGCTTATGAATGTTTATAAAGGAAAAATTCAAGTACTAAAGAGAAAAAAGAAAAACGAAAAATACCTTAAAAGCCAATAATGTTACTAAAAGGACAAAAAAGGACTAAAAACATGTATGAGTTAAACGTAAATAAACCCACATAAACACACATTCATATACCCACTCTTAATTATATATATTATATATATAATTATAAATATATATAAATATATAATTATATATATGTAATTTTAAACAGTTCTCAGCAGTAAGGGTAGAAATTTTGTTGTAGAAATAATCAAATCAATCCAAACTAAGTTCTATAAATGTACTTGCATGTCACATTCACACCATACTAAATCCTACCTCTTACATCTTTTAAAATCTTGATTTTGTTCTTTTTACTTTATGTATGTCTCATCATCTTGCCAATTAGAAACTTGCTGTTTCTAAATTATTCAGTTGGTTCAGCCTTTAAAAGAAAGGACATGAACTATACTTCTACAAAATATAAAATTAAAATATTTATTGCTTTTAAATTACCAGTTTAAAATAAAGCCCAGCAGTGAGGATTTTTAAATTAAAAGCTTCATTCTGTTTCTCTTACTTTTTTCATGTACAGTGCTGGACAGAACATCGATTCTAACGTGAACAATGAGTGAAAAATGAAGGTAGAATTGAACCTCTAATGAGGAACATAATTCTTTTTCCAGAAGGTTAGACTACCAGTTTGCCCAGCAAGCTGTAAAAAGAATTTTTCACAAATCCTGCCAACTCAATACTTCTTTTTTATCAAATGTAGTTTCTTATTTTCATTCCAGTTGGAGAATTAAGTTTGAAATACTGTCTGGAGTATTCTGCCTCAAAGTGTGACATGCTACTTTGTTTGATGGATGTCAGGAGCCTATGAAATATCATCACAGAGTAATGTATTTACTATGGAAGCAGGTGAGTTATCCCAGCAGTCTCAACAAACCAAATGCTTCTGTGAATAAGAGCTGAGTTCTATCAGTGCTTCAAATGGGCCTAGACTAACTTAGGATGTAAATATGCGGGTAACTCCTGACTAATTATCAATGGAGATGGGTTCAAAGAGTAGCCAACATTTTCATAGATGGTTTTCACTGTACTAAGACATGCACTTTGGGACACATACATGTGCGTGCACACACACACACACACACACACACAAATGTGCACATGCCTGAATCAGGGATAAACCCATTCTAAAATAGTCCATTTTAATCACCCTTTCAGATATTTAGCTATGAAAGGTGTCTGATGCCAAATTTTACATGGACATATCATTCCCCAAATACATTTATTTTTAAACTTCAAGTTGTAGACTTTATTTGAACTCTAAGTCAAAGGAGCAAACTGGAAAACAAAATAATATTTATGAAGTAATTGGAAATTTGAGTACTAATTAGATTCTTTATTTTTACATCTTTATTAGAGTATAATTGCTTTACAACGTTGTGTTAGTTACTGCAGTATAACAAAGTGAATCAGCTATATGTATACATATATCCCTATATCTCCTCCCTCATGCATCTCCCTCCCACACTCCCTATCCCACCCCTCTAGGTAGTCACAAAGCACCAAGCTGATCTCCCCGTGCTATGCGGCTGCTTCCCACTAGCTATCTATTTTACATTTGGTAGTGTATATATGTCAATGCTACTCTATCACTTCTTCCCAGCTTCCCCTTCCCCCCACCCCATGCCTTCAAGTCCATTCTCTATGTCTGCGTCTATATCCCTGTCCTACCACTAGGTTCATCAGAACCATTTTTTATAGATTCCATATATATGTGTTAACATATGGTATTTGCTTTTCTCTTTCTAACTTACTTCACTCTGTATGACAGACTCTAGGTCCATCCACCTCACTACAAATAACTCAATTTCATTTCTTTTTATGGGTGAGTAATAGTCCATTGTATACATGTGCCACATCTTCTTTATCCATTCATCCATTGACGGACATTTAGGTTGCTTCCATGTCCTGGCTATTGTAAATAGTGCTGCAATGAACACTGTGGTACATGTCTCTTTTTGAGTTATGGTTTTCTCAGGATATAGGCCCAGTAGTGGTATTGCTGGGTCATATGGTAGTTCTATTTTTAGTTTTTTAAGGAAACTCCATACTGTTCTCCATAGTGGCTGTATCAATTTACATTCCCACCAACAGTGCAAGAGGGTTCCCTTTTACCCACACCCTCTCCAATATTTATTGTTTGTAGATTTTTTTATGATGGCCATTCTGACCAGTGTGAGGTGATACGTCATTGTAGTTTTGATTTGCATTTCTTTAATGATTAGTGATGTTGAGCATCCTTTCATGTGTTTGTTGGCAATCTGTATATCTTCTTTGGAAAAATGTCCATTTAGGTCTTCTGCCCATTTTTGGATTGGGTTGTTTGTTTTTTTGCTATTGAGCTGCATGAGCTGCTTGTATATTTTGGAGATTAATCCTTTGTCAGTTGGTTCATTTGCAAATATTTTCTCCCATTCTCACAGTTGTCTCTTTGTCTTGTTTATGTTTTCCTTTGCTGTGCAAAAGCTTTTAAGTTTCATTAGGTCCCATTTGTTTATTTTTTGTTTTTATTTCCATTATTCTAGGAGGTGGGTCAAAAAGGATCTTGCTGTGATTTATGTCATAGAGTGTTCTCCCTATGTTTTCCTCTAAGAGTTTGATAGTGTCTGGCCTTACATTTAGGTCTTTAATCCATTTTGAGTTTATTTTTGTGTATGGTGTTAGGGAGTATTCTAATTTCATTCTTTTACATGTAACTGTCCAGTTTTCCTAGCACCACTTATTGAAGAAGCTGTCTTTTCTCCATTGTATATTCTTGCCTCCTTTGTCAAAGAAAAGGTGACTATATGTGCGTGGGTTTATCTCTGGGCTTTCTATCCTGTTCCATTGATATATATTTCTGTTTAATATGCCAGTACCATACTGTCTTGATTACTGTAGCTTTGTAGTATAGTCTGAAGTCAGGGAGCCTGAATACTCCAGCTCTGTTTTTCTTTCTCAAGATTGCTTTGGCTATTCGGGGTCTTTTCTGTTTCCATAGAAATTGTGAAATTTTTGTTCTAGTTCTGTGAAAAATGCCATTGGTAATTTGATGGAGATTGCATTGAATCTGTAGATTGCTTTGGGTAGTATAGTCATTTTCACAATGTTGATTCTTCCAATCCAAGAACATGGTATATCCCTCCAATTGTTTGTATCGCCTTTCATTTCTTTCATCAGTGTCTTATAGTTTTCTGCATAGAGGTCTTTTGTCTCCTTAGGTAGGTTTATTCCTAGGATTTTATTCTTTTTGTTGCAATTGTAAATGAGAGTGTTTCCTTAATTTCTCCTTCAGATTTTTCATTGTTAGTTTATAGGAATGCAAGAGATTTCTGTGCATTAATTTTGTATCCTGCTACTTTACCAAATTCATTGATTAGCTCTAGTAGTTTTCTGGTAGCATCTTTAGGATTCTCTATGTATAGTATCATGTCATCTGCAAACTGCGACAGTTTTACTTCTTCTTTTCCAACTTGGATTCCTTTTATTTCTTTTTCTTCTCTGATTGCTGTGGCTAAAACTTCCAAAACTATGTTGAATAATAGTGGTGAGAGTGGGCACCCTTTTCTTGTTCCCAAACTTAGTGGAAATGGTTTCAGTTTTTCACCATTGAGAATGATGTTGGCTGTGGGTTTGTCATATATGATCTTTATTATGTTGAGGTAGGTTCCCTCTATGCCCACTTTCTGGAGTGTTTTTATCATAAACGTGTGTTGAATTTTGTCAAAAGCTTTTTCTGCATCTACTGAGATGATCATATGGTTTTTCTCCTTCAATTTGTTAATATGGTGTATCACATTGATTGATTTGCGTATATTGAAGAATCCTTACATTTCTGGGATAAACTCCACTTGATCATGGTGTATGATCCTTTTAATGTGCTGTTGGATTCTGTTTGCTAGTATTTTGTTGAGGATTTTTGCATCTGTGTTCATCAGGGATATTGGGCTGTAGTTTTCTTTTTTGTGACATCTTTGTCTGATTTTGGTATCAGAGTGATGTTGCCCTCGTAGAATGAGTTTGGGAGTGTTCCTCCCTCTGCTATATTTTGGAAGAGTTTGAGAAGGATAGGAGTCAGCTCTTCTTTAAATGTTTGATAGATTTCACCTGTGAAGTCATCTGCTCCTGGACTTTTGTTTGTTGGAAGATTTTTAATCACAGTTTCAATTTCAGTGCTTGTGACTGGTCTGTTTATATTTTGTATTTCTTCCTGATTCAGTCTTGGAAGGTTATACTTTTCTAAGAATTTGTGCATTTCTTCCAGGTTGTCCATTTTATTGGTATATAGTTGCTTGTAGTAGTCTCTCATGATCCTTTGTATTTCTACAGTGTTGGTTGTTACCTCTCCTTTTTTATTTCTAATTCTGTTGATTTGAGTTTTCTCCCCCCCCCTTTTTTTTTTTTTGATGAGTTTGGCTAATGGTTTATCAATTTTATTTATCTTCTCAAAGAACCAGCTTTTAGTTTTATTGATGATTGCTATTGTTTCCTTCATTTCTTTTTCATTTATTTCTGATCTGATCTTTATGATTTCTTTTCTGCTAACTTTGGGGTTTTCTTTGTTCTTCTTTTTCTAATTGCTTTAGGTGTAAGGTTACGTTGTTTACTTGAGATTTTTCTTGTTTCTTGAGGTAGGATTGTATTGCTATAAACATCGCTCCTAGAACTACTTTTGCTGCATCCCATAGGTTTTGGGTTGTCGTGTTTTCATTGTCATTTGTTTCTAGGTATTTTATGATTTCCTCTTTGATTTCTTCAGTGATCTCTTGCTTATTTAGTAGCATATTGTTTAGTCCATGCATTTGTATTTTTTACAGTTTTTTCCTGTAATTGATATCTAGTCTCATAGCATTGTGGTCGGAAAAGATACTTAATACAATTTCAATTTTCTTAAATTTACCGAGGTTTGATTTGTGACCCAAGATATGATTTATCCTGGAGAATATTCCATGAGCATTTGAGAAGAAAGTGTATTCTGTTGTTTTTGGGTGGAATGTTCTATAAATATCAATTAAGTCCATCTGGTTAATGTGTCATTTAAGCTTGTGTTTCCTTATTTATTTTCATTTTGGATGATCTGTCCATTGGTGTAAGTGGGGTGTTAAAGTCCCCTACTATTATTGTGTTACTGTAAATTTCCCCTTTTATGGCTGTTAGCATTGGCCTTATGTATTGAGGTGCTCCTATATTGGGTGCATAAATATTTACAATTGTTATATCTTCTTCTTGGATTGATCCCTCGGTCCTTATGTAGTGTCCTTCTTTGTCTCTTGTAATAGTCTTTATTTTAAAGTCTATTTTGTCTGATATGAGTATTGCTACTCAAGCTTTCTTTTGATTTCCATTTGCATGGAATATCTTTTTCCATCCCCTCACTTTCAGTCTGTATGTGTCCCTAGGTCTGAAGTGGGTCTCTTGTAGACAGCATACATATGGGTCTTGTTTTTATATCCATTCAGCCAGTCTGTGTCTTTTGCTTCGTGCATTTAATCCATTTACATTTAAGGTAATTATTGATATGTATGTTCCTATGACTATTTTCTTAATTGTTTTGGGTTTGTTATTTTAGGTCTTTTCCTTCTCTTGTGTTTCCGGCCTAGAGAAGTTCCTTTAGCATTTGTTGTAAAGCTGGTTTGGTGTGCTGAATTCTAACTTTTGCTTGTCTGTAAAGGTTTTAATTTCTCCGTCGAATCTGAATGAGATCCTTGCTGGTAGAATAATCTTGGTTGTAGGTTTTTCCCTTTCTTCACTTTAAATATGTCCTGCCACTCCCTTCTGACTTGCAGAGTTTCTGCTGAAAGATCAGCTGTTAACCTTATGGGGATTCCCTTGTATATTATTTATTGCTTTTCCCTTGCTGCTTTTAATATTTTTTCTTTGTATTCAATTTTTGATAGTTTGATTAGTATGTGTCTTGGCATGTTTCTCCTTGGATTTATCCTGGATGGGACTCTCTGTGCTTCCTGGACTTGATTGACTATTTCCTTTCCCATGTTAGGGAAGTTTCAAGTATAATCTCTTCAAATATTTTCTCAGACTCTTTCTATTTCTCTTCTTCTTCTGGGACCCCTATAATTCGAATGTTGGTGTGTTTAATGTTGTCCCAGAGGTCTCTGAGACTGTCCTCAATTCTTTTCATTCTTTTTTCTTTATTCTGCTCTGCGGCAGTTATTTCCACTATTCTATGTTCCAGGTCACTTATCCGTTCTTCTGCCTCAGTTATTCTGCTATTCATTCCTTCTTGAGTATTTTTAATTTCATTTATTGTGTTGTTCATCATTGTTTGTTTGCTCTTTAGTTCTTCTAAATCCTTGTTAAACGTTTCTTGTATTTTCTGCATTCTATTTCCAAGATTTTGGATCATCTTTACTATCATTACTCTGAATTCTTTTTCAGGTAGACTGCCTATTTCCTCTTCATTTGTTTGCTCTGGTGGGTTTTTACCTGCTGCATAGTTCTCTGTCTTCCCTTTTTGTTTAACTTACTGTGTTTGGGGTCTCCTTTTTGCAGCCTACAGGTTCATAGTTCCTCTTATTTCTGATATCTGTCCCCAGCAGATGAAGTTGGTTCAATGGCTTGTGTAGGCTTCCTGATGGCGGGACTGGTGCCTGTGTTCTGGTGGGTGGGGCTACATCTTGTCCCTCTGGTGGGCAGAGCCACATCTGGTGGTGTGTTTTGGGGTGTCTGTGAACTTAGTATGAGTTTAGGCAGCCTCTCCACCAATGGGTGGGGTTGTGTTCCTGTCTTGCTAGTTGTTTGGCATGGGGCGTCCAGCAGTGGAGCTTGCTGACGGTTGGGTGGAGCTGGGTCTTAGTGTTGAGACAGAGATCTCTGGGAGAGCTCTCACCAATTAATATTACATAGGGCCGGGGGTTATTTGATGGTCCAGCGTCCTGAACTCGGCTCTCCCACCTTGTAGGCTCAGGCCCGACACCTGGCCAGAGCAACAAGACCCTTTTTAGAAGTCTGAGGTCTTCTGCCAGCATTCAGTAGGTGTTCTCTAGGAGTTGTTCCACGTGTAGATGTATTTTTGATGTATTTGTGGGGAGGAAGGTGATCTCCATGTCTTACTCCTCTGCCACCTTGAAGGTCACCCCCTAGATTCTCAAGTTGGCTCCACAAGCTTCAGGTTTGCTTAGAAACTCCAGTCCCTCTTGTTAGCACTCCTCCACCCCAGCCTAATTGGCTCTGTAGTCCATGCATGGGAAGGCCCCAAATACATTTTTATAAAATAAAATTGATGCTAGTGAAAGCATGGATTTAAATCTAGTACTTGGAGATAGTTTAAAAAATAAGCCATAAATTATTTTAAGAAAATATTTAAGTTACCTATGTGTTCTCTATAATTTGGTTTACTCTTCATTTGAGCGGGAGTGGGGGGAGAGTATGTTACTTCAAAAGTATTTGTTAAGCACATGTGCACATGAGCTCCTTGAATAAGGAGAATTTAAGTGCTTTTTGGTGGGAAAATATTATCCTCACTGCTCTTTTCTCTTCCCTCTCCAAGACATGACTCATAGCTATTATAGTTCTCAGTTTCCAATGTGCTCATTTGAAATAAATGATGCTAGAATTCAGAGAATCATTTAGAGCCACTCAAAGCATTTATAAAAAGGGTTTACAGTTAACAAACCAAAATTTGTCATCACAAACTTTAATCAGAAAAAAATGAAACAACAAATGTCTTTGAAGAGACAGGAAGACACAGAGACCTGGAAAATTTGGCTTTGCTGCCTGATCATTTGGCTGTGCTGCTTCATGAGGGAGTGGAAGGAGAACTAGGCTAGCAATCAGAGGAGCTGGGTTCTGGTCCTGGCTTCACTGCCTCTTAGCTCAGCAGACTTCAGACAGCCATTCATCCTTCCTAAGCCCCTATTTCTTCATTTGTTAAAAAGAAAAAGAGAGACAATAGTACCTGTTTTCCTTTCCTCTCTATGAATGGTAGTCCATAACCAGCAAACAATCCCAAATCCTGAATCTCTTCTCTCACTGCCCCTTTGCCACAGGCCTTAAATAAAGCCCAGATCTCCAATGAGAACGTTTCTCTCAGACTAGTCTTCCTCCAATCTTATACTTAAAAAAAAAAAAAACAAAAAAACTTCTATCTACTTCTGTCTTTGCTCTTTTCATCAATTTTCCCCCTCTCTCACCCTTATTCTCCCTCAGTCATCAAAGCCCTGGCCCTAGGTCACCATCTTGCTCTCCAACTCAAGTCTTCCCATCCTTCAGGTGACTTCAGGTGCTGTATTCAAGAGTCAGGCAGGGTGGGGTGGTGTGGGAGAGGGATACATTAGGGGTTTGGGATGGACATATGCACATTACTACACATAAAACAGATAACCAACAAGGACCTACTGTATAGCACAGGAAACTCTACTCAATATTTTGTAATAACCTATAAGGGAAAAGAACCTAAAAAAGATTTACAATTTTTATGTATGTAAGAAAAGTTATACATATATATATATATATATATATATATATATATATATATATATATATATATATATGTGTGTATGTATAATGGAATCACTGTTGTGCTGTACACTTGAAACTAAACAACATTGTAAATCAACTACACTTCACTAAAAAAAAAAGAAAAAAAAAGAGTCCATTCAACATACTGTCCCCTTAGTTCCTTAATTTCCTCATCTGCAGTCACTTTCTCACTCACAGCATCACTTTATCATCACCCCTAGCTATTCCACCTCTACAATCTTTAATTCATATATCCCACACTTTAAACACAAATTTCCATTCTCCCAGCACCTTTGTTCAACACCTCCACCAAACCTGCCTCCTGACCTCACTGGAACCTTCAAGCCACTGATGCCTCTACTCTCTCCCAACCCACTAGTCCTTTCCTCTCTTCACTTTCCCCTCCATCCAGCTTGGATTGCTTTCTTTATCATTTCAATAACTCTTGTAAAAACCTTTGCCAAATACTTTGCTCTCCCCTATTTTCACCTTACACATTTTGCAACATGCTCATCTTAGATACAACCAATAATCCAGTTTCTCCAGGCCTGCATCTGAGGAGCCACATTTTTTTTTTTTTTCCAGAAAGCCACAAAACAGGGCAGATGGCAATGACTGTGAATTCATGACAACCAACCTCAAGAGGACCTTCAACCCTTCAGGGCAATTCTTTCATATTTCTTAGGCCATTTCTCTTTCCTACTCTCCACAAAGGCTATTTCATACTTCTCTGCTCTCAAGCCCACAACTTTCCTACTCTGAAAAGAACCTTACCTCTTCCTTCAAAATAATTACAGAAGTTTTCAGCAAGAACTCCCTGATCTACTTTTAACCAAAACATAAGAAGCTACCTATAGCAACCTGACCTCCAGTTACTATATGTAGGGCCTCGACCAGTAGCATCAGCATCATCTATGGAGTTTTAGAAATGCAAATTCTTAGGTCCCACTTCAGACCCTCTGAGTAAGAAACTCTAGGAGGGAGAGGGAGAGCAATCTGTATTTTAACAAGCCTTCCAGATGATTCAGGTATAAGCCCAGAGTTGGACTACTACTGTAGCAGAACTATTCCTCATCCTCTTAAAGGCCAACAATCAACCTAAGCTCTGGATCTCTTCCCCCCTTATGTTCTCAGGAATTTTTCACGGTCTAGAATCCCTTCTCTTCCTTGTATATTCAGCATCTCCCTCTCCGTCTTTCTTACTGACATGAAACATGTTCAAATCTTCTGTACAAGTGATCACTTTACTGGGGATGTTTTACTGTATTGGCACCTTCCCAAAACAGTTCATGCCCTTGACTTCAAAGACATTATATTCTTTTGGGGTTTTCCCTACCTCTCTGGCTAGTTCTTCTCTTTCTCCTTTGCTGGCTCATCTCTTCTTCTCTGCCATTAAATGTTGGGAGTTTCCCTTTTCATTGTACACTAGCAATTTCACTAAGTAAATTTTTCTACTTTCATTGCTTTGAGTGCCATCTATATACAAATTTATATTAACACTTAATATAGACATTTGCCCAGTTCACATCATTTCTTAAGCATCCTAAAGGCATTCCAAATTCCACATGCTCAAAATTCAATTCATGATCCCCCTCCACTAAAACTAGGCACTCCATAGTACCCATCTTTCCAATTAAAAAGTACCGTCTTTCTCTTTGTCACTTCAAATATTCAATCCATTATCAAAATTCATCAATTTTACCTCTTAAATGGCTTACAATATCTGTTTAATTTTCTTGGTATTCACCACAAATACTCTAGACCAAATTTCTGTCCTCTTCCTTGTGGACTACTGAAATGGTTTCCTAAATAGGTCCTTTTCTCTTGCTTCCCTCTAATCCCTCTCCTAAAACACTTGAATGGCTTCCTATTAATCCTAGGATAAAAATTGAAGTCCTTAACTTGAATTACAGACCCTGCACAATGTATCCCTCACATGTGTCTCCAACCTCACTCCTGTCACACTCCCCACAGCTCTCCACTTGATCATCACACTGGCCTTCTTTCAGTTCCTGCAAAGCTCCATCCCACCCAGAGCCCACACTGCCCAAACTGCTCATCCTTTCCCCTTTACCTAACTAACTCCCACCCTTCCTTCAAATCTCAATTTAAACATTGTTTTTTCTAAGAAATTTTCCTGAACCAGCCTGATAACAGTTCACATTATAACTTCATATTTATTTGTGTGATGATTCGATTAATGCCCATCTCTCCCATTACAGTCTAAGCTACATGGAAACAAAGGCAATATCTGGTTTGCTAAGCATGATATCACCAGTACTTTGCACAGTTCCTGGCACATAGTAGGCACTCAATAAAATATGTTGCATATATAGTTATAAGATAATTTAACGATAAAGTGGCATATTTTGCTTATTTTGTGTCAGAATTAATGATCCTAAATATTTTTTGTTTGGTTGGGGGTTTTTTGGGTTTTTTAATTGATTTATTTTTTTACTGAAGTATAGTTGATTTACAATGTTGTGTTAGTTTCAGGTGTGCAGCAAAGTGACTCAGCTATCTATCTATCTATCTATCTATACACATATATAGATATAACTTTTTCAGATTCCTTTCCCATATAAGTTATTACAAAATATTGAGTATAGTTCCTTGTGCTATACAGTATGTCTTTGTTATTTATCTATTTATATAGCAGTGTGTATATGTAACTTCCAAATTCCTAATTTATCCCTCTGCCACACCTTTCCCCTTTGGTAACTATAAGTTTGTTTTCTATGTCTGTGAGTCTGTTCCTGTTTTGTAAATAAGTTTATTTGTATCATTTTTTTTAGATTCTACATATAAGTGATATGATATTTGTCTTTGTCTGTCTGACTTACTTTACTTAGTATGATAATCTCTAGGTCCATCCATGTTGCTGCAAATGACATTATTTCATTCTTTGTTATGCCTGTGTAATATTCCATTGTATACCACATCTTCTTTATACATTCATTTGTTGACAGACGTTTAGGTTGCTTCCATGTCTTGGCTATTACAAATAGTGCTGCTATGAACTTTGGGTGCATATATCTTTTTTTTTTAATTTTCATTGGAGTATAGTTGATTTACAATGTCGTGTTAGTTTCTGATGTACAGCAAAGTCAATCAGTTATACATATACATATATCCACTCTTTTTTTAGATTCTTTTCCCATATAGGCCATAACAGAGTATTGAGTAGAATTCCCTGTGCTATACAGTAGGTCCTTATTAGATATCTATTTTATATATAGTAGTGTGTATATGTCAATCCCAATCTCCCAATTTATCCCTCCCCCCCTTACCCCCTGATAGCCATAAGTTTGTTTTCTACATCTGTAACTCCATTTCTGTTTTGTAGATAAGTTCATTTGTACCCTTTTTTTAGATTCCATATATAAGCAATATCATATGATGTTTGTCTTTGTCTGTCTAACTTACTTCACTTAGTATGACAATGTCTAGGTCCATCCACGTTGCTGCAAATGGAATTATTTCTTTTTTTTTATGGCTGAGTAATATTCCATGTATATATATATACCACATCTTCTTTATCCATTCCTCTGTTGATGGACATTTAGGTTGCATTCATGTCCTGGCTGTTGTAAATAGTGCTGCAATTAACATTGGGGTGCATATATCTTTTCGAATTATGGTTTTCTCCAGATATATGCTCAGGAGTGGGATTGCTGGATCATATGGTAGCTCTATTTTTATTCTTTTAAGGAACCTCCATACTGTTCTCCATAGTGGCTGTACCAATTTACATTCCCACCAACAGTGTAGGAAGGTTCCCTTTTCTCCACACCCTCTCTATCATTTATTATTTGTAGGCTTTTTGATGCTGTCCATTCTGACTGGTGTGAGGTGATACCTCATTGTAGTTTTGATTTGCATTTCTCTGATAATTAGTGATGTTGAGCATCTTTTCATGTACCTTTTGTCCATCTGTATGTCTTCTTTGGAGAAATGTCTATTTAGATCTTCTGACCATTTTTTTATTGGATTGTTTGGTTTTTTTGTTATTGAGCTATATGAGCTGTTAAATGTTTTGAAGAAACCCAAGTCATCCTATAGACTTAGATAAGACCCAAATGTTCATTCTAAAAAAGAGACAATTATTAGAAAGTAGACTCATCTACATATGGATCACAGTCTTAATGAGAAGCCAATCTCACAAGGAGAAGGGGTCATCATTTGTTAAGTACAAGAAAGTAGGGGAGAGAAACAAGAATAGCACTACACAGCTACTATAATATCCCACACTGATGCTGCTTAGATACTGGCCAAACAGAAAAGCTACATTCATGTCAGGCCTCAAAGCTTGGTTGTCACTGTGTGTGTACTGCTTCATGGCTACTCTCTCTGGGCCAAGTATAGTTAAGGCTTTCCACCATGAAAATATTAGAGCATCACTCTTGCATCTTCCCCTCTCACCCTGAAAATGCTTTTATATATTTTACATAGCAGAGAGATCACAAGGCATATGAGAAAACACAGTATTCAGAGGGGGAAAATTCCTTAAGCTTAGAAAGTCAAATCATCAAATTTTGCCAATTACTTATTTCTGTAATACTTCAGTGTATGAACCACAATTTATACACCACTTCCATTAAAAACTGCAATATCTGTATGCAATTATAAAAGTAATTAAACTATGGATTTAGATAGAAACTAGTAGTGAGACAGGACCACTAACCTTAAGAAAGATTTATTTAGTCTACGTGAACAATAAGTCAGAAATCTTTCTAACACTGTCAGGTAATCAGTATGTCACAGCTTTCCCCCCTGAGGGGAAACAAAATCTAACGATCGTTGACTCCATCTGAAAACAGCCAAAATCACATCAACAGATGGGTGACTGTCAATTAGCCATTTGTTAACCAGTGTGGATGTCTCGGCAGCTCTCACGCAACTTCAACAAAATGAAGGAAGGAAGGCATGAACAAGGATGAAACGATGAGTTCTCCTGGATCACATTTTTAATTTTTCATGACCACTTATATTCTTGATAGAAATACAATTTGATGGGAAAATAATAACAGGAGAAAAAGAGACTCTTAGCCAACACAAATGGGGGCCCTTTCTCCAAGACCTTTATGAGTTGCTATGTTTCTCAGAAAAGTTACCTTTTTGACTTTAAATCTGCTAATATCAGAAATATTAAAGGAAGAGAATACAACCCTAAGTAACTCTCTATAATTATTAAAATTATAAACAAATTATTAATTTATTATAAAATTTATTCAGTATTTTCCTTTTAATAGCATTGGTTTTCATACCATTAGAAATTTACAAATGTTAATGTTCAAGGACTCATCTCAAGGTTTAAAATAGAGAAAACTATCACCAAGACAAAAGCTTACCACCTTTAGACCAAAATGTATAAGAATCACCAAGATGCTTGTTAACAATGTGGATTCCAAGTCATGTCTCCATAAATTTTAATTCAATAGAACTGAGGTATGGACAAGGAATGTGAATTTTAGTAAGTACTCCAGAGGATTTATCTGAAGAGTACACCTTAAGAAAAACTGTCATGGAAAAAGAAATTTAGATTACTCTTATTCTTTAAATGTTAAAGAAAATTAAAACCTTACCTCCTACCAATGCAGTGCAAGAGCAAGGTACAATATTTTAATATCCTCAGTTTTTCATATGACTTATTACCAGGACATGCCAGTAGATTCTAGATCCAGTGTTTCTCAAACTTTAATGTTCATAATAATCCCCTGGGGATCTTATTAAAATGTTGATTCTGATTCTTTAGGTCTGGTGCAGGGCCCATGGTTCTGTGCTTCTAATAAGCTCCCAGGTGATGTTGATGTTGCCAGACTGCAGGTCACATGTTGAGTAGCAAGGTTCTAGACAGTGGTACTCAAACTTCAGCATGCATCAGAATTACCTAGTCAAAACACAAATGGCTATCCACACCCAAGTTTCTGATTCATATGACCGCAGAGACAGAGATCGGACTGATGCAGCTGCAAGTCAAAGAATACTGGCAGCCACCAAAACTCCAAAACACACAAAAAGAAAGAAAGAAAAAATGTATTCTCCCCGAGATCCCACCCTGGAACCCAGCCCTACCAACACCTTGAGTCTGGAGTGGTGCTGGAGAATTTGCACTTCTAACAAATTCACAGGTGATAATGATACTGCTGATCCCAGGACCACACTTTGTAAATTACTGTTCTAGGCCATAGTCTTGGGGAGGTATTATCCCTGAGAAATACCTTTCTGAACTTAGATTTTCTCTTTTCTCAAACTCTTTAAAGAGTTCTGACAATCAGCAAAACAAGGTATCTCCACAGATCCTAAAGAAGATCACAATCACGGTCTCCTGTTATTTCCCTTCTCTGGTCTTTTGGGAAACAGAAAGGACATGAACAGTAAAGGAAAGTGCATGTCTTCAATTTAAAACAGATGAATAGAGACTCATTTTAGGCAGAGATAAGAGTTTGTGTATTTGGAATTTATAGCTTATTTTTACCCTAGTACAAAGCTTTGAAATGATGTCACTTTCCTCTAAAATCTATAACCTAATGACCGTCAGACAAAAATCCCTCTAGGGAGGCACTCATAGGATGGGGGCGGGTGACTTTGGGCTGACAAGCTCTTTCCATCACCTTCATGAGACTCCTATTAGTCTTTTTAGCCAGAAAGTGCTTTCTGTGATGGAACGTGCCAGCATCTGTATGGGGCTCGAGCTAGTCACCACGATGACGTGGCTGAGCAATGCGTGAAGTGGTACAGCTACGCTCAGGCTTCCCTGAAGAACCCGAAATGTCCACATTTTTTTTGTTTTTTTGACTTAAAGAATTAAGAGTCTTGGGCTTCCCTGGTGGCGCAGTGGTTGAGAATCTGCCTGCCAATGCAGGGGACACGGGTTCGAGCCCTGGTCTGGGAAGATCCCACATGCCGCGGAGCAACTGGGCCCGTGAGCCACAACTACTGAGCCTGCACGTCTGGAGCCTGTGCTCCGCAACAAGAGACGCCGCGATAGTGAGAGGCCCGCGCACCGCGATGAAGAGTGGCCCCCGCTCACCGCAACTAGAGAAAGCCCTCGCACAGAAACGAAGACCCAACACAGCCAAAACTAAATAAATAAATAAAATAAATTAAAAAGAAATGTACCAGGCTTCTCGTGAACAAATGATGTTAAAAAAAAAAAAGAATTAAGGGTCTTATTAAAATGTGCTTTATCTTGTAGGGCTAACCTGTAGACATCACTAATCTCCACCTTGGCTTGAATGCATCCATGTAGTCACAAAGGAGCTTTGAGCATCTGCCATGTGCCAAACACGGGTCTAGGCACCTGAGATACTTGTCACAAGAGTGACAAGATCTCGGCGCACATGGAGCTTACACTGAAAGTGGGGAGGGAGCTAGTAAATAAGTAAGAGAACAAGGCCACTTCAGAGAGTAGTAAATGATGTGGAAAAAATAAAACAGTGTGAGATGATTTTAAAAAGGACTGCTTCTTTACACTGGATGGTTAGGGAAAGTTTCTGTGAAAAGGTAATTAGTAAGCTAAGATATGAGTGACAAGAAAAAGCCAACCATGGTGTTTGTCAAATTACCTAGCCAAAGTCACTTACTATTTTAGTGTATTTTTAGGGCATAGGAGACCATTTTTGATGAGGGAGGAACAGGGAAAAGTCAGGAAAGTCTAAAGAATTGGGTGCTGCTTTAGCAACAGGACTGGTGGGTGCGTGGGCTGCCATAGAGGCCTTGGGTTGCCAGAAACTACAGGAGGGCATGAGTTTTTCTGGATGGGTTATATTCTGAGCCACACCTCTCATCTATTTTTGAAATCGATGCCTTAAAAATAGTCAAGCTCCAATCTGGTGAGGTTCTAACCCCAACTGACTCATTGCAGTGGTGAAATACTTAATTATTTTCAGGTTTGAGCAGCTGTGAGGGCCAGCCCCACAGGCACACACTTCAAAGACTTGGCAGTTGTTCTCAGTCTTTCTATTTCTGAAGCAACAGAGAGCAGCACTGAACTTTTGCCAGTCTGGACAATATGGTCAATCAAAGTTTACTGAAGACCCCGACTAGGCAGATCCACGTTTGAGGTTCTTCAGTGAATTCAAAAGAACAGTATACAGCATCCCAACGTCCCAGCCCAACGCAGTGGTTGAGAATCTGCCTGCCAATGCAGGGGACACGGGTTCGAGCCCTGGTCTGGGAAGGTCCCACATGCCGCGGAGCAACTAGGCCCGTGAGCCACAGCTACTGAGCCTGCGCGTCTGGAGCCTGTGCTCCGCAACAAGAGAGGCCACGATAGTGAGAGGCCCGCGCCCCGCGATGAAGAGTGGCCCCCGCTTGCCGCAACTGGAGAGAGCCCTCGCACAGAAACGAAGACCCAACACAGCCATAAATAAATAAATAAATAAATTTAAAAAAAAAGACTATTCCAACGTCCCAGCCCAAATTGCACCCAGAAACCCATTCCCACCCACTCCCCTGCAATGCCCCCCCCAACTCCAGTTTCTTCCCATCTTTCATATGGATAGATTCAACTTTAAAGGCAGGTAGAATTTTCCAGTCATTCAAGAATAATCATTGATTCACATCTTGCTGATTGGTTTGTCATTCTTAAAGTTTACTTTACTGTCAAAAGGTATGGCACTCAATGTTCTGAAGGGTTTCCATTCATAGGTGGAGAAAACAGGAAGGGCTTGGGTGGCAGTTGTCCGTACCAGCATTGGTCTTGGTTAAATATGTGAAGAGTGGACATTTTCGATGAGGTCCTCTTCCATCTGCCTTCCTCTCTTGTTCTTCCTTCTCTCCCACATGCTTCCCAGAGCTTGCTTCTGGGCAACCTGCTTTTATATTGGTTCTCCATTACACCATTCCCAAATTCTGAAAAATGTTTCTCCTTTCTCCATCACAATCTACCTCTTTCCCATTCCTTCAAATCCCCGTTAGGCAACTGGTTAATCTGAAAAGTTAATTCTAGAACAGTGCTACTCAAAGTGTGAAGCCCTTACCAGCAGCATCAGCACAACATGGGAATTTACTAAAATGTAAAATATCTGCCCATCTCCAACCTAATGAATTCTGAGGGAGGGAAACAGTAATCTGTGTTTTAGATGCACTTTACATGATCCTTACATATACTTATAATTGAGAAACACTGTTATGGGGTATAAATAAGAGATCGTGGATTATTGTCATTTCCAGATATCGTGTGTCTGCTTTTTAAAGAGGCATTGGGAGTCTTCTTCTAAAAGCATAGCTATGTGAAAACTGGGGAGATGTCCTACTGTGTACCACTAACCATCCTACCTACGTAGGATGGAGCCACTGGCTTCTACGGCCCTGAGAACCACACTGATGACAGAGAGGCTAGTTTCAAACAGGAACCTCAGAATGTACACTCAGCAGCCATCAGAACGTCTTGCTTGAAGCTCCTGACAGGTAGATTAGAATACCGTGGCACTCAGCCACAGCCCCAATGTTCGGAAGAGAAAGAAAAAGAGCTCCTGAAACATCCTCCCTCACGATGCTAATGGCCCACCTCTAATGACACATCATTTATTGAATGTGAAAGGAGGTCTGATATGGGCAAGGTGTGATGACCTGGCAATTTATTTTACTTACTGGTGTCACAGACATGTTTCTGTGGGCTCAGCAGGGTCAAAGAGCTTAAAGTGTTATCTACGATAAGACAAACATGTAATTTTCCTCTTACTTTATTCTTCTATTTTGTTCTTAATGATTAATTAAGAGACATTCCTGTACTTGAGAAATTTGAGATGAGGCTGTACCAACCATTATGGTCATTCATAACAGCTAACATCTACAAAATTAAGCTTGCTTGGGAACCCATGGGCCAGAATTTCCAACTGAGGAAGAATTTTTATTAAGTCTTATGTACCCCCCGCCAAATCCTTTCTGTACAGTAACACCCTCCCAGGCGTAAATTTTCCATCAGGATTCAGCCTTCTCTGTAAAGTCTTTTTGGATGATGTGTCTTCTGGCTGGCAGTGTTTGAAAGTCAAGCAAACAAGCCTTCCAGGGCTCACATTGAGTTAAGAAAACATTTTCTGCATGACATTTAGGGCCAAATTAGGGACCAAAGTCCTCATTCTTTTACTCAAGACTAGGTTTATATCTCCACAGGCAATGTGAAATGGAGTGTGGAGAAATGATCTCATGAAATAAATTAATTTAGACAGGATGCCTGGTTTGCTCATACCCCACAGAGTGTGTGTGTGTGTGTGTGTGTGTGTGTGTGCGTGTGAGTGCCCGCGCGTGTGCATGTGGGTTTAAGCGCAGGTTAGGGAAACAGTAACAATGAAGAGATGAAGGGAGAGCTCTACACAGCGGTGAGATCAGGCTTTTCCTCTAGGCTCCGCCACTTACCAGTCATGAGACCTTTGGCAAGACTTCCTGGGCCTCTGTTTCCTCAACTGTTATATGATTTTATGAGACCCATTTGACTACTTCCCTCAGGGTCGTGAGGAACAGAAGGGTAATTAACAACAGTATTCCATACTGATATATCAAGTTCAGTGTTACCATCATTAACTGTCCCTTCTAATATTTGCACAATTAGAGACACATTTTCTGGGGTACATGTTCACACACCATGGCTTTGAACTTTCATTCTTTCCCACCTGGACCTTGGAGCCACACACTTACCAACACCAGATGAACTCGCTGTCCCAGTAATGATCCCAATCATAGCTGCCTCCAGAACAAGATATCAGAATAGGAAATTGAATCTGAGCTTCTCATATGGAAGGCCAGGGCATTAGTCATGGTGAGCACACTGGGGGTTTTTCATCTGCGTTTGACTGGTTAGGTTCATGAAATCGCTTTCATTTTTCGTCAAGAGATTCCAAGTTTTATATATTTATTATCCCTCTCATTATTTCACAGCCAGCAGCATATTTTACTTGTAGCAGTGCCTAACTTGGAATAATTTTGGAAACCACAGTGCTTATGAGGCATGGCTTACTGGGGCACCAGCAAGCAAACCTTGCTCTTTATTAACAGACTGGGTTAAATATTGCTTACATTTGCACCGTGGTGTGCCCTGCCGTTTCACCTTTTTTTCCTGAACAACAACTGGAGAACATGGGTATAATTCAACCTTGGCTTTCCCATCCCCCTATCTCCACCTTGTCACAGTTTCAAGGAAGCTGGTGTAAATATAATTTATGTAACTCCCCGCATTCATACTGAAAGGTATTGACCATTGAGTGGCGATGGCAATAACCGTTATTTTCACGGTAAATGGCTTCAGTGAAATATAGTACAGGGTTGCCTTTTCCTCCTTCAACCCACAGTCTACTCTTAAAAAATTAGTGTCCATGGGTGGTTGTCAATATAGATCAACCTAAGGGGAAAAATATGTCCACTGAGAAGTTCTTTGGCTTGAGACTATAATGCACAAGGAACATGGTGATTACAGATGGATTTTTG
This sequence comes from Balaenoptera musculus, assembly GCF_009873245.2. NCBI lineage: Eukaryota > Metazoa > Chordata > Mammalia > Artiodactyla > Balaenopteridae > Balaenoptera > Balaenoptera musculus. The sequence continues at coordinate 100,165,523 of NC_045787.1, forward strand.
CCTCTTTATATGTTTTTGTTCTTTTCCTACACTGCCTCCTCTGTGAGTTCACTTGGCTCATATTTTACTAGTATGACCATAAAGGAGTGAGTTTAGGTCACCCAGTTTATTTAACAAAACACAATTTGAGTCTCTACCTTCAGAAATAAAATATCTATATGTTTCAGTTAGTGTTATTTTTATAAATTTATTGAGATTATTGAATTAACACATTTTTCGCTAGTAAGTAAGATTTGAGTCGTTCTTGTGATTTCCCATTCAGACAATAAGATGAGATGGGAGGAGGGGGAGAGAGGTAGTATTAGAATAAGAGGAAAAGAAAGAGGAGAAGGATAAGAAGGAGGGTAACATTCATGCTTATTCACTTTGGAATCAGGAGAGTAATAGAGAGTCTTACAGCAAGAAGTATCTAGAATGCCATTAATCATATCTCAGTCTGGCTCTTGTGCATGCAAAGGACCTTAACAAATCAGTCACACTATTCTCTTTCTTCAGCTCACCTCAGAAATTCATGACAATACCACTGTTTTAAAAACTCAGGAAAAGACAGTCCTATAACTCTCTTGGTTTAAACTGGGCTAAAAATGGGGTTGTTGAACTGCTTTATCCCAGCACCTAGCACAATGCCCAGAACACTCAAAAAATCATTTTGGAATGATGAGTAAGTGAACAGAGAATGTTTTCCTTGGATCTGTACTAACTAGCTCAGATACAGTATGGTAAAATGGTTATGAACCGAGACTATGAAGCCAGATTTGGTTTCAAATCCCAGCTCTGCCATTTCTTTGACCTTGAACTTTTTTGCATCTCAGTTTCCTTACCTGTAAAGTTAGGATATTAGGATCTATTTCATAGGATTGTGGTGAAGATAAATTGAGTAGACTCTTCTTAAAATAGTGCATGACATAGTGAATCTATTGAAGTGTTTGCAGGGCAGCCATGTTGCATAACTCTATGGAGCACTTTCCACACCACAATCTACATGAATAGCACCCCCTAGAGTTGTGCAGTGTACAACCTTCAAAGTCACACAGCGGCCCTGACCCTTTGCTATTATTATTATTATTATACTCTGCTTAGACTCATTTTCTCTTATTCCTTTTTGCTCCAGTATCCAAAAGTTATGCAGAGAAATATGAGCATGTGTTATCTGAAGTGCAAAATAAGAAATACCTTTTGTACACATGTAAGAAAATTAAAGCATTTTCTGTACTATGTGTCTTTTTAAATATTTTCCTTCCCCAAGACAAGCATGTGGGAAAAGCTTCCAAATGAAGAGAATAAGGTCTATTCATTCAGGTAATAGCAATACACTTGGCCCAGGACCAAATCAGTTTCTTTAGGTTGAGAACATGCATGCTTCCCAGCCTCAACATTATTCTGTGATAGCCTGGAAGAAAGGAACAGTATTGAGAGAGGTCAAAAAGGGCTGCCCAGAAGTATGTCTAGTGGAATGTCCAGATCCCATCTCCAGAAACCAGGAACCGCTAACCATCTAACAGACCAAAGCAGAGAAACCTCCACTGTGCCAATCCCCTCTGATGGACCATAATTTTTGCCTCATCAGAAACACGCAAAGACAACTGCCTTAAGAGCATGGAGAAACCAGTTCCCACCCCTTGAGTTCTAGCTGCTCCTTCCTTCTCAGTCTTCAAATCAGTGTCCTTACATGGCTTACAAGGACAACTTCACAAACAGAAAGATAGTTTTTTTAAAAAATAAATAAAGGACAAAAATTAACTTTAGAAACTCAAATTCTTTTCAGATGGAGAATTCCTTTCCTCCAAGAAGCTTGCGTTTAAAACTCAGTTAACAAAAATCCTCTCAGAAGCTGAAGTTTGTTTTTTAATATTTACCACAAGGTAATTAAATAGCCATTCACAAAAGTCCAGTGAGGAAATGAAGATGCATTACCAAAAAGAGGAAGGATTTGCTTTTTTTTTTTTTGACATTCCTAGAGCTTAAAAGCAAAAGAATTGCTCCTCCCCCCAAGTTATTATATAAAGATGCCTGGATAAATGAGGATTATAATCCCTAGAATTGCAAAGAAAAAAAGGAGAATGGGAGTAGTTTCTTTCTCGCTGTCGATTTCTCCTACCTTACCACCCTTTGGCCCAAACCCACTGAAATACGTGACAGAGGCGAACACTAAATTCTGGACTGATCTCAACTTGCCATTGTCTGAAGTTGAAAAATAAGAAAGGAAGAGACAAAGAGAAGGAGGAAGGAAAGAAGGAAGAAAGGGAAACTGGAAGGAAGGAAGGGAATGGAATTGGAGGTAAGACATTCAGTGTATTTGCTTTCTGCAGCAAATAATAGAAAATACCACAGGAGATTAGCCCTCCAGGGTGGATGTATCAAGGTCCAGCAGAAGCTTTCCATCTTCCCACTTCTCATCCTTGGCATATAGACCTTTATCCTCAGGATAATGAGGTGACCAAGCACCTGTAGAAATCTCATTCACATTTGAGGCAAAAATAAGGCAAATAGGCCCAAAGCTTTCTAGTTGATGGGCTTTGTCTTTTTATTTGCAAAAGGAAGCCAGTCTTAGAATACTCCCTCTATATCTCACTGGTAGAACTGTACCTGGTGATCACCACTGGATGAGACAGGTCTAGGGAATTTCAGATTTCCACTTCTGAGTTAAAGGAAAGCAAGGAAGATGATTGGGAATAGGTGTAGATTCGGCCAACCCAGCTCAGCAAAATGGACTACAACAAACGCATTTGAAATGAAAGTAATTGAATTAAATTAGAAACCTTCCAGAATGTCCTGAACGGTTTTAAAGCAGCATCTGTGGTTGTAATGAGAACCTGACAAATGCCAAGTCAAACAACACACTTGTTCATTCTTTATGCAGAGTAGGCATTATGGCTCTATAAAAAATCTGGAGAAAAGGAGTATTTGCAATTCATTTGATTGGGGTATATTCCAACTTTTGTTATACTGTATGGTGTAGAGAGTAAGAACATGGACTTTGGAGCCAAAGAGGCTTAGGTTCAAATTCTGACTCTATCACTTATAAGCTGTATGACCTTGGATAAGTAATGAGTTAGTTTCTATAAAATCCTATTTGTTCAGAGTAGTACTTAAATCCGATAATTACGTAAAACACCATGGCAGAATCTGCCAACTGTGCTCCACTTCTTTCTTGGTGGTAGAATTGTACTTGGGAAATAGCTGCCCAGCCATTGACTACATTTCCCAGTCCTTTTGGCAGCCAGGGGCAGCCAGGTGACTAAACCCCACCGAATAGAATTTAAGCAAAATGACACTTCTTAGACCATAAACACTGCACAACACAATCCGCCACACTGAATTGCCACTTCCTGCTGACTGGAATGACCCCAGAGGGACTGTTGGAGACCACACAGACTACTGTGAGCCTGAGTCCCTGAGTCCAGACTCTTACCTGAGAGAGAAATAAATTTCAACATTCCTTAAGCCACTCATTTATTGCTCAGTCTCATTATAGTAGCTTAACCTACCTTAACATTGATCCTGGCACACAGTAAGCCCTCAATAAATTGTGGCTACCTCTCAAATAATCAGGAAGAAGGAAATGTCATTGTATATACTTTTTTCTTTTGCAATGAAATCACGGTATTAACACGAATAAGCAACTGAATCCCTCTGTTTCCCTGTTCTAAAATCTGTAAAGTTATCTTTTAACAGAGGCTATTGCATGTTTATTAAATTAACCTTTTCAAAGACCATTGAGCACCTAAGGCTAAATTCTAATAGTTTAGTGAAAAATAATATAATGTGAGTGTTGACACAATTACCACGTTACTCTTACACAGGAATTCTTAAGCAAAGACTGTTGTTATTGAGGAAATAATAAGAATACACTAGTCTAAGAAAAATGGAGGAATAAAGCCCTTAGGGGAACTCTCTGATCGTATAGTTTCAAATAAAACTCTAGTGATTCAATCAGAGCCATATTGACTTTAAGAAAATAGTAATTTAAGTAATCATAACTGAGTTCCATTCAAGTAAAAATATTTAACATGCTCAAGGTTCAGATATTTTAAATCATAAAAATAAATTACCCAACTACACAATGATAGGAGAATTTGGGGTTTTGTACATCTTTCACTTGTTAGTTTTTTAAATTCCCAAAGACTTTCTTTCCAGTAAAAGAATTTATGTAAAGTATGCCTCCTCTCTGTTGACCTCTACTCTCACAACAAAGTAGGAGAGAGCTTTATAGAAAGTGAGTCATTTATATATGCATACATATCCCTTTTTTTCCTCATGATTTATAAATCTAAATTCAGCTCTCCTGGCTCTGGGGAGCATTTTAGAGCAATCCTGAAAGAACTAACTTACTTGAAACAGAGTGTCATGGATTCTTTTGATGTATAGCAATTAGATGGGGGCATTTGATTAAAAAGAAAAAATCAGTGTAGACAGTTACCTTCTTACAGAAATCAATATATAAGAGTATAGAATAAAGGATGCACCCAATAAACAACTTATTGTCTCAAGTCCAATATGAATATACTTTTCTTTTTTAAAAAGAGAAGTTAATCACAGGTTCTTATTTTAAAGTCTTTTTAAAAAATATTTTCATGTTTATTTGCCTTTTGGACCCTTTTTTTTAGGCCACGCTGCACAGTTTGCAGGAGTCCCCCCACCCCAATCAGGGATTGAACCCACACCCTCGGCAGTGAAAGCACAGAGTCCTAACCACTGGACTGCCAGGGCTGCCAAGGAATTCCCCAAGGATTCCCTATTTTCAAGAAGTATATTAGTTCCCTAAGAAATGATCACCAAATGGTTTTTTTCCTTTGATCCCTAGATATCTATATTTTCTGCCTTTAATATTTAGGATTAATATCTAGATTCATAAATATGTGTTCTTTTAGTGTGACAGATTGCCTTCAGCTTTGACTTTTTCATCTTACCCACACTTTTAAGGTGAATTTATAAACATGTATTTAAATTTTGGCTACATTTCGATACTTTAGATACCTAATTGAATATTAGATAAACTATGATATAATCACATACTTCTTTAGCATCTATTAGGTGTACAGCACTGGGGAAAGCACCTCTAGCCCCCTTTAAAAAGATAGAACTACAAGGTAGAGCAATGGGCAAGACCTTTGAAACCTCCTGGTAGACCATCCTCTATTTCTGAGGAGGGAAAAAAAGTTGGAAGCAATTTTTCCCATATCCAGGATCACAAACCCAAGTCACAAAAGCCTAGCTCTTCTCGTTCCCAGTTCAATGCTCTTAGTGCCTCAAATATATCATTTATTCATTCAGCAAAAATGTTTATCAAATATCAACTATTTGCTATTTCAAGTGCCAAGCACTGAGGATATAAAAAGAGGTGGGACGTTTTTAGATTGCTTTAACAGCTGTTCTCAAAATGCTTCTCAGAGAGAGAATGGTCTTGGTTTGGGAAAATGCCTTGATAGAGGCTGAGGGTAAAAAGTAATCTTTAGGAGACTTAGAATTGGCTGAGCCAAAGCTTCAGGAAGAAATGCCTGTTGATGATGCTGTTCAGACTTGGCAGTCGTATGGAGGCACACAATGAATTGCAGTTTTCTTCGTCACTAAACAAAATGGAAACAACCAAAATACCTATTAAAATTAGAATAGAAAATGACTTTTTAATGGCTATGCCATAAAGTACTAAGGAACAGCTTATAATAATGAAGTCAATTATATGTACCTACAGGGAAAACTCTTCCAGACATATTACCAAGTGAAAAAGCAAGCTATGGAATAACTCAGCCATTTCATACCAGTTATGTTAAACATACTCCAAAATACTCTATACTTTGCAAAGGAAATATATATACAAAGAGCAGTTATCTGGAAGGATACACACTACGCAGACAGCAGTGCTCACATCATCTCCATAGGAGACCTAGATTCCAGATGCTAGTCAAAAAAACTTGACCCATATCTTTAGAGTTTTAATTTTTACCAGGAGAATATATGTATTTTTAACATCTTTATTGGAGTATAATTGCTTTACAATGGTGTGAGAATATATTCTTTTGTTGCTTGTGTAATCAAACTTTAAATATTTTAAAAATAATTTTAAAATGAAAAGAACTAAAACAACATATTTATGGATTTATGAATTCTTATTTATGGATCCTAAATTTAAATATTTTTTAAATAAATCAAATTTAACTTGAAATATTTTAATAGCATTAAAGCAAAATATAAAGGATATTGATATACTAGTTGAATTTTAAGATCCATAATGGAATAAGCGAGAATATTTAATAAATAAGAATGGTTATTAAAAGAGATATTTGATATTCTTAAATTTTCTTAAAATACAGTTTCATAAAATTACTCCCATAGGTCTTTCATATTTTATTGATTTATTAATATTTTTTAAAAGAATATTTACGACCTAAAATGGTTTTGACCATGAAAAGGATTAGCTGTTGTGAACTAAATATTTATAGCGGCATGAGATAAGTAAGACATTGTAAAATCTAGCCCTTTTTTAGCTTTAAGAAATAGCAGTAAACACAAGAAGGTGACGTAATATGCACCCCAGTGTGGATCAAGAAATTTTACTTAGTTTATATGTCTTTATGTCTTGGGGAAAATATATTAAAGTACAATTTTAATGAGAATTTTTGAAGCTGTTTAATTTCCTTCCTCTTGATAATCAAGACTACAACTGCAAGTCCCTTCTTCCTGTATAACAAAAGTATTCTGATCCTGTGAGAGTTTCTGGTCACTTCAGCACCACCTCTCTGAGTTTTACCTATAACCTTATCTATATGAGATTATCTTGACTCAGTCTTAAGAAAGTTGTATTTAAAATTCTGAGATAGTAACTTCTATGAATTACCTGTCACTGTGGGAAACATGGGGAATGGAGGACTAGATCAAGCCTGTTGAGATTTTTTAACTTGTTTTTCCAGAAATATCAGATCTGAACTTAACAGTTATCCACGTAAGTAGAAGGGAACAGCCAAAAGTCATTTCTATTTTAATGTGGAAGGCATTAGATAATTTCTGAAGTAAATTTGCCTCCTTAATTATGTTTGTTTACATTGACTCTAAAATGAGTGTGGTTTGTATTCCTGAGCATGTATGGATTGATTTTCAGAGAAGGTGCTCAGAAGTAAGACAGGAATACACATGGTTTTAATAATGACTGTGGATACCCTACAAAGTACGTAATCCACACAAGGATAATAAAAGACCTTTTAGTTCACTCAATTATCTGGTTAGATAAATATAGACTAGCCAGGCTTCCCTTGTCCTTTTAGCACACTTTTGGGGGGCCTCCTTCCAGGTCCACAAGTAAAGGCTCTAGGAATACATGCTTATTGTTATTCCAGGTAAAATATTTTTTACAATCAGTGAATCATTAAACCCAGTGAAGGTCACTCACACTGTTAGTATTTTCTGCAAGATATTCTTAAACAAGACCCAGGAAAATAGGCAGACAAGAATTCAGTCTATGTGAGTAAGGACAATTACGAATCCTCAGAACCAAAGCTCCCACCATCTCTGTCCTTCCTGCCTTCATTTTTATCCTCTCTTCCTTCTTCTTTCATCCAGGTCTGAAGTATTTCCCACAAGGACCCAGGGCAGATCCCAGTTCTCCTAGGACATGACATGTTGGTTTCTCAAGGGAAATGCCTTCTCCTGAAGTTTTTTAAAGTCCCCCCCCCCAAAAAAAAAGATAGAACAAAAACTAAAGACGTTGAGAGACCACCTTTCTCCTTTCAACTTTAATTCAACTTGAGATTATTCACAAAGGCTCAAAGTCAAATAGTGTTATATAAGTGTTATATACAGTTAAAGGTGGGGGGGGTAGGTGGCAATCATCTAATTCAGAACAGTCATTTGTAAATGGGAAATGGAAATGGAGTCCCACAGAGAATGAGTGATTTGCCTAAATGCACCTTGTGAGTTGATGGCCAACTCTGATCACCTGGACCCAAGACCTTAAGACTTCCAGGGAAACCCTAACCAGAAAAATAAAATTAAGAACTATATTTAATATCTTATAATAACCTATAATGAAAAAGAATCTGAAAAAGCATATATATGTAAGTATATATATGTGTGTATATATATATATATATATATGTAAAACTGAATCACTTTGCTGTACACCAGAAACTAACACAACATTGTAAATCAACTGTACTTCAATTAAAAAAACAGTTAAATCTCCTTCAGAAAATATTATATATTTCAGTATAAACCCTAAGACAAGTAGCTTGAGAACTATGTCTAATATGGGTTTTTCTGTAGTGCTGTTCTTTTCTGTAGTGCAACTAGAAGACTACCTGGGGTTGACAATATTTCAAAACTTTCCTAATTATGAACATCTATTTATCTGGATGACCTAGTCTCCTATTTTTCCAGTATATTCAAACTGAGTGTGTGAATCTTTGCAAAAGTAGTATTTCTTGAGCTATTTTTCCAGGCCCTTTTAAAAGTCCCGCTGTGAAAACTATTCAAGCTAGAATATGATAATAAGGAATGGAACTCTTTCTGCTGATAATATGGTTTCCATTAGAGCATAGTCTACATTTGTAGTTGGAAACCTTATTAGTTGAGTTACTATTGTATGATCAAAAATACTTCACATTTGCAAAAAGAAGAAAAATATATTAGAATAAGGTCAGTTTGACAAAAGTGTAATATTTGTAAAGAGAGCCAAGGGTTATCCATCTAAAGGCCAAGTTAAATAAGATACAATTAGACCTCATTTGGCCCCCTACCTCTCAGGATTCGTAAACTCACATTTCAGCTATCTTGGGAGAATGAGTTTTGCCTTAACTTATCTTGTTTCCGTTGGCCCATCCACATTATTCAGACTCTTCTGACAGGCACTCTGAGCAAATATCACACTTCCTTGTGTCTTGCTGACCTTTTTTTCAAACTGGCTTTTCCTTTTCCTTCTTAAATGTTTTTGAAGAGATATCATATTTTATTTTGCTTAGAAAGATAAAATAAAGGATGAAAATATATTCATCTACATGGCCATGAGAAGAAAATAGACATCAACAACGGAATTTTTAGAAAAACATACTCCCAACCAGTTCTGAAGATGCAGACTTGTCTACAAGATGTACATGGCCACTAAACCTATGGTCTCCTGCTACACAGTGTGATCTCAAAGAAAGATGAAAAAATTCAGAGAAAAATATCTGAAATGCCAAGAATTAGCACAATGGAAAAATTTAGACCAAAAATTTAAATTTCAAAGGTGCTGAACGTGAACTAACTTGAAGTGACATAATACATTACTACACTTCAAGAGGATCTGAAGTTACCAGAAGTCTCCAGCATTTCTACCCATTACCTCCACATTAGTTCCTCAGTCTGGATGCCTATTACCATCTATTTTTTCTGCTCTCAAGTTGCCAAGACTCACATGAGAAAGGCATAAATTGTGCTGACTACTACAGGTTCATTCTTTGTTAATACCTTCAGGTTGTAGAAACACATGGACTTTGTCAAAAGACAGGCCCTCATCTCCACCCTATCTAGAATCTCTTTCTGGTGGTCTCATTCTTTCTCACAGCCTGAAATATCATCTCTTGGTGCCCTATGTCACCACTACCTGTGCTGGACTGGGAAGCCCCCCAGATTTCATAACACCTGAATTTGTGTATAAGTTCCACCACTGACTAGCTGAATAACCATGAGCAAATTACCTAAATTCTCTGCTTCTCATTTTCCTCCTCAGTTAAATCAGGGTCATCATCTTTATCATGGAAAGCCACTGTGAGGGAAGGTATATAATGTCCATAGTATAGTGTCTGGTACATAACTGGGTCATAATCATAATACTTCACTGTGACTCAGCAATTTTTCCTTTCTTTCTGTTTGACTTTATTGCATTCCTCACAGGAGGTACTCTAGACAGCTCCCACAGCCCTAAGATCCCCAGCCCTCCTTCTCACTCTTGGCCACCTTGATGTCTATACAACAAGGAAATCAAAGCCATCCTGCCAATGGTTCATGGCCCCCTCTCCAGCTGTCCCGACACCCTACCAAGCTCAGAGTTTCTCAGTACTTCACTCAGACTTTCCTTCGGGCTGTCTCACAGGGGGAGGCACCTCCACCCCTTACCCAGGCATACCGCTTTACTGTGGTCTTGTCTCATACTTGCTTTTTCTATCACCTCTTATTGCCTTTCTCTCTTGTGTGTTAGTGATTGAATAAATGTTTATTTAAAGTAGGTTTTCTTCCTACTCCACCAGTTCCTTCTTCTCTCTCTACAATTGTCCAGGTATCCTAATTCAAAAATTAAATTGCTGAACTCTGCTCTCTTCTTGAGATAGTCCTCCCTCTGATCTTTTACCAAGTCCTCACTGTAGCAACATTTAGGGACTCGGGAGCCATGCTGCCTCTTCCACTTACTAACTGTGGGTTGTCCTTAGACAACCAACTTAACCTGTGTGAACCTCAGTTTCTTTATCTCTAAGTGGGGGGGGAAATAGAGTTGTTTTGAAGATAAGTGAGTTAAACCACCTAAAGCTCTTAAAACAGTGCTTGGTACATAGTAAGTGCTCAATAAATATGAGGTGTTAAACTTCCTCACCAACCACATACACCCCTTGCCTTCCAGCCATGCTTCCTCCATCCCCAGACTACCAGAGGCTTGAAATATATTTCTTTCTTTTTTTTAAATTAATTAATTAATTAATTTTTATTTTTTGGCTGTGTTGGGTCTTCGTTTCTGTGCGAGGGCTTTCTCTAGTTGTGGCAAGCGGGGGCCACTCTTCATCGCGGTGCGCGGGCCTCTCACTATCGCGGCCTCTCTTGTTGCAGAGCACAGGCTCCAGACGCGCAGGCTCAGTAATTGTGGCTCATGGGCCTAGTTGCTCCATGGCATGTGGGATCTTCCCAGACCAGGGCTCGAACCCGTGTCCCCTGCATTGGCAGGCAGATTCTCAACCACTGCGCCACCAGGGAAGCCCTTGAAATTTATTTCTAAAATGTACTAATGGCCTCCTCATCTCCAAATGAAATATTATTTCTCATTTTGCCCCTCATTCTCCTTAAACTTTGTACAGTTTCACCCCACCCTCCTCTGGGATATCCCTTGTCTTGGGATAAGGGAGGAATTAACTGTATGCTTTTCCCATGACTCTCTCCTATTCAGGTATGAGACTTGAGAGTAGCTCTGCTCCAAGGGGGCAGAATGGAAGTGTGAGGAAGGAACTAAAGACAGACACCCTAGGGTTTTTGTTTTTTGTTTTTTGTTTTTTGTTTGCCCTTCAGTCAAAAGTGTTGGTAGAAAGGCTATGTGATTCTCCCCCTCCCTTGCCTGGATTGGGTTCTCAGAGTTGGGGAGAGGAGGGGATCTAAAGAGAAATGTAAGATGATTAGGTGCAGCAGCCCTTTGGAAGGAGACATGGAACATGTCCCACACCTGCAGCCATCAAGGCTAAATCTACAGGCAGCAATAGAGTACGAATGAAGCCACAGTAGGCTGGCACAGCCCCCACCAAAGTTTCCTTTGGGCCCCTGAATGGCTCAATAAGACAACAGTGCTCAACATTCCCATTCCCCAGAGAGATAAGGAAGTACTGATGGAAAACCATAAGATTCAAAGGGGTCTTATGGTCATGTTGAAAGGGCTCAGCTGTGAAGGGCAGCATGGACCGTGGGACTGGAAACCCAGTGGGATCACAAACATCTCAGAGGACAGTAGTGAGCGTGGAAGCTGGCAACTAAAACCTTGATCACATGGCTAGGGCAAAACCCTACCAGGCCAGCCACACACTTCTCCAGTGCTCCATAGACTACATGCCACACAGAGGAGAAAAAGACAGGGAGTAACACAGCCTCCCTAGCACAGAAGTTGTCCTGTAGTTCTTTGTTTACCTTAGTACTGTACACACAATCATCAACAAATTTGTGTTGAATTGAGTTAATGGATTGCCGTGTTTCCTTTTGTTTTAAATTAAAATGGCACAGAAATCATCCCCCCCCATCTTTTTTTTTTTTTCACCTTCACCTTAAATGACACATTAAAAAACAATATTGGTTCTGGATAGATGAAGAAAGGCTATGAGAGGACAAATTTAAGCATCAGTACAGTACAGCTAAGAAACTAATTTGGTCTGGAATGTTCAATAAACCACTAGAGGGAGTGTGTAAAGGTGTGACTGAAATAGGATAAAAATTGCACTATGATGTTTAACTGGCAACCATGAACGTATGGTTGCCAGAAACAATCCTCTCTCCATTATAAAAAAAAGAATGTAAATACTTTAAGTTAGAGGGTGTGTAGAATATTTACATATTTATTTCAGATCACACAAAAGTGTAGTTCAGTCACTAGTTTATGCAGACACTGAATTTTTAAAAATATGAAATGTAGGAATTTATAGCCACTCTATGCTATTCAGCCTTAAATAGAAACTTAACATGAGTTAACTCCCAATCCTAATGTTATATTTTAGAACCATTCAATTCAAAAATTATATATTAAATCTCATCTCTCATTTCAAAATTGCAGAAGGAACTTTAGTGATCATTTTACAGTTGAAGAAAAAGAGGTCCAGAGTAGTCAGCAATTATCCAAGTTCACATACCTAGCTAGCGGATAAACTCATACTAAAAACTTTGAGTCTAAATGAATAGAAAAACATTTTAACAAGAAAGAAAGTTACACAGCAGATTTCCTATGTAAGATCCCAAGTAACAAAGTTTTCTTAGAACTTAGTGCATCCAAAAAATGCAAAATAAAATATTAATTTTATTCCTTACTGCTCAAGCTAAAAGAGAGTTGGAATTTTTTGAATGATAATATACAGTATTGGGAAAGATACAGGGACATGGTTTTTCTCATTTATCTTGGTAGAAGTATAAACTGGTAAAATTTTTCTGGAATATAATTTAACAGAAAAAATTAAAAGTTTTTGAAACATACATTCACAAAAAGATTTATATTCAATCATGGTCATTGCCACATTTTATATAATAATGAAGTAATGGAAACTTTATAAATGTCTAACAATCAAGGAATATTGAAATATATAATGTGCATCCAAAAGATGGTGTTCTATACAACCATGAAAAGTCATTATTCTGAAAACTGTTTAGTAACATAGGGAAACACATTGAGTATAAAATATATTACTTATATAGAAATACAAGTGTGTGTGTGTGTGTGTGTGTGTGTGTAGAATGAAAGAGAATTATTTTTAGCAATATAACTCCAAGTAATTTTCTCTTTATAATTCTTAGTGTTCTAGGTCACTGTAAGCAAGACAATTACAAGTCTTTGATTCTCAGTTAGAGAAAGTGACAGGAATGACTGCCACCTGGCTACTTCCCACTCATCTCACTGAAATTTTTTTTAATTTATTTTATTGAAGTATAGTTGATTTACAATGTTGTGTTAATTTCTGCTGTACAGCCCAGTTATTCAGTTATACATATATATATATACATTCTTGTTCACATTCTTTTCCATTATAGTTTATCACAGGATATTATATATAGTTCCCTGTGCTGTTTTTTATCCATTCTATATGTAATAGTTTGTCAATGGACATTTAGTTTTCTTCTATGTCCTGGCTATTGTAAACAGTGCTGCTATGAACATCAGGTACATGTATCTTTTCAAATTAGAGTTTTTGTCTTTTCTGGATATATGCCCAGGAGTGGAGTTGCTGGATCATATGGTAGTTCTATTTTTAGTTTTTTAAGGAACCTGCATACTCTTTTCCATAGTAGCTGCACCAACTTACATTCCCACCAACAGTGTAGGAGGGTTTAAACTTGTTCTTGAAAAATTCTGTTGGTTTACCAGTGAAATCACTCTGCTTTGCTTGAAAATTACACTAATGCATCAATGGTTTCATGTCACTGTATAAAAGTTTCATAACTGGCCTTGTACAAAAAATTAGGGGCATGTTGACTGCCAGTCCGATTAAATCCAGTGTTCAGATATTTAATTCTTTACTCCTGATTCATCTTTTCCTATTTCAGCTGCCTGTGTGAAATCTTCAAAGTGCTAATTCATTTGTCTCAGACCATGAGAGTCACGTTTTTTAGTGACATGAAGTTGGAGCCTTTGTGTGGCTGTGTTTGATCCATTGATGCATTCTTGTGAGCTATGTGTTTTAAAATATATAATAATAACAACTATAAAAGCAAATTTCACACATGGATGTTAAATTTCAAAATTTGGAAAATGTATGTAAACAGAATTGTTCCAGTTTTCCCTCTGAAACCTTCACACTGTGTGGAAGAGAAAAAAAAAAGGAGATGTAGAGGTCAGCAACAGCTAGAGCTCTCCAGGAATAGCAAGGAGCTTCTAGGGGGAAAAAAAGAGTCCTTTTAGGAGGTATTCACTGAAATCATCAATGGTAATCTGCCTAGGACTCCACAAAAGAGATTTTGCACTGAGGAGAAAGGTGGGGCAATCTTTAAACCCTTTCCAAATCTAAGATTCTGTTACAGGCAAAAAGCAAAGTAAGATCTTTGTTGTAGCACAGGACTCTATAAAGTTTCCATAAATAACAAAAATTTTCATAATAGAACTGATTGTAATCAAACCAGCAAAGCACCATCATTTCTATCTAATGGATCATAAAAAAATTATTGATCCAAAAATATTAATACTCCATGTATTAAAATAAAATCCTAACTATATATAACAAAGGACCCCTAATGGCTAAGGCACCTGAATAATCTCTAACAAGAAACATATTGCCTTAATTATTAACCTCTAGCAATAAAAATCTGAGAGGAGCCAATTGGTCTTTTTTCTCCAACAGCTTTATCTAGTTCTCTAAAGGATGGCTGAAATCATCTAAGTAATATAAAAACTGGTGAAATCCTAAAAGGAGATTAACAAATCTTAAGGTCAATATAAATTTCTTTCTTTTGGACTCAGTATATTTTGGTTTGTTTCGCTTTAGATGCTCTCTTTATATTTCCAAGTTTAAGTTATGGCTGTGAATTATATATAGAGCACAGAAAAAGTGTTCCACGCTAATTTTTTTCCTCAAAGACCTAAGATACTCTATGTCCTAACATTGTAACTCTAGCCTCTAATAATCCAGTCAAATTTTATTACAACATTTTTGGTTTTAAGAAATGTTAGAAACCAAGAAAGGACAGAAAGAATCAATGAATATAATGATAAATAATGGTGAGTAATGAATATAATGGTAGGAATATTTAACAAAACCTTCCTTTTGGTAACAGATTACCAACCAATAAAGCAAATTTACTTAGATAAAAACAAAATATCTGAATTTTTAAAGTCCATGCTATAGTTTTGAGATAACATGAATTTTCCACCATATACAAATACTATTTACTTCTTAAATGGCTCTAAGCAGTGTTGAGGAAAGTGGGTGAAAAACTTCATGGATGAGTTCCCAAAGACCTCCTGGCTGGATACATCTCACCAAACTTATGGGCATAATTTCCCTTTCTTGTAGCGTTCTTCCCTTAGAGGAAGTTTGTAGTTCCAGCTTCTTACCATAAATTAGAAAATAAGAACGGAGAAAATAGACATTTTTTTTAAATGTATATGTTCTATACTGTATGATCATATTGTTTAAAATGTGAAACAGTGATTATGTTGCTAATAACTGAATTTATAGACAAGAATTAGTTTTTCTCCCTCAAATTATTTTTGAAATACCTCTTTACCTTAAATGCTATAAACATTTCCCTTGTGGAATTCACAGAGATTGAATAAAGCATAAAGCTACTAAATGAAAACTGAGTGAAACAATCATTTAATAAACTATGAATCCATAAATATCTGTGTTCCATGGCACAGCAACTCAAAATACATGAATGGAGAGCCCTATTTCTTATTTTTTCTTTTTCTTCAGAGAGATAATGTCGTATCTTTTTTTTAAACATCTTTATTGGAGTATAATTGCTTTACAATGTTGTGTTAGTTGCTGGTGCATAACTAAGTGAATCAGCTATACGTGTACATATATCCCCATATCCCCTCCCTCTTGCGTCTCCCTCCCACCCTCCCTATCCCACCCCTCTAGGTGGTCACAAAGCACCAAGCTGATCTCCCTGTGCTATGCGGTTGCTTCCCACTAGCTATTTATTTTACATTTGGTAGTATAATATGTCCATGCCACTCTCTCACTTCGTCCAAGCTTACCCTTCCCCCTCCCCATGTCCTCAAGTCCATTCTCTACGTCTGCGTCTTTATTCCTGTCCTGCCCCTAGGTTCTTCAGGACAATTTTTTATTTTTTAGATTCCATATATATGTGTTAGCATACTGTATTTGTCTTTCTCTTTCTGACTTACTTCACTCTGTATGACAGTCTCCAGGTCCATCCACCTCACTACAGATAACTCAATTTCATTTCTTTTTATGGCTGAGTAATATTCCATTGTATATATGTGCCACGTCTTCTTTATCCATTTATCTGTTGATAAACATTTAGGTTGCTTCCATGTCCTGGCTATTGTAAATAGAGCTGCAATGAACATTGTGGTACATGTCTGTTTTTGAATTATGGTTTTCTCAGGGTATATGCCCAGTAGTGGGATTGCTGGGTCGTATGGTAGTTCTATTGTTACTTTTTTAAGAAACCTCCATACTGTTCTCCATAGTGGCTGTATCAATTTACATTCCCACCAACAGTGGAAGAGACTTCCTTTTTCTCCACACCCTCTCCAGCATTTATTGTTTGTAGATATTTTGATGATGGCCATTCTGACTGGTGTGAGGTGATACCTCATTGTAGTTTTGAGTTGCATTTCTCTAATGATTAGTGATGGTGAGCATCCTTTCATGTGTTTATTGGCAATCTGGATATCTTCTTTGGAGAAATGTCTATTTAGGTCTTCTGCCCATTTTTGGATTGGGTTGTTTGCTTTTTGCTATTGAGCTGCATGAGCTGCTTGTATATTTTGGAGATTAATCCTTTGCCAGTTGCTTCTTTAGCAAATATTTTCTCCCATTCTGAGGGTTGTCTCTTCATCTTGTTTATGGTTTCCTTTGCTCTACAAAAGCTTTTAAGTTTCATTAGGTCCCATTTGTTTATTTTTGTTTTTATTTCCATTACTCCAGGAGGTGGGTCAAAAAGGATCTTGCTGTGATTTATGTCAAAGAGTGCTCTGCCTATGTTTTCCTCTAAGAGTTTGATAGTGTCTGGCCTTACATTTAGTTCTTTAATCCATTTTGAGTTTATTTTTGTGTATGGTGTTAGGGAGTGTTCTAATGTCATTCTTTTACATGTAGCTGTCCAGTTTTCCCAGCACCACTTATTGAAGAGGCTGTCTTTTCTCCATTGTATATTCTTGCCTCCTTTGTCAAAGAAAAGGTGACCATATGTGCGTGACTTTATCTCTGGCTTTCTATCCTGTTCCATTGATCTATATTTCTGTTTTTGTGCCAGTACCATACTGTCTTGATTACTGTAGCTTTGTAGTAGAGTCTGAAGTCTGGGAGCCTGATTCCTCCAGCTCCATTTTTCTTTCTCAAGATTGCTTTGGCTATTCAGGGTCTTTTGTGTTTCCATACAAATTATGAAATTTTTAGTTCTAGTTCTGTGAAAAATTCCAGTGGTAGTTTGATAGGGATTGCATTGAATCTGTAGATTGCTTTGGGTAGTATAGTCATTTTCACAATGTTGATTCTTCCAATCCAAGAACATGGTATATCTCTCCATCTGTTTGTATCATCTTTAATTACTTTCATCAGTGTCTTATAGTTTTCTGCATACAGGTCTTTTGTCTCCTTAGGTAGGTTTATTCCTAGGTATTTTTTTGTTGTTGTTGCAATGGTAAATGGGAGTGTTTCCTTAATTTCTCTTTCAGATTTTTCATCATTAGTGTATAGGAATGCAAGAGATTTCTGTGCATTAATTTTGTATCCTGCTACTTTACCAAATTCATTGATTAGCTCTAGTAGTTTTCTGGTAGCATCTTTAGGATTCTCTATGTGTAGTATCATGTCATCTGCAAACAGTGACAGTTTTACTTTTTCTTTTCCAATTTGGATTCCTTTTATTTCTTTTCCTTCTCTGATTGCTGTGGCTAAAATTTCCAAAACTATGTTGAATAATAGTGGTGAGTGTGGGCTACCTTGTCTTGTTCCTGATCTTCGAGGAAACAGTTTCAGTTTTTCACCATTGAGAACGATGTTGGCTGTGGGTTTGTCATATATGGCCTTTATTATGTTGAGGTAGGTTCCCTCTATGCCTACTTTCTGGGGAGTTTTATCATAAATGGGTGTTGAATTTTGTCAAAAGCTTTTTCTGCATCTATTGAGATGATCATATGGTTTTTATCCTTCAATTTGTTAATATGGTATGTCACATTGGTTGATTTGCATATATTGAAGAGTCCTTGCATTCCTGGGACAAACCCCACCTGATCATGGTGTATGATCCTTTTAATGTGCTGTTGAATTCTGTCTGCTAGTACTTTGTTGAGGATTTTTGCATCTATATTCATCAGTGATATTGGCCTGTAGTTTTCTTTTTTTGTGACATCTTTGTCTGGTTGTGGTATCAGGGTGATGGTGGTCTCGTAGAATGAGTTTGGGAGTGTTCCTCCCTCTGCTATATTTTGGAAGAGTTTGAGAAGGTTAGGGGTTAGCTCTTCTCTAAATGTTTGATAGAGTTCTCCTGTGAAGCCATCTGGTCCTGCGGAGAGCCCTATTTCTTGATAGAAGATGTTTTACCCCTACAAATGCAGGTTACTTAAGTCCCTAATTCTTTACTCACATTTTCAGGGTGACTTAATAGATGCCAAAGCTTCTGTGAAAATTAGGTCTGTGACAGGCAACAATTGTGCATTTGTAATTTAAAATAACTGTTTTGAAGTTTGGTCTCTAATAGGTTAAAATTTTGCCATTTCCAGGCATTATGTAGACATTGAAATAGTACTACTTATTGAATGCCAATGAGGATGTATATTTGTTACATAGAACTTTTTTTATGTAACTCCATAGAACTGTTTTAGAAATATGAAGATAAACATGTACTCAAGGCCAAAATAATTCCAAAAGGCCTAAGAATCAGGCCAGAGACCTAATAGAAATTAATCAATTACCTTTTTTTTTTTATGGGGCTGAGTATACTTTATTGTTTGGTGGTTTTTTTGTTTGTTTTTGTTTTTAGTTTTCAAAGAAATCTGATCCTAGAAGTAGCAGAACACCTATGTGATTTGCCAGGAATATTTATGCTATTAAATGCATCAAAGAGTAAAAGCCAGATAGAATCTGTTAGAGATTTCCCAGGATTACCTGACGATTTTGGGATCATGGCATTCTAGAGCAATCATGAACTCTAAATTTTGTAGACAAAGTTTAAACTGATATTTTTATAGGTGTTGTGTAATCTTTGAACCTCACTTTACTCATCCCCAAAAGGGATATACTAAAGCCTCAAAAGATTAGAGATAATATATTTAAAATGCATAGCATATAGTGACCACTGTACTGTATATGAATGGGAAAAAGGAGATAACAAAAGCTGCTGAGGGAGACTTATCAAAATTCTCATTCACAAACTGTTTTGAAGTCAGATCTTATGGTAATGAAAAAAAAAGTAAGTAAAAAATCATGTAAATTAGGATAATCCATTGGGGAGGAGGAGGAGAGGGACAAATAATAGTCCAAGCCCTCTCTGACAAAATTTTAAATCTCTATTCTGTAGTGATCTGGAGGTTTGATCTTAAAGTCATATTTGCAGACCTTCAAGAGCATATATCCAGTACGGTGTTGTAGCCAAAAGTTAAATAAAACCCCAGGCCTTGGCAGGAAAGGATATTGGATACAGAAGAGTATCTCATCTCAGAACTGCCTTATATGGAATAATGCATAGAGTTCTGATTGCTAAACTAAACTATAATATAGAATCAAGAAAAATAAAAATCCAGAGAAGGATATATAAAGAGTTTGTGACATATATAAGTTTTGCTTAAAAAGTACACATATCAGAATGCTTTCGAAGTTCAACTCAGTCACCTTTAATGGGAGGAAGTACCTAGGCAATGTCTATGATCACCTCTTAAGTCTTATTACCATTTTCTTCCTTTTTAAAAATGTTTATTTTGAAATAATTTTAGACTTAGGGAAAAAGTTGCAAAAGACTTCCAGTATACCCTCACCCAGATTCCCCAAATGTTAATATCTTACATAACCATAGTATAATTATCAAAATCAGAAAATTAACATTAATATTATACAATTAACTCATCTATGGTACTTATTCAAATTTCACCAGTTGTCCCACTAATACTTTTTTTCTGGGTCTAATCCAGTAGCTCACATTGCATTTAGATGTCATATCGCATTTTCTCCTCCAATCTGGACAGTTTTGTACTCTTTTCTTATCTTTCTTAACATTGACATTTTTGAAGAGTATTGGCTAGTTTGTAGCATGTTTCTTAATTTTGGTTTGTCTGATATTTCTTCATGATGAAATTCAGGTTATGTAATTTTTGGCAAGAATAGCACAGAATTTATGTTGTGACCTTCTCAGAGCCCCTTATCAGGAGGAACTTGATGTAATAAGGCTCATTCCTGATGATATTCACTTTGATCTCTTTGTTAAGGTCAGGTCTTCCAAGTTCCCCCACTGCATTAATTCCTCACTGTAACTAATCAGTATTTCATGGAGAGATACTTCTGAGCCTCTGCAAATATCCTGTTTCTCATCAAACTTTCACCCACTAATTTTAGCATCCCTTAATGATCCTTGCCTAAAATGGCTATTACTGAGGTGTTTGTCAAATGGTGATTCTCTATTTCCTTCAGTGCTTCTACATTCATTCATTAGAATTGTACTATAAGGAAGAACTTATATTTATTTATTTGATTTTTTTTTTTAACTTTTTGGCCACACCACATGGCATGCGGGATCTTAGTTCCCTGACCAGGGATGGAACTCGCGCCCCCTGCAGTGGAAGCACGGAGTCTCAATGGCTGGACAGCCAGGGAAGTCCCTATTTGATTATTTATATCAATATGGACTCATGAATATTTATTTTATCTTATGGGTTATAATTAATTACTTTAAATTTATTTGCTCAACTGTTTCAGATTTGACCATTAAGTTACTCCTTCCAGTTGGCTCCTGTGTCCCTTTTTTTTTTGCATTTAAAAAAAATTTTTTTAATTGAAGTATAGTTGATTTACAATATTCCTGTGTCCTTTTGACATGACTGCACATCACTTTTTGAGCACCTCCTTACTTTCTGGCACCACAAGATATTTCAAGCTGATCTTGTGCTTTTCCTGCTCCTGCCCTAGAATCAACCACTTCTCCAAATAATCATTCTCTGTTTGTACAGAAAGGGAGAGAGTTAAACAGAATATTTCTAACTGTAGAGTTAGTCCTGAGTTTTTCTTATATTTAAGCTTCTTTCTGATTGTAATACTTGCAGATTGTGGTGATTAATTTTATGTGTCAACTTGACTGGACTAAGGGATGACCAAATAACTGAAAAAACATTCTTTCTGGGTGTGTCTGGGAGGATGTTTCTGGAAAAGATTAACATTTGAATCAGTAGACTAAGTAAAGAAGATCCCCCTCACCAATGTGGTTAGGCATCATCTAATTCATTGAGGGCCCCAATAGAACAAAAAGGCAGAGGAAGGGTGAATTTGCTGCCTCTGCTTGAGCTGGGACATCAGTGCTTCTGGGTCTTGAGCCTTCAACCTTGGATGGAATTACACCAGGGCTCTCCTGGTTCTCCAACTCACAGATGGCAGATTGTAGGACTTCTCCATCTTTATAATTATGTGAGCCAATTCCTTATTAAATATATATAATATGTATACACACACATACAGGTGTGTGTATACATATATAAAATATTGGTTCTTTTTCTCTGGAGAACCCTGACTGATACCAAGATCCTTGCCAGAAAGTAAGTTATTTGAAAAACAAATTTTTTTTAAGTCTTACAGGACCATTTTAAACTTTGGCTGAGGCAAACTTTGTTGCAATTTCCCCAGCTAACTTCTGGCCTCCTTGTTATTATATTTCCTCATACATCAAGAAATAAGGTTTCCTTGGAGACCAGCAGATTCCATCTACCATTTCAACAAAATATTGAATTATGTGATTCTTGGTAGAGAGTAACAAAAGCTCTCTTTTTAAGGGATTATTTTCAACATTCAGAGAGTTCCAAAGGGTTAGCTAAATCTCTAGTCTGAGTATTTTGGAGGATAAAATATTTCAGACCCAATGAAGAAAACTGAGGAGCCAACATAACTCATTACTGTAGGGTTACAGACTTCAGATTTTTAAAGAAATATGATTTAGATTCAAGTAATGTGGCAAAAACTGCTAGCTCTTTCCAACATCCATTCTACTCCTCTTTCTTAATCAGTGGAGCCCCAATATGTTAACCGGGCACATAGCCACCCAGAGTAAAGCTATACTTTCTAAACTCCTTTAAATTTAGGTGTGACAGTGTGACCAAGTTCTGGCCAATGGGTTATGAGTAAAAGTCACATTTACAGCTCCCTGGTTATATTCAAAAAGAAATGGGTCATGCTCTTCACGTCCCCTTTTTCTTCTTCCTGATGGCTGGGACATGTACATTCCAGCAAGAGCTAGAGAAGCCATCTTGGGCAAAAACATGAAAGTCATATGTTAAAGAAGTCACATATTAAAGTCAACATGATAGAAGGGACCTAGGCCTTAACATCATAGAGATGCCATATTAGGTATGATCAGCTTACACAGGCTGCAACATGAGAAAGAAATAAACTTCTTCTTTCTTAAGCCACTGGTATTTGGTGACCTTTGTTTCAGCAGTTAAACCTATATTTAACTAATATAGAGTTACTGTCTAAAAGTGGTACTGCTATAACAAAAGATATATGTGATATTAGCTTATCATTTGGGTATAAAGTGGCAAAAACTCAGATAATCCAGGGTGGAAAGTTGGTGACTCTTGTTATGCTGGGACAAATATTTGGTTAAACTGTGGCCTGCCATACTTTGGGAGATAAGCCACAAACTCTTAGAGCCTATAACTTTAAGAGAATTAGTTACAAATTTAAGAATCTTTCTGTGTATTGGCTACTCCTTGCCACATTAAGGAAAGTTTTACTAAAGAGATGAAGTCAGAGATGGTTTCCCATCAGAAAGAAGAAATCAGTTTCATTAAAAGAGCCCTTCTCGGGACTTCCCTGGTGGCACAGTGGTTAAGAAGCCACCTGCCAATGCAGGGGACATGGGTTCGATCCCTGGTCCGGGAAGATCCCACATGCCACGGAGCAACTAAGCCCATGTGCCACAACTATTGAGCCTGTGCTGTAGAGCCCATGAGCCACAACTACTGAAGCCCACGCACCTAGAGCCTGTGCTCCGCAACAAGAGAAGCCACCACAATGAGAAGCCCACACACCACAATGAAGAGTAACCCCTGTTCACCACAATTAGAGAAAGCCCACGCACAGCAATGAAGACCCAACATAGCCAAAAATAAAAATTAATTAATTAATTAATTTTTTAAATAAGAGGCCTTCTCTGTCTCGTCTGAATTCTAAATTGAGTAGAGTATGGTAAGTGGGCCCTCAAATGGTTGGAAAAGCCAACTCTTCTGTACCAAACACTGAAACAATAATAAGAGGTAGCACTAAAGAGCAGCTGTAAGAGGAAGTTAGAATGTGGTCCCCAACTTTCTTAAGCATAGGACTGCACACCCAAAACCAAGGCCCCCACAGCTACTTCTGAGCCCAGCTTCATCCCTGTCTCCAGTGACTAGCCTGAACCCCTGGGCTCACCTACAGCTGGCCCCTCCATCTATGCACCTGCATGCTCTCAGCCAAACTTCCAACAGTGGCTTCCACTGCCATGCACCTATGGTGATTCCCTGCAGCTGGCAGTGGACACCAACAGCTAGGTCTCCCATAGCTGTTTGTGAAAGAAACTGCCAACCAAGAACACTTTACCTAGTAAAGTTTTCCTTCAGAAATGAAAGCAAGATAAAGATTTTCCCAGACAAATGAAAGCTGAGGGAATTCATCACCATTAGACCTGCCTTACAGGAAATGCTGAAAGGAGTTCTTCAAGCTGAAAGGAAAGGATGCTAAGTAATAACATGAAAACATATGAAAATATACAACACACTGCTAAAGGTAAGCATATAGTCGGATTCAAAATACTCTAATATTATAATATGATGATGTGTTAACCACTTAAGTATAAAGGTTAAATAACAAACATTTTAAAAATAACTATCGCTAGAATAATTTGTTAGCAGATGCACAATATAAAAATATGTAAATTGTGGCATCAAAAACATAACATGGTTGAGGGGTTGTTAGTAAAAATGTAGAGTTTGTGTATGTGATCATAGTTAAGTTGTTATCAGTTGAAAATAGACTTGTATCTATAAGATGTTTCAAGTAAGCCTCATGTTAACCACAAAACAAAAGCCTATACTAGATACACACAAGATAAAGAGAAAGAAACAAAGTATATCACTACAGAAAATCATAAATTCACAAAGGAAGATAGTGTGGAAAAAAAGGAACAGAGGAACTACTAAAAGGCCTGAAATTCACAAGATGGCCATAATAAGTCCATACCTATCAATAATTATTTTAAATGTAAATGGATTAAATTTTCCAATCAAAAGACATACAGTGGCAGAGTGAAAAAAAAGAAAAAACCCAACTATATGCTGCCTACAAGAGATTCACTTCAGCTTCAAGGACACACATTGGGGGAATTCCCTGGCAGTCCAGTGGTTAGTACTTCTTGCTTTCACTGCCAGGGGCGCAGGTTCTTTCCCTGGTCGGGGAACTAAGATCCCACAAACCAAAAAAAAAAAGAAGGACAAACATTATGTCAAAGTGAAGGTATGGGGAGAGATATTCCCCACACATGGAAAACAAAAGAAAGCAGATGTAGCTATATCTATATCAGACAAAATAGAATTTAAGTCAAAAACTGTAACACAATGCAAAGAAGGTCATTATATAATGATAAAAGGGTCAATTTATCAAGAGGATATAACAATTGTAAATATATATGCACTCAGCATCAGAACACTTAAATATATTAAGTAAATATTAACAGATCTGAAGGAATTAATAGACAGCAATACAGTAACTGTAGGGAACTTCAATACTCTACTTTCAGTAATGGATAGATCATCCAGACGGAAAATCAATAAGGAAACATTGGACCTAAAGTATACTTTAGACCAAATTGACCAAACAGATCTAACAGAGATACATAGAACATTCCATCCAACAGCAGCAGAATGCACATTCTTCTAAAGCATACATGGAACTTGCTCCAAAATAGATCATACATTAGATCACAAAACAAGTCTTAGCAAATTTTAAAAGATTGAAATCATACCAAGCATCTCTTTTGACCACAATCAATAAGAGGAGAAAAACTGGAAAGTTTTCAAATATGTGGAAATTAAACAGCACACTCCTGAGCAACAAACAAGTCAAAGATAAAATTAATGGGAAATCAAAAAATATCTTGAAATAAACAAAAATGAAAATATAACATATGGGCTGAAGCAAAAGAAGTTATATGAGGAAAGTTTATAGGCTATGTTAAGAAAAAAAGAAAGATTTCAAATAAACAACCTTTATACATCAAGGAACTAGTAAAACAAGAACAAACTCAGCCCAAAGTTAGCAGAAGGGAGGAGATAAAGATCAGATCCGAAATAAATGAAATAGAAACCAGAAAAGATAGAAAATATCAGCAAAGCCAGGAGTTGATTTTTTGAAAAAGTTAATAAAACTGACAAACCTTCAGCTAGACTTACCAAGAAAAACAGGACAAGAACTCAAAATAAAATTGTAAATGGAAAAGGAAACATTGCAACTGATACCATAGAAGTACAAAAGATCGTAAGAGACTACAATGAAGTATACATCAACAAATTGGACAACCTAGGGAAAAAATGGAAAAATTCTTAGAAACATACACCCAATCTACCAAATCTGAATCATGAAGAAATAGAAAATCTAAACAGACCAATAACAAGTAAGGAGATTGAATCAGTAATCAAAAACCTGCCAAAAAAGAAAAGTGCAGGACCAGATGGCTTCACTGGTGAAGTCTACCAAACACTTAAAGAAGAATGAATGCCAATTCTTCTCAAACTCTCCCCAAAAATAGAAGAGGAGACAACATCCCCAAACTCATTTTACAAGGCCAGCATTACTCTGATACCAAAGCCAGCAGAGGACACTACGAGAAAAGAAAACTACAGGCCAATATCCCTGATGAATATAGAGGCAAAAATTCTCTATAAAATACTAACATACCACATTCAACAGCATATTAAAAGGACCATACACCATGGTCAAGTAGGATTTATCCATGGGATGCAAGGATGGCTCAACATACATAAATCAATAAATGTGATACACCTATTAATAGAATGAAGACAAAAATATATGATCGTCTCAATAGATGCAGAAAAAGCATTTGACAAAATCAACATCTTTTTATGATAAAAGCTCTCAACAAATTGAGTATAGAAGAAGCATACTTGGGAATTCCCTGATGGTTCAGTGGTTAGGACTTGGCACTCTCACTGCCAGGGGCCTGGGTTTGATCCCTGGTTGGAGAACTAAGATCCTGCAAGCCACACGGTGCAGCCAAAAAGGAAGAAGTAACATACTTCAACATAATAAAAGCCATATACGGCAAACCCACAGCTTACATCATACTTATGGTGAAAGATTGAAAGACTTTCCTCTAAGATCAGGAACAAAACATGGAGGCCCACTTTCACCACTCTTATTCAACATAGTATTGGAAGTCCTAGCCAGATCAGTTAGGCACCAAAAAGAAATCGTAGGCCTCCAAATCAGAAAAGAAGTAAAATTGTTTCTCTTTACTGATCATATGATCTTGTACATAGAAAATCCTAAAGATGTCACCAAAAAAACTGTTAGAACTAATAAATTCAGTAAAATTTCAGCATATACAAAATCAGCATGCAAAAATCAGTTGAATTTCTACACAGTAACAATGAACTATCTGAAAAATAAAATAGAGAAACAATACTATTTTACAATAGCATCAAAACAATGAAATGTGGATGCGTAAATTTAACCAAAGAAGTGAAAGCTCTATACACTGAAAACTATGAGATGCTGATAAAAGAAATTAAAGAAGACACAAATAAATGGAAAGC
This sequence comes from Balaenoptera musculus, assembly GCF_009873245.2. Lineage (NCBI taxonomy): Eukaryota > Metazoa > Chordata > Mammalia > Artiodactyla > Balaenopteridae > Balaenoptera > Balaenoptera musculus. The sequence continues at coordinate 100,192,638 of NC_045787.1, forward strand.
TATTCATGTTTCATGGGTCAGAAGAGTTAATATTGTTAAATGTCCATACTACCAAAGCCATCTATAGATTGAATGCAATCCCTATCAAAATTCCAATGGCATTTTTCAATTCTGAAATTGTATGGAACCACAAAAGACCCCTAATATCCAAAACAATCTCGAGAAAGAATGATGCTAGAAGCATCACACTTCCTTATATCACAAAGTAATAGTTGTCAAAACAGTATGGTAGGAGACCTTCAAGATGGTGGAGGAGTAAGATGTGGAGATCACCTTCCTCCCCACAAATACATCAGAAATACATCTACATGTGGAACAACTCCTACAGAACACATACTGAATGCTGGCAGAAGACCTCAGACCTCCCAAAAGGCAAGAAACTCCCCACGTACCTGGGTAGTGCAAAAAGAAAAAAGAAAAACAGAGACAAAAAATAGGGACAGGACCTGTACCTCTGGGAGGGAGCTGTGAAGGAAGAAAGTTTCCACACACTAGGAAGCCCCTTCACTGGTGGAGACGGGGGTGGCGGTGGGGAAGCTTCGGAGACACGGAGGAGAGCGCAGCAACAGGGGTGTGGAGGGCAAAGCGGAGAGAGATCTGCACACAGAGGAACAGTGACGGCCAGCACTCACCAGCCTGAGAGGCTGTCTGCTCACCTGCCGGGGTGGGTGGGGCTGGGAGCTGACACTCCGGCTTGGAGGTCAGATCCCAGGGAGAGGACTGGGGTTGTCTGCATGAACACAGCCTGAAGGGGCTAACGTGCCACAGCTAGCCAGGAGGGAGTCCGGGAGAAAGTCTGGAACTGCCTAAGAGGCAAGAGACCATTGTTTCAGGGTGCGCGAGGAGAGGGGATTCAGAGCACCGCCTAAACGAGCTCCAGAGACCAGCGCGAGCTGCAGCTATCAGCAGACACCAGAGATGGGCATGAAATGCTAAGGCTGCTGCTACAGCCACCAAGAAGCCTGTGGCAAGCACAGGTCACTATCCACACCTCGCCTCCTGAGAGCCTGTGTGGCCCGCCACTGTCAGGGTCCCGTGATCCAGGGACAACTTCCCAGGGAGAACACACAGCATGCCTCAGGCTGTTGCAATGTCATGCCAGCCTCTGCCGCCACAGGCTCGCCCTGCATTCCATACCTGTCCCTCCCCCTGGCCTGAGTGAGCCAGAGCCCCCTAATCAACTGCTACTTTAACCCCGTCCTGTCTGAATGAAGAACAGATGCCTTCAGGCAACCTACATGCAGAGGTGGGGCCATATCCAAAGCTGAACCCCAGGAGCTGTGCGAACAAAGAAGAGAAAGGGAAATTTCTCCCAGCAGCCTCAGGAGCAGCAGATTAAATCTCCACAATCAACTTGATGTTCCCTGAATCTCTGGAATACCCGAATAGACAACGGATCATCCCAAAATTGAGGTGGTGGACTTTGGGAGCAACTGTGGTCTCGGGGTTTGCTTTCTGCATCTAATTTGTTTCTGGTTTTATGTTTATCGTAGTTGAATATTTAGAGTTTATTATCATTGGTAGTTTTGTTTTGATTTGTTTGTGCTCTTCCTTTATTTTTTTAATATATAAATATATATTTTTTCCTTTTTCTCTTCTTGTGAGTATGTATGTGTATGCTTCTTTGTGTGATTTTGTCTGTATAGCTGTGCTTTTACCATTTGTCCTATGGTTCTGTCTGTCTGTTTTTTGTTGTTGTTTTGTTTTGTTATCTTTTGTATAGGTTTTAGGTCTTGTTATCTTGGTGAATTTGTTTTTTGTTTTGTTGCTCTCTTCTTTCTTCCTTTTTTTTCTCTTTTCTTTTTATTACTTTTTAATTTTTTTATTTTTAATAATTTATTTTTATTTTCTATTTTTTTTCTTTCTTTCTTTCTTGTTTTCTCCCTTTTCTTCTGAGCCGTGTGGCTGACAGGACCTTGGTGCTCCAGCTAGGGATAAGGCCTGAGCCTTTGAGGTGAGAGAGCCAAGTTCAGGACACTGGTCCACCAGAGACCTCCTGGTTACACATAATATCAAATGGCAAAAGCTCTCCCAGAGACCTCCATCTCAATGCTAAAACCCAGCTCCACTCAACAACAAGCAAGCTACAGTGCTGGACACCCTATGCCAAACAACTAGCAAGATAGGGACACAACCCCACCCATTAGCAGAGAGGCTGCCTAAAATCATAATAAGCTCACAGACACCCCAAAACACACCACCAGATGCGGTCCTGCCCACCAGAAATACAAGATCCAGCCTCATCCATCAGAACACAGGCACCAGTCCCCTCCACCAGGAAGCCTACACAACCCACTTAACAAACCTTACCCACTGAGGGCAGACATCAAAAACAATGGGAACTACGAACCTGCAGCCTGTGAAAGGAGGCCCCAAACACAGTAAGTTAAGCAAAATGAGAAGACAGAGAAATACACAGCAGATGAAGGAGCAAGGTAAAAATCCACCAGACCAAACAAATGAAGAGGAAATAGGCAGTCTACCTGAAAAACAATTCAGAGTAACAATAGTAAAGATGATCCAAAATCTTGGAAACAGAATGGGAAAAATACAAGAACTGTTTAACAAGAACCTAGAAGAACTAAAGAGCAAACAAACAATGATGAAAAACACAATAAATGAAATTAAAAATTCTCTAGAAGGAATCAATAGCAGAAATAACTGAGGCAGAAGAATGGATAAGTAACCTGGAAGATAAAATAGTGGAAATAACTACCACAGAGCAGAATAAAGAAAAAAGAATGAAAAGAATTGAGGACAGTCTCAGAGACCTCAGGGACAACATTAAAAGCACCAACATTCGAATTATAGGGGTCCCAGAAGAAGAAGAGAAAAAAAAGGGACCCAGAAAATATTTGAGGAGATTATAGTTGAAAACTTCCCTAACATGGGGAAGGAAATAGTCAATCAACTCCAGGAAGCACAGAGAGTCCCATCCAGGATAAATCCAAGGAGAAACACGCTAAGACACATATTAATCAAACTATCAAAAATTAAATACAAAGAAAAGTTACTAAAAGCAGCAAGGGAAAAGCAACAAATAACATAGAAGTGAATCCCCTTAAGGTTAACAGCTGAACTTTGAGCAGAAACTCTGCAAGCAAGAAGGGAGTGGCAGGACATAATTAAAGTGATGAAAGGGAAAATCCTACAACCAAGATTACTCTACCCAGCAAGGATCTCATTCAGATTTGACAGGGAAATTACAACCTTTACAGACAAGCAAAAGCTAAGAGAATTCAGCACCACCAAACTAGCTTTACAACAAATGCTAAAGGAACTTCTCTAGGCACCTAAAATAACAAACCCAAAACAATTAAGAAAATGGTAATAGGAACACACATATCGATAATTACCTTAAATGTAAATGGATTAAATGCTCCAAACAAAAGACATAGACTGGCTGAATGGATACAAAAACAAGACCCATATAGATGCTGTCTACAAGAGAGCCACTTCAGACCTAGGGACACATACAGACTGAAAGTGAAGAGATGGAAAAAGATATTCCATGCAAATGAAAATCAAAAGAAAGCTGGAGTAGCAATGCTCATATCAGACAAAATAGACTTTAAAATCAAGACTATTACAAGAGACAAAGAAGGACACTACATAATGATCAAGGGATCAATCCAAGAAGAAGATATAACAATTGTAAATATTTATGCACCCAACATAGGAGCACCTCAATACATAAGGCAAATGCTAACAGCCAAAAAAGGGGAAATCAACAGTTACACAATCATAGTAGGGGACTTTAACACCCCACTTACACCAATGGACAGATCATCCAAAATGAAAATAAATAAAGAAACACAAACCTTAAATGATACATTAAACAAGATGGACTTAACTGATATATATAGGACTTTCCATCCAAAAACAACAGAATACAATTTCTTCTCAAGTGCACATGGAACATTCTCCAGGATATATCATATCTTGGGTCACAAATCAAGCCTTGGTAAATTTAAGAAAATTGAAATCATATCAAGTATCTTTTCCAACTGCAGCACTATGAGACTAGATATCAATTACAGGAAAAAAATCTGTAAAAAATACAAACACATGGAGGCTAAACAATATACTACTAAATAACCAAGAGATCACTGAAGAAATCAAAGAGGAAATCAAAAAATACTTAGACACAAATGACAATGAAAACACGATGACCCAAAACCTATGGGATGCAGCAAAAGCAGTTCTAAAAGGGAAGTTTATAGCAATACAATCCTATCTCAAGAAACAGGAAACATCTCAAATAAACAGCCTAACCTTACATTGAAAGCAGTTAGAGAAATAAGAACAACAACAACAACAAAAACCCAAAGTTAACAGAAGGAAAGAAATCATAAAGGTCAGATCAGAAATAGATGAAAAAGAAATGAAGTGAACAATAGCAAAGATCAAGAAAACTAAAAGCTGCTTCTTTGAGAAGATAAACAATATTGATAAACCGTTACCCAGACTCATCAAGAAAAAAAGGGAAAAGACTCAAAATCAACAGAATTAGAAATGAAAACGGAGAACTAACAACTGATATTGAAGAAATACAAAGGATTATAAGAGATTACTACAAGCAACTATATGCCAATAAAATGGACAACCTGGAAGAAATGGACAAATTCTTAGAAAAGCACCACCTTCCGAAACTGAACCAGGAAGAAATAGAAAATATAAACAGACCAATCACAAGCACTGAAATGGAATCTGTGATTAAAAATCTTCCAACAAACAAAAATCCAGGACCAGATCGCTTCACAAGCGAATTCTATCAAACATTTAGAGAAGAGCTAACACCTCTCCTTCTCAAACTCTTCCAAAATATAGCAGAGAGAGGAATACTCCCAAACTCATTGTATGAAGCCACCATCACCCTGATACCAAAGCCACACAAAGATGTCACAAAAAAAGAAAGCTACAGGACAATATTACTGATGAACATAGATGCAAAAACCCTCAACAAAGTACTAGCAGACAGAATTCAACAGCACATTAAAAGGATCATGCACCATGATGAAGTGGGGTTTATCCCAGGAATGCAAGGATTCTTCAATATATGCAAATCAATCAATGTGATAAACCATATTAACAAATTGAAGGAGAAAAACCATATGATCATCTCAATAGATGCAGAAAAAGCTTTTGACAAAATTCAACACCCATTTATGATAAAAACCCTCCAGAGAGTAGGCATAGAGGGAACTTACCTCAACATAATAAAGGCCATATATGACAAACTCACAGCCAACATCATTCTCAATGGTGAAAAACTGAAAGCATTTCCTCTAGGATCAGGAACAATACAAGGTTGTCCCCTCTCACCACTATTATTCAACATAGTTTTGGAAGTTTTAGGCATAGCAGTCAGAGAAGAAAAAGAAATAAAAGGAATCCAAGTCGGAAAAGCAGAAGTAAAGCTGTCACTGTTTGCAGACACATGATACTATGCATAGAGGAACCTAAAGATGCTACCAGCAAACTACTAGAGCTAATCAATGAAATTGTTAAATTAGCAGGATACAAAATTAATTCACAGAAATCTCTTGCATTCCTATACACTAATGATGAAAAGTGTGAAAGAGAAATTAAGGAACTAATCCCATTTACCATCGCAACAAAAAGAATAAAATACCTAGGAATAAACCTACCTAAGGAGAGAGAAGACCTGTATGCAGAAAACTATAAGACACTGATGAAAGAAATTAAAGATGATACAAACAGATGGAGAGATATACCATGTTCTTGGATTGGAAGAATCAACATTGTGAAAATGACTATCCTACCCAAAGCAATCTACAGATTCAATGCAATCCCTATCAAACTACGAATAGCATTTTTCACAGAACTAGAACTAAAAATTTCACAATTTGTATGGAAACACAAAAGACCCTGAATAGCCAAAGCAATCTTGAGAAAGAAAAATGGACCTGGAGGAATCAGGCTCCTGGACTTCAGACTCTACTACAAAGCTACAGTAATCAAGACAGTACTGGCACAAAAACAGAAATATAGATCAATGGAACAGGATAGAAAGCCCAGAGATAAACCATGCACATATGGTCACCTTATTTTTGATAAAGGAGGCAAGAATATACAACAGAGGAAAGACAGCCTATTCAATAAGTGGTGCTGGGAAAACTGGACAGCTACATGTAAAAGAATGAAATTATGACACTCCCTAACACTATACACAAAAATAAACTCAAAATGGATTAAAGACCTAAATGTAAGATGAGACACTATCAAACTCTTAGAGGAAAACATAGGCAGAGCACTCTTTGACATAAATCACAGCAAGATCCTTTTTGACCCACCTCCTAGAGAAACAGAAATAAAAACAAAAATAAACAAATGGGACCTAATGAAACTTAAAAGCTTTTGCACAGCAAAGGAAACCATAAACAAGATGAAAAGACAACCCTCAGAATGGGAGAAAATATTTGTAAATGAAGCAACTGACAAAGGATTAATCTCCAAGATTTACAAGCAGTTCATGCAGCTCAATATCAAAAAAACAAACAACCCAATCCAAAAATGGGCAGAAGACCTAAATAGACATTTCTCCAAAGAATACATACAGACTGCCAACAAACACATGAAAGGATCCTCACCATCACTAATCATTAGAGAAATGCAACTCAAAACTACAATGATATATCACCTCACACCAGTCTGAATGGCCATCATCAAAAAATCTACAAACAATAAATGCTGGAGAGTGTGTGAGAAAAGGGAACCCTCTTGCACTATTGGTGGGAATGTAAATTGATACAGCCACTATGGAGAACAGTATGGAGGTTCCTTAAAAAACTAAAAATAGAACTACCATATGACCCAGCAATCCCACTACTGGGCACATATCCTGAGAAAACCATAATTCAAAAAGAGTCATGTACCACAATGTTCATTGCAGCTCTATTTACAATGGCCAGGACATGGAAGCAACCTAAATGTTCATCAACAGATGAATGGATAAAGAAGATGTGGCACATATAGACAATGGACTATTACTCAGCCATAAAAAGAAACGAAATTGAGTTATTTGTAGTGAGGTGGATGGACCTAGAGTCTGTCATACAGAGTGAAGTAAGTCAAGAAGAGGAAGACAAATACCGTATGCTAACACATATATATGGAATCTAAAAAAAGAAAAAATGCTTCTGAAGACCCTAGGGTCAGGACAGGAATAAAGACACAGATGTAGAGAATGGACTTGAGGACACAGGGTGTGGGACGTGTAAGCTGGGATGAAGTGAGAGAGTAACACCGACATATACACACTACCAAATGTAAAATAGGTAGCTAGTGGGAAGCAGCTGCATAGCACAGGGAGATTAGCTCGGTGCTTTGTGACCACCTAGAGAGGTGGGATAGGGAGGGTGGGAGGGAGATGCAAGAGGGAGGAGATATGTGGATATATGTATATGTATAGCTGATTCGCTTTGTTATACAGCAGAAACTAACACACCATTGTAAAGCAATTTTACTCCAATAAAGATGTTAAAAAAAACAAAACAAAACAGTATGGTACTGGCATAGAAACATAGACCAATGGAACAGAATCAAGAGCCCAGGAATAAACCCATGCATACGTGGTTAACTAATATTTGATAAGGGAGCCAATAAGAGTCAATGCAGAAAGGACAGTTTCTTCAATAAATGGTGTTGGGAAGACTGTATATCCACATGTAAGAGAATGAAACTGGAACCCAGTCTTACCCCACTCACAGAAATTAACTCAAAATAGATTAAGTACTTAGACATTAGACCTGAAACTATAAACTCCTACAAGAAAACATGCGGGGAAAGCTCCTTGACATTGGTCTTAGTACACAAGCAACAAAATCAACAACTCGGACTAATTCAAACAGAAAACTTCTGAACAACAAAGGAAACAGAATGAAAAGACACCTATGGAATGGGAGTAAATATTTGCAAACCATCCATCTGATAAGGGGTTAATATCCAAAAATTATAAAGAACTCATGCCACTCAATAAAAAATCTAATTAAAAATGGGCAGAGGACTTGAATAGACATTTTTCAAAAGAAGACATACAAATGGCGAACAAGTACATGAAACGGTGCTCAACATCACTAATCATCCAGGAAATGCAACACATAACCACAATGAAATATCACCTCACACCTGTTAGAATAAAAAAAACAAGAGATAACGAGTGCTGGGGAGGGTATGGAGAAAAGGGAACCCTTGGGCACTGTTGGTGGGAATGTAAATTGGTGCAGCCGCTGTGAAAACAGTATGGAGTTTCCTCAAAAAATTAAGAATAGCTACCATATGATAAGCTAAATCAATAAAGCTGAAATTAAAAAAAAAAAAGAATTACTTGGGCAAACAACAAATTCTCCCTTTGTTTGAGGAGACAAAAAAAATTCTAATGGAAGAAGTGCATAGAGGTAGGAAAAAACCTACTTGGAAATTAGAAAAAGTACTTAGTAAGATTAGAGAAAATAGTGCGAAGCCCTTTGCAAGGAAAGAGTCTCTAAAATGACTGGTGATTGGGGAAGGGGAAGGAAGAAAAGGAGAGCAAGGCTATTCCTAAGAGGGAGTCGTGGTGGAAGCTCATTAAGAGAGCCGAGCCAATTACATGATTGAAACCAGAACTGGTTGGGATAAAAGTAGAGGTTTAAAAAGTGAGATCATAAAACCAATCCCAAGTAGGCACAGTGTTTATACATAGAGATGGAATGTGTCCTAAGAGACTTCAGAGGTCTCTTGCCTGTTTTCTAAGTAGAACTTGAGCTATAATGCCCAGAAGGGAGACTTCAGGGCAACAAGTAAGCACATTCTCATTTCACAGTCCTCTTAGATGGGAAATTCCTGCGTGCTTTATATATGGGAAGCTTTCTTTTAAAATGCAACAATGGAAATGAAATTAGGATGAAAAGCAGCTATTAAAGGTCCTGCAATAGAAACATTAAGTTCTACTTGATTAGGGAGTTTGTTTAAATAATGTGATTTGTACTTACCTTAAAAACACATGAAGCAATATGGTCCCTTCATGGACTTAGGGGCCTGTCATCTGTTCACAAACTGAACTAAAACTAGATATTCACTGTATTGGTAAATATTTCTTTCTTCTTATTCCCTTGACAACTCTTCGCCTGCTGAACAGAGTCCGTTACTCATTTTAAAGAATACTTATTGCCAATATCCTAAATGTAATATTATTTAAAGATGAAAAGAGGCAGTAATTAAAACAATGGTTATAAAATAAAATTGTAACTGAATTTTAAGAATATAAAATGGAGTAGTCTAGGTAAATTTTGTATATTGATTTCTAAAAATATTTTCTTACCAATGTATGCTTCTCAGTTATAAGTTTCAGGGTCCTTTCCTCTATAGTGACTGGGGAATTAGCACAGTCAATTTACGTAATGCAGTATGAATTATGAAAATGATCACCATAATTAGGTCAGAAAGCCTGGCTTAGTGATTTGCTCACCAGAAATTAATTCTAAGACCACTTCCTCTCTATATGACCTTGCACAAGCCACTTAACTTCTCTGTTTTATCACTTTTAAAATGAGAATAAAAATATCATTTTTACCTACCCACAGAATTTGGGGAAGCAGAACTGAGAGAATATTTGTGAAACTGGACTATAAACTGTCAAGTACTTGTGAGCTCCAGGGTTTCAGTTTAGGTAAAGCTGCTTCAAAGAGCTTGGGATCTCCAATTCTTTTCCTTGCTCAGTCCTGTTCCAATAATGCCAGGCTCCCTTTCGCCTTCTGGATTCTTACATTCTATCTCCAACTCTCTCTGTGTGAAAAATGGGGATTCTATTATCTACCTTTTGGAATTAGTATAAAGACAACCTGGAAAGTCCCTCATGCAGTGCTTAGCACATGGTAGACTCAAGAAACTCAACTAGAGATGGCCAGGCGCCTCACAGACCATGTAACCCACTTACCTCTTTTGCACTTACCTCTTTTTGTATTCACTTCTGGAAAGTGAAGTCCAGAGAAGTAAGGAAATTGCCCAGAGTTATACATTGAGCTTTGGATTTAGATTCGATCCCAGGTCTCTGGAGTCTCAGAGCTCTTTCCTCAGCAGAAAGCACCTGCAGACTGTGGCAGCTTAAAAACAAATGAATGACAAGGGGCAATCATCAAGGAACCTATCCTACTGGAGTCTTCCAGTGAAACTAGTATGAGGATAAATTAGAGAGGAGGGGAGGGAAGAAGAGACATAAAATAATGTCCTTTACCCATGTATTCAGTGATATATTATAGGCCCCCTCCTGCCCAAGTCTTCTAAGTAAGGGTTTTATTTTTTGGTAAAATATATTCTGATACATTCACATAACAGAAAAGTATCCAACCACTAAAAAGAATGAGGTAGAACTGAATGGGAAAAATATTTACAAATGATATCACCAACAAGGGGTTAATATCCAAAATATATAAACAGCTCATACAACTCAACATCAAAGAAACAAACAACCCAATTAAAGAATGGGCAGAAGACCTGAATCGACATTTTTCCAAAGAAGACATGCAGATGACCAACAAGGACAAGTAAAGATGCTCAACATTGTAAATCATCAGAGAAATGCATATCAAAACCACAATGAGGTATCACCTCACACCTGCCAGAATGGCCATCATCAAAAAGACAACAAATAAAAATGTTGGCGAGAATGTGGACAAAAGGGAACCCTTGTACACTGTTGGTGGGAATATAAATTGATTCAGCCACTGTGGAATGGAGGTTCCTCAAAAAACTAAAAATTGTTCTACCACATGATCCAATAATTCCACTCCTGTGTATATATCTGAAGAAAATGAAGACATTAATTTGAAAAGATACATGCACCCCAACGTTCATGGCAGCATTGTTTACAACAGCCAAGATATGGAAGCAACCTAAGTGTCCCTTAGCAGATGAATGGATAAAGAAGATGCGGTATATATAGCCAATAGAATACTACTCAGCCATAAAAAAAAAGAATGAAATTTTGCCATTTGCAACAGCATGGGTGGACTTGGAGGGTATTATGCTTAATAAGATAAGTCAGACAGAGACAAGTACTACATGATATCACTTATATGTGGAATCTAAAAAATAAAACAAACTAGTGAATATAACAAAAAAGAAACACATTTACAGATATAGAGAACAAACTAGTGGTTACCAGTGGGGAGAAAGAAGGAGGGAGAGGCAAGACAGGAATAGGGGATTAAGAGGCACAAACTACTAAAAATAACATAAATAAGCCTCAAGTATATATTGTACAGCACAGGGAATATAGGCAATACCTTATTATAACTATAAATGGAGTGTAACCTTTAAAAATTGTGAATAACTATGTTGTACACCTGAAACTTATGTAATATTATACATCAACTGTACCTCAGTAAAAAAAGAAAAAGAAAGAAAAAAGAGCTAGATCAACAAGCACTAGCATAGGAAGCTGTGCCTAACATATTTAGGGAAAAAAGAAAACAGCTGCATAGTATCCACAATCCTGGTCCTATTTTTGTTTTATGTGTATATAAACATGGTAATAAGTCTGGAAGGACATCTTCCAGACCATTTGTAGTGGTTATCCTTCCACATTAAAAAGACTTTTCCCCTTTTATTTTATCTCTGTATTGTTTAAATTCTCAGGAGTATCTATGACTTTGATCATTAGGGAAAAATAAAGCTTTTATTTAAAATTTTAAAATGCTATTGAAACAATTAATGATTAATTGCATAAAAGTGCAATTATCCATATATACACTAAGCCAGAACGGAAATGAAATTCAAAAGTACAATGAAAGATTAGAGCTTTAAGAAAAATAGAAATATTCAGCCCCTTCCTTTCTTAAAGATGATTGCTATCTAATAGCATTTCCTTTATATGAGAGAAAATTAAACAACAGACGAAGCACATTTAATACTTCTAGTGGAACATCTTTTCCCCATATCTCTGATTTAACAAAAAAAAGCAAAGCAGGCTATCTTGGAAGCAGATATGAAAACTCTCTCTGGCCCCAGATCTAAAAAGGAAATAAACCCAAATTATGCCCCACAGCACATGCACAGCTGCCTCGCAGTGTTTTCATCTACTGTTACTCTGTGTCTTAGTGCTAAGGCTCTTTAGCTCGTCTGGAAATCCCTTGAAATGGTTGTCCAAAGAGTGTACATAAGTGCGTGTATACATTTTTCTGTGGAGAAGGACTGTAAGCTTCACCAGTTTTGCAAAGTGATTTTTTACATTTTTTTCACACCCACAAATATTAACCACGGCATTTATCTATTCATACATATCCAAATATTCAACAGACATTGAGAGTTTTCCCTTCCATTTATTGCTATACATGTAGTAGGAATGTTATTACCCAAATTGCATGCCTCATTTCTTACTCTCACAACAATACTGCAAGTAAAGATTATCCCTATTTTCCCAGTGAGGAATATGGAGACTAAAAGGTGATCACATATTTTTATATTCCTGCCATTGAGAGTTGGGGGTCTATGCCATTTCCCCTTGAATCTAGATGGGCACTCTATGTTGACCAATTGAATATGATGGAAATGACACTGTGTCTTAAGAGACAGCAGCTTCCATTTCTTGTCCTTTGGAATAATAGTCCTTATAAGCCAGCCACCATGTTGTGAGGAAGCCAACGCAGCTCCATAGGGAAGCCCACATGGAGAGGAACTGAGCTCCCAATTGACACTCAGCACCAAGCTGCCAGCCACATGAGTGAGCTGTCATGAAGTGGATCCTCCAGACCCAGTCCATCTGCGCCAGCTAATGCTGTGTGGAGCAGAGATGGGCCATCATCTCCATTGAGCCTGTAGTAAGCCGAATGATGGAGAAGTATTTACTTCCTAATCTTCAGAACTTATGAGTATGTTGTCTTTCGTGGCAAAGAGGAATTAAGGTTGCAGATGGAATTCAGATTTCTAATCAGCGGACCTTAAACTAGAGAGATTCATCCTGGATTTTTTTAGGTGGGTCCAATGTAATCACAAGGATCCTTGAAAGAGAGAAGCAGCAGAGAAGGTCAGAGTGATTCACTGGGAGGATGACTTGACCTGCTGTTGCTGGCTTTGAAGATGGAGGAAGGGTCCATGAGCCAAGGAAGGCAGGCGGTCTCTAGAAGCTGGAAAAGGCGAAGAAACGGATTCCCTCTTAGGGATTCCAGAAGGGAATACAGCCCTGCAACACTTGATCTTAGCCTAGTGAGAACTGTATTGCATCTAACCTCCAGAACTGTGAGATAGTAAATTTGTGCTGTTTTAAGCCATCAAATGTGTGATAACTTGTTATAGCAGACATAGAAAACTAATACAGACTCCCTCCAAAATTGCGCCTTTGTGAGCAAAATAATGTTTAAATCTAAACATATAATTTCTTTAAAATGATGACTATTTTAGCAGTTAATAGTACATAAGAGAGCAACTAAAAACTCTTTAGTAGGCTATTGAACATTTTTATGGATGCCCAGGCCTTTTTTTTTAACCTGTTTGAAGATGCTTTATAGATTTAATTTTCTATGTTTAAGTATCTTTTTTCAATGTGGCCATAAATGCCCTTTTAAATTAGTGACAGTGAAAGTAGTTATCCTGGAGATAATTATATCTAGCGATTAGGTTTTACAATAAAGCTATTTTAACCAGTTTAAATAACACTCTTTACTGATCATTATAGTACCAGATAAGAAGAGTTAAGTTTTTCAGGCGGGGATGAGATCACTTAACTTCTTCAAAAGTAACTTTCATAGTAAATCTTCCCCCAAAATGTCCAAAGTAAAGTGACAACTGATTGAAAAATAAGATAATTTCCCTTCATTCCTCCTTGTTTGCTGAGCATCTCCTGATGTTTTTAAAACCCACAGTGTTTGTATGATTTAAAGAAAATCAATTTCTCCTGAGTGAAATCAGTGAGAGCAGTTTCAGATCCCAGAGAAGCTCTGTAGCCTACCAATCCAAAGGCAGATTCAGTGGAACCACAGACAACTTTAGGATACAATGAACCAAGTAGCCTTTGATTCACACCTTTGAATAACTGTGATATACCCAAAAGTTTGGCTATGAATCTGAAGAGATGGCAGGTGAAATATAATGTGTTGCATGGTGCTATTTGTTAAAAAGATAAACATGGTTTTTGAATTTTATAATATTGCTCAAATATGGGACAGACATGAACTTATTTCTCCGTGAACTGAGTCTTAGTTGAACCTTTTGTGTTCTAATTGCAGTTTTAGTAAATGAGGAGAATTGACGCAATGTTCATTGAAAATAAAACAAAAAGGGAATTAAAAACTAGGCTTCATCAAGAAAGTCAACGAAAACACACCATTCCAAGAACAGTTGGGGAAGCCTATCAGTATACAAAGATGTAAAATTCACTGGGTGACAGAGTGACTGGTCCCTGTTTCCCTAGAAGCTGCCCATCAAAATAGCTTCAGGAGCAAGTTAATAAGGACACATTTATGTCACAGGAAGAACTTTCATTGTAACCCAAAAAGAACTTACAACTGTGATGATTTTAAATCATTCCATAAGTTAGGACTCTTTCCATTGCATATGATGGAAAATCCAACTCAAACTTAATTAAGAAAAGGAATTTGTTGGTTCATTTGTTTGCAGGCTCAGGGACTGTCTAGCTTCAGGGATAACTTGCTCCAGGGGCTTATGCAATGTTCTGTATGCTCAGTTAATCTCCAAATGTCAATTCTGTCCTCCTCTGTGTTTTGGCTTCATCCTGAGGTTATCTCCCAGGATATAATGGAACAGGGGAAATGGTCCTTCCAATACAAATAAGGCTGAGCAGAGGGGAGTGGTTTCCCAAAGGAAGATACTAGATAGGGCGGGAACGTACATTGGGCAGCATTGTGTTCACTATGATAGTACTGGCATAACATGTTAGTAAGAGACATTTTGAGTATTGTTTATATTTTTTAAATATAGAATCATTTAGGCTCATAAGCATTTATGGTCTGATATACAAGTATATAAAATATCAAGCCCAGCCATTTGGATACCTAATGAGATAATGATTTCAGTCCTCTTTAAGTCAGTTTATGTTCTTTCCAACCTTGTCTCCCACATCTGTCCAGAAAAACTTTGCTCCAGCCTCACCAGTCAACTCTTCTGGATTGCTTATCTCTATTCTGTGATCTTCCAGATTCCTACTGCCTGGAATGTCCCTTCCCCTTTTCATTCTTTGGTATCTAAATTATCCTTTTCCAAGGCTAATTCATAGTTATTTCTTCTGTGAAGCAATTGAGAAATAATGATCCTTTCTCCTAAATTTTCTCATAATTTTTATATTAAAATTTGCAATTTTACCACCAATTTCCACTCTCTAGACCATGGAAGATATCACTTTGATGGTGGCAGTTCTGTCTGCTGACCTTTAATGTGGCCCTAGATTTCTTTTCCATATAGCACTCCTGGAAGTCCTAAAAAACCAATCCAAGTTTGCTCATAAAATGAAACTAATTGGCCACTTTGAATGAACACTGGGCACTATATCTTCATTCTTTCACATTTGTAACTCTACCAACTCATATCTTATGAGCATAAAGCTTTGCCTCTAGAAAATATTCAATAAATGTTTGGGAAATAGAACTTAACTGAATGGAGGGCAAACCCTACAAGTAAGTTGACAGTGGTAACTGGTCAAAGCTAATATGAGTTAAGAATACGCACTTCTAACATGAACATTGAAAATGTGAGAACTCAGTCTCCTTTCCCCAAAAAGTGTGTTTTCACAAAATGTGAAATAAAATCTTACCATATAGAAAAGCTTTCCCTGAGGAAATGGTTGAAAACCATTTAAAGCAAAATACTGGCATTTAACTATTCCCAATCCTAAGAAATAAAATATTGTAATAGATTTACTTATTTAGAAACTATAATATGTGGCAGGTGATGCTTTTAAAGAGTGAGGGAAAGCCATTCTCATAACTAGAGCTTGCTGGGAATAATTTCTGGAGTTGTGGAATGTTATTGTGTATACTTTTAGCCATAATTTTAGATGACTTTATAGCTTTGGGAAATGCACCATTTTATAGCCCAGAAGTGATTACATAAAATCGTATTAAAGTGATTACAATAAGAACTACATAGGCAGTAATGTTTGCTGCTTTGCAAAACACTTAGCCCAGGAGACTCTTTAAAGCTGAATGGAACAGAAAGTGCTGGTAGTCATATTAGACCTATTCATCCAATAAACATCAGCACTCACTGGCAACTACAACCCAGCACTATTTTCGCTGAATCTCACATCTCATTCACCACTTAACATCAAAGCAGCCAGTTGCATCCTTGAAAAACAGAACAGATTAGTTATTTAGCATCATTTCATAAATATCCCCTCACCTTACCCCCATGTCATTTTAATTTTAAATGTTCTAGTTTGAAGGCACTAATTTTTAATTCATTTAGGCCAACTATGAAGGAGATATAAAAATAACATAAATATTTTTAAAATTTAAATGTCCCTTAATTTAGCCTGAATAAAACTTCCAAGTTTTTAAGAATCTCAACTAATAAATATGGAAGAAATTATATGCAACCCCAATAAAATAATAAATCTGGTCAGTGAACATCAATGACCATTAATACCATTAGGTGAAATATTCATGGAGAACTTTATAATGGATAGGTCAGGCTGACAACACCTGAAATCATTGATCAATCTTAGCATCATTAAAAGTATGTCAAGCAAACTGTGACACATTGGTGATTTTTTTTCTTCTATTACTGTATAACATATTACTCCAAAGCTTAGTAGCTTAAAACAACAGTAAACATTTATCATCTCACACAGTTTCTCCGATCGAGAATTCAGCAGTGGTTTAGCTGGGACGTTCTAGCTCAAGGAATCTTGAGGTTGCAGTCAAGACATCAGCTAAGGTAACTGTCATCTGAGTGCCTGCCTGGGGCTGGAGGGTCCACTTCCATGATGCCTCACTCACATGGCTGTTGGCTGTTAGGGCCACTGGAGTATGTGCATCTGCCCTAACATCTGGCTGCCCCCAGATTGATTGAGTGATCCAAAAGGAAGAGAAGAAGACTCTACAAAATCTTTTATGTCACATAGCATCACTTCTGCTATGTCCCACTGGCTCACAAGTCAGTTCTTCTATTCAGTGTGGGAGAGAACTGACTACACAAGGACATTAATATGAGAAAGTAGGGGTCAATGGGGGCCATCTTTGTGGTCAGCTACCACAAATGCAAAGCAATCGTCTAAAGTATTCTTGCCTCCTCTCCTGTAAAACCATTCCAGAATCTAATCAAATATCCAGGTCTAACTACTAATTTATAGGAAATTAGGGAGGGGTGAGGAATGGATAGAGGAACAAATTAAACAACACAACAAGGGAACAATCAGTCAATTCCAGAATGTGGGACAATCTAAAGAACAAGATTTGATTTCTTCAGCCAATAAATGGTGTAAGGGTATAGTTACAGATTAAGAGAGATTTAAGAGATGTTAACAACTAAATAATAATGATTCTAACGTATCAATTGTAAAAAGACTTCTTCCACAGTTGTGAAAATTTCAAGGACTGGGTATTAGGTGATATTAAAGAATCGTTAGACACATTCAGTGGGACAATGACATTGTGGGTGAGTATATGTATGCCCTTATTTCTTACAGTTACATGCTAAAGTATTTACAATTGAAATGCTATGGTATCTGGGATTTGTTTTTATTTTTTAATTTTTTTTTGCTTTTTAAAATTTTTATTTTATATTGGACTATAGTTGATTTACAATGTTGTGTTAGTTTGTACAGTAAAGTGGTTCAGTTATACATATACATATATCTATTCTTTTTCAAATTCTTTTCCCATTTAGGTTAATACAGAATATTGAGCAGAGTTCCCTGTGCTATATATCCAGTAGGTCCTTGTTGGTTATCTATTTTAAATATAGTAGTGTGTATAAATAATCTAACAAAAGTAACCAAAAGTTGGGGGGATAGATAAAGCAACATTGGCAAAAAAGTTGAAAATTGCTGACACTAACTGATGGGGTTATGGGAAGGAAGGAAGGAAGGAAGGAAGGAAGGAAGGAAGGAAGGAAGGAAGGAAGGAAGGAAGGAAGGAAGGAAGGAAAAAGGTAGCAAGCTTCAGTTTCCATAGCTGAAATAAAGTTAATCACATAGCCAACTGTTCAGACATAGAAAAACACTTCATTATGTATATAATACTTTTGTTTGGGGAATTTCTTTAATTTCTTTCTATACCTTCTGCATAGGGATATCACAGTGATTTCAAATGAAGAAGTCAAAACCTGCACCTCTAATGAAAAAAAAAACACATTAATTGTGAAACTTAAAATTCTGTCAAACTGATCACTTGGGGTTATGTAGAACCATATAAACCTGATTTAATTAAAACATGGTGTTCAATAAGGAATAATTAAGTAAAAGAACACATGTTTTCTTTCCAAAGGGGCCCTGTTTCCTAACCCATTAGTGAGCTCAAATATGTGTGTTCATGTAAGACCAATGGCTGGGTTCTTTCTAGGCTGCAATAAGGATTGCATCTGTCTCTTGATACTCCCAATGTGGTCCCCAGAACCTTCTGTACTGACTGGCAGCTTGTCACATATGCAGACTTTCAGGCCCTACCCAATACCTACTGAATCAGAAGCTATATTTTAACAGGATTCCCAGGTGATTGATATGAACAGTATGTATATATATAGATATATAGAGAGAGAGATCTATATATATACATACATATATATATATAGGCTACACTCCACAGCATGTGGGATCTTAGTTCCCTGACCAGGGGTCGAACCCGTGCCCCCTGCAGTGGAAGCACAGAGTCTTAACCACTGAACTGCCAGCGAAATCCCTGAACAGTATATTTTGAGAAGCACTGCTCTAGAAATCATGAGAATGCTTCAGATTCCTATTCTCATCTTTCACGTCAAGTCTTACCACTGGATGTTTTCCTCTCCATATCTGACCTAGGCTTTCAGGATGTCAGATATAGCATCCTGGCACAGACCCTAGCACCTCAAAACTGCAAGTCCCTCGAGGGCAGGAAACAGGTCCAAAATCATGTCTATATCCACTTTAATTCCTGCCACCTAGTAAGGACTCTAGTACTTTTTGGAAAATGAATAAAATGGTTGGCTAAGAATCTGTCTTTTGATATCAAATGAAGGAAGTATGAAGCTTGACTCCTCTACTTACTAGCTGCACTAAAAAGGAATCACAATCCCTATTTCAAGGAATTATTTTGAAGATTAAGTGAAATTAAATGTACCTGGCATTATGTACGCATTCCATTATAAGGGCTCTGGCGCTTTTTAATGTATCAATAAAAATAGTACTGTATCTTTTCCATTTTTAAGTATTGTCCTCTGTCTTAGCCAGCTTGGGCTGCCATAGAAAATGCTGTAGACTAGGTGACTTAAACAACAGAAACTTATTTTCTTACAGTTCTGGAGGCCGGAAGTCCAAGATCAACATTCCAGCAGGGTTTGGTTTCTGGTGAGGACTCCTTTCCTGACTTGGGGACAGCCACCTTCTCACTGTGTCCTCACATGGTAGAGAGAGAGCTCTCTGGTATCTCTTCCTCCATTTATGAGAATAAGAATCCCATCAGGTAAGGAATGCACCCTTCTGACCTCATTTAACCTTAATTACCTCTAAAAGGCTCCCATCTCCAAATACAGTCACACTGAGGTTTAGGGTTTCAACACACAAATTTTGGAGGGACACAGTTCAGTCCACAGCATCCCCAATACATGGCATTGCAGTATTCATAACAAATATTTTCCATGTTAGATATATCTACATTGATTATGGCAACATGATTTCTCTTTCTTTGGCTCTATAATGTCTTAATGTTTCCCTCATTCTAATTTTTGTGTTTACTTAGTGTTATTTGGATCTCTTCTCTAATGATTACTCTTTCTGCTAGGTTCCTCAGAGTTCTAATAACACAATTCAGCTATTTATGCTTCTTTAAACTTTAAATCTTGGATTAAGTAAATAAGATATCAGAAGTGCAAGTAATATTATACACATTTTCCTATCCTACATCAAGATAAAAATAGTTTAAATATATAATTAAGACATTCTACAATTTTACTTTCCTAAAGAATATACAAACTAGCATTCCTCCTTTAATTTTTTTTTTAAACATCTTTATTGAAGTATAATTGCCTTACAATGGTGTGTTAGCTTCTGCTTTATAACAAAGTGAATCAGTTATACATATACAATATGTTCCCATTTCTCTTCCCTCTTGCATCTCCCTCCCTCCCACCCTCCCCATCCCACCCCTCTAGGTGGTCACAAAGCACCGAGCTGATATCCCTGTGCTATGCGGCTGCTTCCCACTAGCTATCTATTTTACATTTGGTAGTGGATATATGTCCATGACACTCTCTTACCCTGTCACATCTCACCCCACCCCCTCCCCATATCCTCAAGTCCATTCTCTAGTAGGTCTGTGTCTTTATTCCCGTCTTGCCACTAGGTTCTTCATGGCCTTTTTTTTTTTTTCCTTAGATTCCGTATATATGTGTTAGCATACTGTATTTGTTTTTCTCTTTCTGACTTACTTCACTCTGTATGACAGACTCTAACTCCATCCACCTCATTACAAATACCTCCATTTCATTTCTTTTTATGGCTGAGTAATATTCCATTGTATATATGTGCCACATCTTCTTTATCCATTCATCTGTCGATGGACATTTAGGTTGCTTCCATGTCCTGGCTATTGTAAATAGAGCTGCAATGAACATTTTGGTACATGACTCTTTTTGACCTATGGTTTTCTCAGGGTATATGCCCAGTAGTGGGATTGCTGGGTCGTATGGTAGTTCTATTTGTAGTTTTTTAAGGAACCTCCATACTGTTCTCCATAGTGGCTGTATCAATTTACATTCCCACCAACAGTGCAAGAGTGTTCCCTTTCCTCCACACCCTCTCCAGCATTTATTGTTTCTAGATTTTTTGATGATGGCCATTCTGACCGGTGTGAGATGATATCTCATTGTAGTTTTGATTTGCATTTCTCTAATGATTAATGATGTTGAGCATTCTTTCATGTGTCTGTAGGCCATCTGTATATCTTCTTTGGAGAAATATCTATTTAGGTCTTCTGCCCATTTTTGGATTGGGTTGTTCGTTTTTTTGTTATTGAGCTGCATGAGCTGCTTGTAAATCTTGGAGATTAATCCTCCTCCTTTAATTTTTGAATTCATCTCTGACTATTCTTCTGCTCCCTATTCTGATCTAAAAAATCATAAAATTCTTTAAAAAGAGTTACTATCCATCTGTAACTGGCAACATTTATTTTTCAAATGGACAAGCTTTTCACCTAATCTCTAAATACTGATGTGTTCTATAACTGCTGTGATCGTATGAAAACCATTCCCAGTTGAACTCTTAAATATTCCCAAGAACTGCATAGAAATAGATAAAATTCAGAGAAACGCTTAATGAAAGATTATTATTAAGGTTATTAATAAAGGTTATTATTCAGTAAACCTATATTTCATGCATTGTGCTTGGCAAGAAAAGAAAGATAAGAAAAACAGGTTCTTCTCTCTGGGAGCTGGTTGGCTAGCAGGAAAGGCATACATATAAACAAAAATTAAATAAAATGTCATCCTTGATTCTTTAATGAAAGTGTCTATAAGATACAAATGATTGGTGGTGTTTTAAGTATACATTGACTGTGGTTATAAATCAATATTAATGAAATGAAAACTCCTCAAGAGCATTGTCAAGGTTTGCTATCTTTTTTTTTCCTATTTTACCACACATTTATTCAATACTTGAAGCAAAGCAGTGTGTGCTGATTATGGGATGTACAATGGTGAGTAACAGCAGTCTTATCTCTGAAGGATAAGGAGATAAAAAAGTGTGTCCAAATATTCACAACCCAAGGCACTGTGGGTTACCTGCCACAATGATGGTCCGAAAAAGAATGTGTAGGGGAAGAGAGCTTACCTGAATTAGTCTCTAAGTTAAGCTTTCCTAGAGAAGGTAGACTTTATTTTTTTTTAATTGAAGTATAGCTGATTTACAATACTGTGTTACTTTCAGGTGTACAGCAAAATGATTCAGCTATACATATACCTATATACATAAATATATATATATATATATATATACATAAATATGTATATACATAAACATATATATATATTCTTTTTCAGATTCTTTTCCCATGTAGGTTATTACAAGATATTGAATATAGTTCCCTGGACTATACAGTAGGTCCTTGTCATCTATTTTATATATGGTAATATGTATCTGCTAATGCCAAATTTCTAATTTATCCCTCCCCTCATTTCCTGTTTGGTAACCATAAGTTTGTTTTCTATGTCTGAGTCTGTTTTTGTTTTATAAATAAGTTCAATTGTATTATTTTTTAGATTCCACATATAGGTGATATCATATGATATTCATCTTTCTGTTTCTGACTTACTTCACTTAGTACGGTAAT
Organism: Balaenoptera musculus; assembly: GCF_009873245.2. Lineage (NCBI taxonomy): Eukaryota > Metazoa > Chordata > Mammalia > Artiodactyla > Balaenopteridae > Balaenoptera > Balaenoptera musculus. The sequence continues at coordinate 100,215,107 of NC_045787.1, forward strand.
CTCTAGGTCCATCCATGTTGCTGCAAATGTCAATATCTCATTCTTTTTATGGCTGAGTAATATTCCATTGTATATACATACATCTTCTTTATCCATTCATCTGTTGATGGACACTTAAGTTGCTTCCATGTCTTGGCTATTATAAATAGTGCTGCTGTGAACATTGGGGTGAATGTATCTTTTTGAATTTTCATCTTTTCTGGGTATATGCCCAGGAGTGGGATTGCTGGATCATATGGTAGTTCTATTTTTCATTTTTTAAGGAACCTCCGTACTGTTTTCCATAGTGGCTGCACCAGTTAACACTGCCACCAGCAATGTAGGAGGGTTTCCTAAGTTTTCTGTGTTCAATTCCTCGGCTCCTATTTTCTCTTATATACATGCTAACTAAGCTTTGATCCCCACGACTCCACTGAAATAATCCTTATCAAGGTCACCAGCTCCCCAGGTAATCTCAGTCTGCCCCATGGTTTAAATTCCACTGTAACACCTCACAGATTTATTTCTCCAGCCTGGATCTCTCCTCACCTGAACTCTAGACCATCCACTTGAATGTGAAATAGATGTTTCAAAATTATCATATCTAAAACCGAATCCTCAGTTTTTTCCCACAAACCCTCCTCCCTGACCATTCCCCCATCTTACTATTTACCGAGCTGCTCAGGCCAAAAACCCTAGAATTATCCTTAATTCTTCTCTTTACCTTGCATTCTTCATTAAAAAATCACCAACAAATCCTGTTGACTCCACCTGCAAATAATATCCAAAATCCAATGTTTCTCATCACCACTAATGCTCACCCTGCTCCAAATCATCATCTCTTGCCAGAATCCTGCAATAGCCTCTTAACTGGTCTCGCTGCTTCCCACTCTTTCTCCCTTACAGTTAATTCTCCCCACAGCTGCCAGAGGCATCCTGCTAAAATTTCAGCCAAATCAGGTCACTCTTCTGCTCCAAAAACCTCCAATAGCTCCCCGTCTCACTCAAAGTAAAAGCTAATGCATTCAGTGGCCTACAAAGCTCTACACAACCTAGCTTTGCCCCTCTCCCTCTCCTTGACCTACTCTGAACTCATCCCAGCTCCTCTCCCTACCCTTATTGTGATCCTGCCTCACTGGCTTCCTTGCTGTTTCTCAGTCACACCAGTCACACCTGCGCCCGCTTTAGGGCCTTTCCTTTGCTCCTCTCTCTGCATGAAAATGCTCTTATGCCAAATACCAGTATGCACAGCTTTCTCTCTCACCTCCTTTAGATCTTTGCTAAGATACCAGCTTTTCAGTTAGGCCATCTGCTTCAGACAGGGTTCAATTAAATGAGCATAATCACTTGAAACTAGATAGATAGATGATAGATAGATAGATAGATTGATTGATAGATAGATAGATAGACACATGTAGGAGGGGAGAGAGAGAGAGAGAGATTGATTTCTTATAGGGATTTGACTTTATACAATTGTGGGAGCTTGTTAAGGAGTCTCTCTAAGGCTGTTTTCTTTACATCTGGTGTTGGGGCTTGATGTCCACAGATCAGAGAGTGGGAAGGAAAGATAGATATAAAACTGGGGAGAACAAGGACCAACTGGAATCCAACAGGACGCATTGGAACCCATATCAGTTCTCACTGCCTCCAACCTGTTGATGTGGGTGTCCTACATGAGAAGCTGGTCCTCTTCATCACAGAACTAAACACACACCTGGCCCAGGAGACAGAGAAGCTGAAGCAGAATGCAGGCCTGGCCACTGCCCCCTATTAATGAAGTGAGCCCCCAGATAAGCTGCAACACACGTGAACTACAATAACACCTGTACGGACCTTTCAAGCATAAAAAACAATATGGTAGCTGTTTCACGTCTTCCCTCTGAATATTACACAAGAAACATACAGGGAAGGGGAAAATTCAGCCTAGCTGAGTCACATTACAAAGCCGCCTCCCCTTAGTACAAAATCACAATCTAGCCTTTAGCACTTACTGTCCTTCTCCTCTGCAATATTTTTCTCTATGGCACTAACATTCTATATATCTTACTTTTTGTTTGGTTTACTGTCAGTCTCGCCCCACTTAAATGTGAGCTTCGTGAGGACAGGGATTTTTTTTGTTTGTTCACTGTTCTCTGCCTACAGCCCAGAAGAGTAGCTGGCACGTAATAGGCCCTCTGTAAATATTTGCTGACTAAATGAATTATGTAAGCATTCTGATGAACATTTTTAATAGAGCTGTAATTATGATTGTCTATCGGACAGTCACAGACAGATTTTCTAATTGAGCAAATGAGAATTAGAGGTATAGATGATAAATTCACAACCTGTGGGCTATAACTTATTTCCATTCTCTATCCCTTAGGAACAAGGAACAAATTTATAGAAAATAGTGAAGGAGCAAAAAGATGTTTTTTAGCATCTTTCAGGTAATATGAGGAATAGTGAAGATAAGAGTTTGTTAATGTAAAAAAGAATGCTTATCACCAGATTTCTCACATTAAATTAGGCACTTGATAAATGTACTTGGCTGCTACTGATGACTATCTTTAACATCTTGCCTTATCTTCCACTCTTTTTTCAAAACGTGCACAGTAGATGGAGACCTGTGCTCAAACATGATCATGAGAAACAAAGATCAGTGCTTCATTTTCCCCTGCACATTTTACAAACCCCCCTCCTCAAGGAAAACTCCATCACCCAATGGTAGTATGAATTGCTCCTTTTTATAGAATCCTATTATATTGGTTCACCTGCACAATTTCTCTCTTTATGAATCTCTGTCTGTATGTCTCACAAGCCCACTATAACACTCAGGCTCCCAACACTACACTGATGGCACACACACACGCTGGGATAATTCACAATGAACTTGTTACATGGGTCTGGGCACCATATAGAGGAACCACAAGAGATAGCCTAGAAACCTGGGCTAGCTAAAGGGAGCTGTCACACCATAGGCTCACAGGGAGAAATGGTTACCAGAAGGAGAGAGTGTTGTAAACAGGGAGCCTCTTTGGGAGGAGCTGAGACTTTCTGTTACAGCCAACTTAAGGTGACTTCGCAAGGAGGTCACCAGGGTCATACCCTGACCTCTTCTCCTCCCTTCCTCTAATTTCTTGTCGGGAAAACCCATTGGCTAACCCCAACCAGGAGCCAGGAACCACAGGAACTCACTGATGGAATCCCTACCAGTCAGCTTCCTGGGACAGACAGCAGGTTGGAGAAGAGTGTGGAACAAGCCTAGAATGGCACGTGGAAGCTATTCAGCTTTCACCCAGTGACAGCAGGGACTGGGTCTCCTGCTTCTCTTTTTATCCCCCAGACCACCTTTCACAAATTACTTGGTTTGTACATTGTGTATGCACAACAGATACCGGTGGGGTCCACTAACCTATCTCAGAACAGCTGGGCAGAACTTCCATATCTGTAGAAGGCATCATAGTTTTATTGTAAAGACTGCAGTGAGTCCTGACATTATCTCTGAAGGATCAGAAACAGCCTGAAAGGCAAGAATCTTCCACTAAGAGGCATTTGTGACATGATCAGAAGCAGGATTGAAGAGTAAGGCCCTGAAGGACCTTCTAAAGTACTATTGCTAAGTTAGTTGGTATGGTGACCTGGAGGTGCCAACACTGCCCTCTAGGTGGGAGGCATGGAAATGATGCAATGAACTCTAAGAGCAATAAAAAACTCAGTTCCTTCGATAGCGTGCCTTATGGTCTAATGCAAGAGGGTATGAATTCCTGGACTGGGCTCGCAATACAGCATCAGTCACTGGAAAACAACTCCCTCACACAAAGAGATTTTTGTTTTTGTTTTTTAATTTTATTTATTTATTTATTTATGGCTGTGTTGGGTCTCCGTTTCTGTGCGAGGGCTTTCTCTAGTTGTGGCAAGTGGGGGCCACTCTTCATCGCGGTGCGCGGGCCTCTCACTATCGCGGCCTCTCTTGTTGCGGAGCACAGGCTCCAGACGCGCAGGCTCAGTAACTGTGGCTCACGGGCCCAGCTGCTCCGCGGCATGTGGGATCTTCCCAGACCAGGGCTCGAACCCGTGTCCCCTGCACTGGCAGGCAGACTCTCAACCACTGCGCCACCAAGGAAGCCCACACAAAGAGGTTTTTAACCAGTCTCTCGCAGGTTTATCTTATTACTTGTTCTATTACTCTTTTAGCCTTGTAAATTTATATGTATGATTTATGTGTCGTGTTTAAATCTTGGTCAGTGACAGATATAAAGGAAGATCAATAAGGGAAGGAGAAAGGTGCCTGAGAACATTGGAACTTAATTTTTTTAATGTCAAGCTAAGGAAATCAGAGAAGGCAACTAGGAACATGGTATATATCTTAACGACCAATTAATATTCTACATGCCTTTTATTAAATGGATACCTCTTTTAACTAGCTATATTGCTTTCACTCAGCAGCCTAATAACCCAGAAAGTAGTAAAACTAAATGCCTACCTTATTGATTAGCTGTCAAAAATAGTATAATATTTCACCTTTCTCATAAAATATGTGCTAAAAAATTTATTAGGACATTAATATACAAATTTACCTCTTGAGTGGGATGTGCTATGAATCCAAAATAATATGCTTCCTTTGGTCTTTTCAAAGGTAACATTCTTGTACAGAACTTCAGAAAATATATATATATATATATATATATATATATATATAGCAATTTTCATAAATAAGAATTTGTCTTTGAGCCTTTCACATATGTTCTTAGTTCTCTTTCTAGGGTTTTAAAATAGCATAATTTCTTTATGATCACATTAAATATCTTTAAAAAAGAAATAAACTGCATTAACAAGTATTAAGCAAAGCTCATTTTTTCATTCCTGGAGACATATGCTAAAAATAAAAAATGCTGGGAAACAATCATGTTTTTCTCCCAGAGGGAAAGGGCCCTGTTTTACTTTCCTTTGGGTTCCCAAAGCTGAGGCTAATGCCTACCATATTATAAGTGTTTTATAAACATTTTAACCAACTGTATACCATATCTGCTAAATATATAGCTGTATACATCTATTGTCATTAAAACTCATGCTCTAAGAATTATCAAATGGCTGTAATTGTACCACACACATGACTTACTCCAAAATATTTGGAATTAATTAGAACAGTTTCCACTTCTGGGAACAGAAGGCCTTGTCTTAATGTTCTGAACAATAGGAAAATTGGAAAACTGATTCTCATGTGATAGGAAGTCATGAGATAGGATGGGCTCAGGATTGGTAAAGTTAGCAGCCCAAAGACATTTCCAAGGACCCTTATTCTTTCCATCTTTCTGTTTTGCCTTCTCAGCACATCAGCCTCATCCTTACACTAAGTCCCTCCATGGATCATTCTAGAATACAGTATTCAGAGACAGAAAAGAAGAGAAAAGAAAAGAAAAGACATTTTTCTTCCCTGAGTCTCTTTTTAAGATCAAGAAAAAGTTTCCCAGAATCCACCCCTTACACACCTAGCAAGCTTCTCCTCAAATCTCATGGGCCAGAAGTGTGTGTGTGTGTGTGTGTGTGTGCGTTTAAGGAGACTAAAACATCTTAATTCTTTCGAAAATAATTTTCCTCCTACAGATTAATAGAGCAATCAAGAATATTGCTAAAACTTAATTGTAAATAACATGTTTATTATAATTCAAAATTTAAGACAACTATGTTTTTACTTGTGCAGCAGACATTGTTGACTGCCGACCCAACAGCCATTCCCTTTTCTCTATTTTTATAAATTTTGTCCAGATGTCCTTTTCTGAAGTAGTTAAGATATTGTAGTCTCCTTTTAAAAACAAACAAACAACACTTGTTCCTTTTTTTCTCAATAAATTTCTGTATTGTTAGCAGAGGTCTTCAAAATCATCTCACTGCTCTTGGTTCATACTAATATGTATTCACAATATTATTTTGTTTCCTTCACTGAAAAGCAGGTTTTTTTTGTTCACACTGCTCTATAGACCTAGGATACAATTGTGAACAATACAGACCAAAATTCCTGTCCTCCGGAGCTTACATGCTATTACTAGTGAGATACACCACATATGAGAGGCATTTTAACATTAGGTAACTATTTTAAAATAAATAACATTAGTTTTTGATACTCTTTTACAGAACAACCCAGTTTCTCAAAATTTATCCTGAAAAAAGTCAAACATGGGTACAAACACATTTATTAAGTGAACTACTGAGTTCACAATAGCCTACAAAACAAGAAAATTGGAGATAGCCTAAATGTCCAAAATCAGAGAACTGGTTAGGAGGGAATTATTGTGTGTCTATAGAGGTAATCATTAAAAATAATTATGCTGTTTATTATTTAGAATAGTATGTAGCCAGTAAACATAATTGTGTGGCATAATATTTATTTCTAAAAATGTTCATGATAGAACACGAAATGAAACAGTGAGCCACATAGCAGTATGGAAACTATAATAATGTTTTGTTACACATGAATATGAATAACACCAAAGTGTTAACAGTAATTTTCTCTGGGTGATATGATTTAGAGGGAGGTTTTCATTTTTGAATGTGCTCTGACTTGATAAATAAAAAGGGAGAAATTAAAGTTATCAGCGCTGATTTTAAAGTCTCCTGTAATAACATCAACCATTTATCAAGTGCCTCCCATGTGCCAGCCAATGCACTCAGAACTCTATATGTGTGCTCTCACTTAATGCTTTCAACAACTCTGTAAGTTAGGCATTGCTACTTTCTCCACTTTCTCCTCAGGCTGTAAAAGGGTTTGAAGGAGGTTAAATATCTTGGCTAAGACATACACTAGTAAGTGGTTCACCCTGAATTCAATTCAAAGTAGTCTGACTCAAAGTCCAGTCTTTTAACCATTGGTGTTCTTCTGTCTACGAATATAGGCAGTTAAAAGCAAGTTGAGGGACTTTTCTGGTGGCACAGCGGTTAAGAACCCACCTGCCAATGCAGGAGACACAGGTATGAGCCCTGGTCTGGGAAGAAACTCTAACATGCCACGGAGCAACTAAGCCCGTGCACCACAACTACTGAGCCTGCACTATAGAGACCGCAAGCCACACTACTGAAGCCTTCGTGCCTACAGCCTGTGCTCCACAACAAGAGAAGCCACCACAGTGAGAAGCCCGCGCACGGCAAAAGAGAGTAGCCCCCGCTCGCTGCTACTAGGGAAAGCCCGCACGCAGCAGCGAAGACCCAACACAGGCAAAATATTAATTAATTAATTAATTTAAAAAATCAAGTTGAATATCACAGAAAATCAATGAATTAGATCACAAAACTTAGGGGGAAATAAAAAAGGATAAACAGAACTGTATCAAGAAGGCAGATTAACTGCAAGAAACTATTTCCTTCTCCAAAAGAATATCTTGGAAAAGAACAGAATAAGAACAGAATTGTATACACAAGAAGTAGTATATCTTTAGGAAAACTGGAAAACAAAATTAATTGCTAGCAGCGAAATATTTATGATTCCCTGTAAAAAGGAGAGCAGACAGTATAAAATTCAAAGTGTGTCCATCCTGAAATATGTACCAAAGAGGACTTCTCAGAAGAGTGGGTGTGGATCTCAATCACACTAACCCCCTAGGCAAAGAATATAAAATTAAAGGAGAAGCATTAGCTACTAGATAACCACCAGAGTAAGTGGCTGGAGACCAGCATTCTTCAAAATACTTTGAGGTATTTCCCCCCATTCCAAAGTAGCAGATACTCAGATGCAGGGCCTTGGGCCCCTGGGGATACCCAGGAGGACCCCTCATCCAGAAGACAACTGCTGTTGCACCTGGATGTTTCCATTTTCTAACACTCTCTAACAAACCACCCCAAAATTTACAGCTTAAGCATGATTCTTTGGTTTGACTGGGCTCAGTCAGGTGGTTCTCCTGATGATCTTGTATGGAATCTGCAGTCAGATGGTAGCTGGGGCTGGAACATGCAAGATGATTCAGTCACATGTCTGGTGCCCAAGCAGGGATGTTTGCAAGAGTGGGATCCCTCTCATTTATCACCCTTTACTGGTCATTCATGAGGTCCTGCTAGCTAATTCTCTTACAAAACTATACACAGCTTCAGTCAAGAACCAAATCTGGTTTATCATAGGATACTGAATATAGTTCTCTGTACAGAGAGAACTGCTATACAGTAAGGCCTTATTGTTTATCCATTCTCTATATAATAGTTTTCATCTGGGAACCCTAACCTCCCACCCCACCCC